>NW_024429202.1:26685478-27112978 GCF_017639785.1 Mesocricetus auratus
AAAAGCCCGTGAACAGTTTTCTGAAAGGCTTTGTGTCTGCTTCTCATCTCTTATTACTTTGTGTGATTCTGCCACAGAGAGCTTTTCTAGGGAAACGTGAGGGTTTCTCTGCTTTCCTCACTCGCCTGTGACAGTAATTCTGTGACAAACTGGTTGTCACTTCCTAGGTGAGATGGAGTGGATGAAGGGTCTTGCCAAAGAAGGGTGTGCTTCGCGGCTCTGCTCAATTCCGGAAGCCCACTAGCTTTTAGGCCTTGCCTCTAGTCTATCTGATTTGTTTTTTAATTGGTTCAGTTTTCGTATTGATTATAGCAAACATTTTCAGGCATCTTTCACACAGAGACAGCATCATATAGTATATAGTATAGTGTATAGAAGAGTATATAGGATCTTCATGTGGTGGTGTCCTGGCTTGATCTCAGAAGGGGAAGTACCTGGCAAATAATTTAAACCCCAAGAATATAGAAAAGTCAGAGAAATGCAGGAAAAGTTGCATTTGATAGGAAATGGGTTATCGACAGCACATACAAGACTCGCACAGGTTCAAACCAGACAAAATCCCAGCGCTTAGGAGGGGAAGTAGCCACACAGTCCTCCCCTAATAAAGAAGTGATCTGCAATTGACACGTTTTCTAACATGGAGTGTTTACTTGGTAAATCAAACACATTTCAGGACAGGATGTAGTTGATCTATAAATACCAGATTCCATGGTGTGTGTGTGTGTTTTGATACTTTTTTGTCTTACTGAATTCCTTTTTTCCTAGTTTGTTTATTTTGATGATTATTATTACTACTACTATTATTTTAGAGAGCGTAAGAAGAACTTGAAGTTGTGTGGGTAGAGAGGTGGGGAGGATCTGGAAGGAGTTAGGGAAGGGGGACATATAATCCAAATATATTTATGGAGAAAAGAGTGTTTTAAATAAAATTTTAAAACAAAGTGAGTGATTAAGACAATCCAGAACTGTACCATTGTCGATTTGTCATGCTAGCAGGGAGAAGACATTCTAAGAGCAGGCCTAGTATGTCATGTCTACACTTTGTGCCTTCATGTTTACCTATTTCCCTGGCTTTTATTACTGCCTTCTGGCCCCAAGTGCCTCCTATTTATTGTATTTTCTCCCCCTTTCCCCCCCTGTATCAGTAGCTCAAGTTCGCTTTGAGTACCAAAAGTCTGCTTGAGAATAATCTCATCCCATCACTTTGAGATTTTTGTTGGTCATTTAGAGATAATGTTAAGATCGTCGTGTAAAATAATACATTTGTGGTTTCTGTTTCAGAGAATCATGTCCAGCACCTTCAGTCAGCCTGTGCAAGCTCTCACCAGTTTCAGCAAATGTCTAAGGATTTCCAGGCTTGGCTTGACACAAAGAAGGAAGAACAAAGAAACGCTCCCCCGATATCAGCCAGATTTGATGTCTTGGAGTCATTACTTAACGCTCAGAAAGACTTCAGCAAAACTTTCACCGAGCAGTCTAACATTTACGAAAAAACCATTGCAGAAGGTGAAAACCTGTTATTAAAAACGCAGGGGGCGGAGAAGGCAGCTTTACAGTTACAGCTTAACACGATGAAAACCAACTGGGACCGGTTTCGAAAACAGGTGAGCGAAAGGGAAGACAAACTGAAAGATTCACTGGAGAAAGCCCTCAGGTACAGAGAGCAGATGGAAATTCTGCAGCCTTGGATAGACAGATGTCAGCGGAGCCTGGACCATGTCAGGTTCTGCTTGGATCCCACTGAGAGGGAGAATTCCATTGCTGAGTTAAAGTCCCTGCAGAAGGAAATGGACCACCACTTTGGTATGGTGGAATTGCTGAGCAACGCAGCCAACAGCCTACTCAGTGTCTGTGAGGTGGATAAAGAGGTAGTTGCAGAGGAAAATGAGGCGTTGATCCAGAAGGTGGCCAGGGTCACTGAAGAACTTCGAAGGAAGAAAGTCTCCCTGGAAAACATGGCCCAGAAGTTTAAAGACTTGCAGGAAGTCTCCAAAGAAGCCAGAAGGCAGCTCCTGGGAGCAAAAGAGCAGCTGGATGTCTTTCACTCCCTAGGACCCCAGGCATACAGTAGCAAGCACCTGACCATGCTACAGGCTCAACAGAAGTCACTCCAGAACCTGAAGCATCAGGTGGACTTGGCAAAAAGGCTCACCCAGGACCTCGTGATAGAAGCGGCAGACCCAAAGGGAACCTCTGATGTTTTGTTGCAAGCAGAAACATTAGCTGAAGAGCATAAAACACTAAGCCAACAAATTGATGAAAAGTATTCTTTCCTAGAAACCAAGCTGCAGGGTATCGGACACTTCCAGAACACCATCCGGGAGATGTTTTCTCAGTTTACGGAGTTTGATGATGAGCTGGATAGCATGGCTCCCGTGGGGAGGGATGTAGAAACCCTGCAAAAGCAAAAGGCATCTATACAGAACTTTCTGAAGAAACTGGAAGCCCTCATAGCAAGCAATGACAATGCAAATAAAACCTGCAAGATGATGCTAGCCACTGAAGAAACCTCTCCTGACCTTGTTGGAATCAAAAGAGACTTAGAAGCCTTGAACAAACAGTGCAACAAGTTGCTAGACCGAGCAAAAGCCAGAGAAGAGCAGGTGGCAGGTGCCACTGAGAGGCTTGAAGAGTTCTACCGCAAACTGGAAGAGTTCTCCACTCTCCTCCAGAAGGCTGAAGAACACGAGGAGTCACAAGGCCCAGTGGGGACAGAAACAGAGGCCATTAACCAGCAGCTTGATGTATTTAAGGTAGGGAATTCTATATTTTTTCCTGAGTGTTTTTATTATTAAAAGAAGTTTCTAAGTAGTATGGAAAGGCAATTTCCCTGGCCATTGTTGTTGTTGGGAGGATTTTGTTAACCTCCTAGAATGACTGGCATATAGCACAGATGCCTGAATACACATTACATATGGTTGTAAGATTCAGATATTGCAGGGAAATCCAAAGGCCTAGATGATATCACTAGGTCAGAGAGAGCTTGCGGAAGTTCCAGGCAAGCTTTGACCTAACCTCAGTGGAGTCATTTCTACTGCCATTTATTGCTGACGTCTGTAGTGACCAGAGCTATGTTTTGAACTAAGCTTCAGATGTTTGTCTCCCAGCATTTTCTTTAGTGATAAATTATAGTTTATACTTAATAGTCGTTTCCCATTCTTTCTCTTTTCAAATGAGTCTTCTCATCCCTCTTAATTGAATTTCTTCTCTGAACTTTTTTTCTTGTAGAAGTTTATATGTTTTTTAAAGGCAGTGTGATATTTCATGTTGCAGCCCTAGTTTTATACAGATCTTCAGCTCGTGGCCGATGCGATTAGAAGTAAGTTGGTTTTGATTGGACAGAGTCAATTCTGGCACTTGGTAGCCTTATTGATACTCAGTGGAACACTACATTAAAACACAGGCTGTTTCAGTGTCTTTGGACTTGGGCCCAGTTATGACAGTGAAAGCAGAAGCTTTTCATTGCACGGTACAAAGATAGGTTCATCCCTGGAAAGAGAGATGTCAGACATCCTCAACAGACTATCAAGCATTTGCTGTGTGTGCCACAAACCTTCTGAAGTTGTTGTGGGTCCTGTTCTGTTTATGAGATAGATGTGTTTCACTTTCTGTCAAAGACTAATAGAGGGATTTTGCACCGTTAACTCATACAAGATAAGGGAAGACCAAACAGAACTGAGATATGTAAAACCATAGGCTGGGCTCTCAATGTAGAGCATGTGAGAAACCTCGTGTTCAATATTCAGGTTCAGTTCTCCCCTGGAGAGGATAGGAATTAAGTGGGCTTCCAAACTTGTTTGTTGTTGTTACATTTGATCTACTGTTTTCTTTACTGGTCTTTAAGTAATGGGGCTTACAAGAGTGAACTCTGAAAGCTAACTTGGACCATCTACAACCACTGCTTGCTGTTTATTGTTGGGGGAAGTTTTTATCTTGCCAGCAGCCTCCCGATAAACACACGAAGGCTTATATTAATTACAAATGCTCAGCCAATAGCTCAGACTTGTTACTAGCTAACTCTTACATATAAATTAACCCACATGTAACACTTTGGTACATAGTCCCTTTTCTCAGTACAGCATGTCCATCTTGCTTCTCTCTGCGTCTGCTGGTGACTCTGCCCTTTTTCCTCCCAGCATTCTCCTTGTTTGACTCTCCCACCTAGCCTTACTCAGTTCACCTATTGGCCAGTCAGCTTCTTTATTAAGCCAACCACAGTGACATATATTCACACAGTGTAAAGGAGTAGCCCATGCCTTTGGGAGCACAGTCCATTCAGGGTTTAGAAAATCTGTGATTCTAGGGACTGAAGAGACACAAAGATGTCATTTGTTTGTGTGTACCCCCCACCCAAAGTAATAATGACAGCAAGTAGGAGGCATGTACCTTGGGTTCAGTCTGTGTCAAATACTTTGTAGTATCAGCCATTGCAAAGCAGATGCCACTTAACCCTAATTATTATACAAGCCAATGGATGGTAGTGATCTGCACGGGATCACACAGGTGATGATATCACACAGCCTGGGTATTTTGATGTAAATCACACAGTGTCTTATGTCAAGTGTATTCTTTGGTGTTTCATACCTGATGTTTCCTTTGGGAGGTTTTCATATCAGCCTTGTTATAGCCTAAGTTACGGACCTAAGTAACAAGCCACTGTTGCCATTTATTTTGGTGCAAAACATCAGGAACACCCACTCAAGGCCAGTGTTTTGTAAAGCTGGCTGCCAGGAGCACGGTGTGTGTGAACCTGCAGAAGCTGGGGTGGCTTACATGCTGTGAGGGCTGGGGTAATGAGCATCCCAGGGAGCCTGCTGCTGGGGAGGCGGAACCAGACACCTCAGTGTCAGTCTCTTTCTCTATTAAAGGATCATGCTTACAATGCAGATCTTAATTTAGTTTCCGTTGGGTCTTAGTCTTTTGTGAAATGATTTTTCAATGTATTTTTTTGAAACTTTTAAAACATTTAAATGAGATAATTTGAAATTGCGTGAGATGCCAGCCATTATAATTTCTAAGAATGAAACAGAAAAGCACTGGAGGGCTATGCCTGTTTGCATTATGAGCTTTCAGATATAATCCAGTTTGACATTAATCTACCAAGTAGCTTTCCTTCACCCTAATGTCATGGATAAAATCCTGTGATGGTTTTTCTCAGTACACTGTGAACTGTTGAGAGCAGGACTGAAACTTAGTGGTCATTAGTCACCACATGGCTTGCCAGTGGGGAGATGAACATTCTCCCATGTGACTGTGTAGACATAAGTACACATCTCCCTGCCCCCTTCTCCCAAACAGAACTGAAGAAATTGATTTTCATTTTGACTCTATTTCCTTAAAAAGACAAAATTTATTTATAGTTAAAAATGTCAATTCAACTGCAATGACTAAAAACTTGTTATTCTAAATCAAACATTCTGATTTGCTATTAGTCAAAAGAAGAGGCCAAACAATTTGACAAAAGGCTGATGCCTCTTTAGTTAATGCTAATTTTTAAACTATATATTTGATTCTTGGCCCTTATGTCTTCCTGGTCACTGGACTCAAATCTGAAGAGTGAGGTCCTTT
The DNA here is from genome assembly GCF_017639785.1 of Mesocricetus auratus. Lineage (NCBI taxonomy): Eukaryota > Metazoa > Chordata > Mammalia > Rodentia > Cricetidae > Mesocricetus > Mesocricetus auratus. The sequence continues at coordinate 26,691,047 of NW_024429202.1, forward strand.
TTCCACTATTTGGAATTCAACGTATCCTTTTCCCTCTGTGCTTTTCCTCTTTTTGGAATTCAGTCCTATTGCACAGTGTCTTAACTCTGTGGACTGAACACCAGAGTCAGTGTCTCTGTGTCCACCAGAAAGAGGAAAAAAGGCTTTTTCCGTGCTCCTCAATTCTATTGCAGAGCCCTAACTCAGTATTATTTACAAGTGAGAGATACGTTAAGTAATACAGATGCTCACTTTTTTTTTTGTAATTTACTTGTTTATTTGAGACAGGGTCTCACTAGATCAACCTGGCTGGACAGGAATTCACTACACAGACCAGTCTGTCCTCCAACTCACAGAGAACCACCTGCCTCTGCCCCCAAGTGCCCAGCATTCACATTTTTGTTTATCAAACAGCTATGGAACTGGTTACAGTATACAGTGATCCCTTTGATGTTATTAGCAGTCAATCAGATCCTTTTATTATGATAAACATTGAACTGCTGATTTCACTGAAGATCAAAGAAACTAAACAATAGTAATATATAGTGTCCCATCTTAGCTAAACATGGGCCCTTACTTCCCTCTATGCCCCAGCAAAATGATACAAAGCACACAGACACACAAAAAACACTTAGACCTGGCTTCCTGTTGGTTCTGGCTACTCTTGTTGTCTCCTTTGTAATTCACTTTTTCCACACAAGTGTCTCTGGTACAAGTGGATATTAACTGGCAAGTCTATTTTCAAAATGGAAATAGCATTTCATAGAACAGAATTTTTAAGTCAAGTTGAAATCAGAGACACAGACCAGAACACGCAATTATGCAATAACAACTGGTCCAGGTGTAGGCATTATCTAGCCCAGGGAGTATTTGAATATTGAATAAATAAAATGCAAAATACCATGGTGCTAGAGACACCAGGAAGCTTGCTTGCACACCGAATTCTTAAAATACTGGTTAAATGATCCCCAAACAACTACTGTGATGTCACCATATTTTTTTAAAGATTTTATTTATTATATACACAGTGTTCTGTCTGCTTGTATGCCTGAAGGTCAGAAGAGGGCACAGGTCTCATTACGGATGGTTGTGAGCCACCATGTGGTTGCTGGGAATTGAACTCAGGACCTCTGGAAGAGCAGTCAGTGCTCTTAATCTCTGAGCCATCTCTCCAGCCCCAATGTCACCATATTTTTAAAGGTAAAATTAAAATAACATAATCCATTTGTGTTGAGTGCAAGGGGAGTTAGGTAACTGGTTTGGGAGAGATTTTTGATGTGGGACGTGTCTTAGTAGACCGGTTTCCAGCCAGCAGGCTGTGTGCCTTCCTTCCATATTTACAAAGGTGAAAATATTTTCGCAATGGAAATTACCTTGAAGAATGGGCTTATAGGAAGGTCACATTCTTTAGCCACATCAAAGTAGCCTTTAGTTTAGGATAAAAGACTACTACATGAGGTGGGCAAGACATAAGCCCCTAGTCACTGTGTAAGGATCACACCCCACACCTAAGCTAATGAAGTGTTGGTACTCCCTGTTCTGATCCACCTTAAGTGGGCCTAACACATGGCTGCCCTCTTCCTCCATGACATAAGAAGCATACTCTACAAATCTGGAAGGACTGTCAAAAGGAGCTTGAGGACTGGCAAGATGGCTGTCCTGGTAAAGGCCTTTGCCACCAAGGCCTGATGTCCTGAGTACTCCCACAAGGTGACCTCTGACCTCTACATGCAAGCTGTATCTCTCTGTCTCTGTCTCTCTCTCTCTCTGTCTGTCTCTCACACACACACCTCTGTAATCCTGTAATCGTCTTAATGGCAAGATTACATTGTTTCTTTTATCCCCGTTTTGATACGGAAAGTTTTTTCAGGTTTTGCTTGGCTCTTGCTCTTGAAGGAAGGTGAATGGGGCCGTTAATGTGTGTGCTGGCTTTGCTCTCTTGGTGGCCTTTAAAAACATGAGCTGTCAGACATTTTCCTGTATTTGTTTCAGTTAATAAGCTTTGTATGTAGATCACCGCCTTCTATGCAGAACCCTCACAGCGGGGCAGATGCGTGCCGTGCCGCCGGTGCTGTGGTTAAAGTGGGAAGAACGGCGAGTGTCTGTTAGAGGCTGAGTGCAGTTTGTGTCCAGTCAGACAGTAAACACTTAGTGCTCTGGAACATGCTCCTCTTGTGCTTCCTATTAACCGGGAATTGCTTCCACCCAAATAAACGGCTGCTGCGTGCTTGGAGGACTGTGCGCAGGCACCACTGCCATTTGTGCGGTGGGTTGTCGTCTAGAAGCTACAGGGCATTCGGTTTTCTTCAGCTAATGGTTTGTCTACTTTAGAAAGAAACAATAAAATTCATTGCTCTCCATGCCTGTCCCATAGCTGCCGCACAAAATCCCTATTTCTCATTTGGTTTCCCATCCAGATTTCAGGAGCTGTTGGGCCAAGTGAGAATTTTGTCAGTTTTCATAGATAATATAGTGTTTGTTTGCATACTTGCCACTTAATGGTGTAATGAACATAATGTCTCGAACCTCTCAGGTCTAACATTTCCATGTTTTAAGTTTATAAAATTAGCCTTTAATGACTTCCATAAAGTGATTTGCGGCACTTGGTAATAAGATTACTTGCAAGAACTCTCCTTTAAAAGGATTTCACTTGAGAAGTATGAAGTGACAGCCAGGGTGCTGTTTCACTTACAGTTCAGTTAGCATTGATGTTCGACATGTCTGAGTAGTCATTAGGGAGCTTTAGCTAGATCTTCTCTAGACGCAGAGTGGGTTTGTTGCATCTTGAGAACAGCACTGTGGTTTTATGTGTGAGCTCCGTGCTGACTGTTTAGGAAAGCCAGTGTTATTTTTCTCTCATGAAGATGTGAGTGGTCTGACAGTTCATGATCAGGTATGTAACACAGCATAACATATCCTGACTTCATCAGCAGTGGGGACTGTCAAGCCAGCCTTTGACCTTTACGTTAATTAGATACAGCTTTCCATGTGATCTCTAGTACCACATACATGTGAGTTATTGCTAGACATCCCAGTATACTACAGATAATACAGTCATTAACTTGAACCAGAACACAATAAGCCGAAATCACTAAGATGATAAGAATTCACACTTACACATAATCAGCTAATGCACATTTTCCCAAGGTGCTTCCTGCTTCCAAACTGTGCTGTGCCCATTTTATTGTCTTTATTTCCCATTACTCTGTAAGATGGGGAACGACAGTGATGATGTGACGTCATCCCTCCTCCCCCGTGCTTGCTTTGAATGCTTGAATTTAGTGATGAATTATCCATGAAGCTTTTACAATGCACTGCCTATCTCAAATGTAAGTTTATGTTTCTCTCAGCCTTCCCAAAGGCTGAGATAGTATTGTGTTAATGACTCTGTCTAAGGTGGTCTGAGTTAAGTAAGGACCTTACAGTGTTTGGAGAAAGGCACCGCCCCAGGGTTGATAGGCAGTATCACTACTTCTTTGGGTAGGTAGCATTCTATGCTTCTAAGGTGGTGGTAGTTTGGGAACAAGACCCTCGGTGTTTCTACTGGCTCCCAGCCGTGGAGTCAGTGCAGTGCTCCAGCATGGTAGCTGTGGGTGCATTTCTCTGTTCTCTGTGCTTGACATCGAAGAACCATGTGCTGGTTGAAACGTTTCAGTTCTGGACCATGAAAATGGCCATCAGTGTTGGGGTGCTGATGGGTATCTTCTACCTAATTTTTGTATATAATGTCTGCATAAAAATACACCTTTCAACTTAATGATGACCACGTATGAGCTGCATCGAGTAATCCAGTGTGAGTTCTAGTTGTGAAGATATTTTTAACTCAACTTACAGGTTTATAAAAATAATTTGGGGATACCTAAGGTACAGAAGTTTCCCTACAACATCTTTGTGAAATTACCAGAGAAATTACCACAACTGCTTTCTTCATTTGGGGGTCAGCACCATTTTGTTCATGAATGATTGATTATGAGATTTAAAAAAATTCTTTATAGCTAGGTATTTTTCTGGCAGTGTGGGTTATTTCATACAAGAATGGATAGAGTTTTATTAAATAATTCTTGTTGTTTCTTCCAGAAAGGCTAAGGTTTGGCTTGCTGAACAGCATTTTTATAAGAGCATTTGTTGAACAGATAAAAATCTGTAGATGTGACTTTATTAAATAGCCAGCTTACTGTTTGCCTGGGCCCTTGCGTTAATCTCAAGAGGTCTGTGTGGATATTAGTGACTACAAATATTCCTGTCAGCAGTGGTGGGGTGCGGTGACCGCAGGGGTCCCTTACTGTGGAGAACAGTGAGTTTTGAACTTGGCCTCTAAAGAGGAATGATAAAACGCTGGACTTCAAAGTGGTACTGTTGGCCCTGCTTGGCTTCAGCTGAGGACAGGGACCTGGCCACCCCCGCCCACTCTGCTCCCAAGCCCTCCCCCCTCCCCCACCCCCCACTTTCATTTAGCAGTTCAGTGAGCCAGCGGTGGGAATGACTGTCCCCGAGCCGCTGGTGTCAGGTTCTGCCTCTGCCCTTGCAGATCCCTCTGGGATTTGAATCCGGGAGGGGTTTCGGGATATCTGAACCCGGCTGCCCTCTCCCAGCTGCAGAGCCCGGCCTGCTCCGTGCTGATGTCACCAAGCTGTTGCATTACAGCCTCTGGGCCTGGAGATTCCTCCCCCCTGAAACCGCTCTGGGCTGGGGAAGAAGCCGAGTGGGCAGGATGACTGCGAAGTTAAGTCACGGGAGGGCGTAGTGCGGAGCGGGCGGCCGGGCTGGCGGGCGTCTGGGACTCGCGCCCTGGACTGGATCAGATCGATGCCGCCGGCCGGGGCTGGGTGTGCTGTTGCGAGGCCCCGCTGCCCCGTCGCAGCCCGAGCCCTGGCGGGAGCGGCCTCAGCCTGCCCTGCCAGCGGTGAGCCGCTGGGGCTTCAGCTGGATGCGAACTGCCCATGCCTCCGAGGAAGCCCGGAGCTCGGGCTGTGGCCGCCTCAGGTGGAAGAAGCCTTCTTCGGGAATATCAGATAAGAATCTTGGGGAAATTTTTTTAAAGAGAACCTTGGACATGCATTTTGAAGGTTTAATAGTTGCTGGATTTTACTACTCTGGCCTTTTTTTTCTTTTGGGTAATTCTGGATAACCTCAAAGAAGCTTAATGTGGGAAGAAAAACTGCCTTTTGGGTCGAGTTTATTTATACACGGCTCCCCCTCCCATTTAAAAGAAAATTTGAACTTTTTTACAACATCAAGCTTAACTTATTTTCCTCTGAGGATCTGTTCTGTGCCTTCTGACCTGAACAATAAATGGCTCTTGTGTTTGTGTCTCAGAAGTTTATCTGTAAAGGACATGGAGTTTTGCAAGCCATCTTTAAGTGGATTACAGTCAACCGGAGTTCTGCTGAAGCTTAATGTTCAACCTGTTAAAATGCTTGCTTGTTTGGAAATTTTAATCTGGAAACCTCACGCAAAATTAGACTAAAACGAGAAATGGACTCAGAGTGGAATGTTCGGAGTGTTTAAGTCACCGTGAGCTGTGTGCTTGTCTTCATCGGCTTGGGAGTGAAAGGGAACTTTGATAGAGTTGCTGGACGTGGCGGGAGCTAAACTCTCTCCGTCTTGGTGCACTTTACTTCTTAGAACCAGGTGAAAAAGGGTGTAGCTTCACTTACACAGATGCACTGGTGATGACCGTAAACACCTCAGACACTACGCCTTGTTATTTATGCCTCTATGCTGGGTACGTCATAGCTCTGTTCACAAGCAGACCTTCTTGGAAGATGTTTTCCTGTATTTCTTCCTTTTGGTGTCAGAAGCTACAGTGCTTGTTTTGACTCTCTACAAAATGGGGAAGCCACTCAGCAGACCAGACTGTTTACGCCAGAACCCTCCATGTGTAGGGAAGGGTGAAGAAGAAGAGGACCTGAACATTGAAGACTGCTACGTCCCACAGCGGTCGATCTATGACACAGTTAGATTAAATGAACAGATAGACTCAGGTTCCAAAGGTAGCCTGCCTTCTAGGCATTTCACAGAGCGGACTTTGCCCTACAGTCACAGGACACTGGACGGTAGTTCCCTGTGCTCCAATGGTGCCCTTTCCTCTTCTAGTATTTTTGAGCTGAGAGGTCGGGAAGCTAGCAAACTAGATGAAAAGATGATCTTTGATGCCCTCAAGCTAAACAGTGACATCATTCGAAATACAGTTCTGTCCAAACCCAAGTCCCAAGCAGAAAAGAAAGAGCACAGGAGGTCATGGCGGATGTTTGTTCCAGCCAATTTTATGGACTATGCAAACAAAAGTGAAAGTTCTTTTGTTGAACCTCCTGATGTGTCAGATGTTGTTACCAAGGCCGGCAAGTGCAGATGGGGCACTAATTCTCAGACTTCAGAAGAGGATGACTCTGGCTTATGCAGTCCCCCAGCAGAGAAAGAAGAGAAGCAGGGCATTTCAAGTGGAGACCAGCCACAGATCAGAAGCCTGTCTTCCACTGAAGACATGCACCTATCAGAGCAATATAGGCCACTTTTTCCTGCTAATTCCGTTAGCGAACAGAAAATCCCACTGCTCTCGTGCAGAAGTGCCCATCCCGATGACAGCTTCCAGGTGATTCTGCAGGATGTCTCTTCCCTCAAGGGGAACAAATGCGTGAATGGTCGGAGGGCACGCCCCGGTGAAAATGGCTGTGTGCAGAGTCAGCTGAGGGAGGATACAAAGGGTGGCGCACTAGTTGTGCCAAGAGATGGAGAAAACAAGTGGGCTTCCAAGTCTGAAGAAAAGGAGACGGCTTTCAGACAAGGGGAGCCCCAAATCACAACACGTAGTAGGGAATGTGGGAAGGAACCTCTTGGGGGTTTGGGGCTTTCTCCCACAGACCTAGGAGAGCAGCATGTAGACTTTGGTAGCCCCGGTTTGCTAGAAAATGTGATACTGTTGACACAATATGATTCAGCAGAATGCAACACGGCATCTAAGGGTGACATAGGGGCCCCCTTTTCTGCCCAGGAGTTGGAGGTGACCCGGAAGAAATGCCCCCTCCAATTCACACCAGTAAAAAAGAAAACAGGGCCCAGAAAAAAGGGGGTCCAGGCAGGAACATTGGACACAGTCTGCAATGGCTTCCAGTTGGTCCAGGTAATTAATGGAATTGGAAAACTGCGGTGGCAGCTGACTGTGGTTCTGTTTTAGAGTGGTCAAGAGTGATTTTAATAATGATGAAATGCAGCCATTCATTTGAGGGCTTTGATTAGCACCCTGCCAGATGCCAGCAATTGATAAATCCTTTGGTGTAACAAATTAATTAGGGATTGTTGGGGAATGATCATTCCCAGATGTTCGGGGGGCCTGTGGTGATGCAGACAGTGGCTGCTGCAGTTCATTCAGAATTCCCCCCACTGTTAATTTAGGTTAATGCTAGGTTTTTGCACAAATTGTGGTTTAAAACAGTGCCATTTAAGGGCAGTTGTTTTGAGTCTATTAAGCATCAACAGGCTTAGTCATAAAGGTACAAACACATTATTACATTGTTGTGGTCTGCAAAGCATTCCACCCACCCCGCTTACAGGAGCCCTGTGTGGGAGAGGAGAGAAGCTATGGTGTTTCTGCAGGCACGTAGACCCTAACTCTCCAGAGCTGCAGATGAGCTAAGAAAGTAAAGGGTGCAGCCTTGTGATAAGTGAAGGTTGTCTGTCGAGCCTGTAATTTTTTTCTTCCCACTCAGATTCAAGCTGGCTATTTTGGTGCTTCCCCTAAGCTCTTCTGGTAAACTTTGCCTCAGAGCTAACTTCATTTTATTTTAAGACTCTCTGTGTTTGTGTGCTATGGGGGGGGGTTGGGAGGGGGGCGGGGAGGATAGGCCTTTCTAGGTATCCGTTACCACTCAGAGATAAGGGATCCAAACAGTATCAGAGGTACTGCTTGATTTGTTCCCTGTGGTCCACACCTTTCCTTGAGCCTGCAGCAAATGCTCCGCTTAATTTAAAGCGCTAGCAAAATACCTTTTCCCTATGAAAGATTTTATAGCTGATGTGTAAAATTGGTCCGTCCGTCCCCGTCCCCCATCCCCCCCATGCAAACCTGCTCTGATACAAACCCTCAATATAACCAAGATCAGGGTTGCTGACAGTTTACTAGAACATTGTATTAGTAAAGTTTTTGTCCTGAAAACTGAGGGAGGAGCTAAAAGTTTTTCCCTGAAACATTGTATAACATGTAAGAGTGCAGCCTGTTTTCTGTAAATTGTTGGACGTCCCCTTACTTAACTCCTGGAAGCGGTAACTTAGAATGTTCCACAGAAAAGAAACAGAATCACAGTGCCAAAGTCTTTCATCACTGCCCTGTTGCAGCTCTCTGTTGACATACTTAGGAAGTTACACCTTTTTGAAATGCAAGAGAATGGCTCAGTTTTCTCTGCAGTGATGGCACAGCTAATTTCTTATAGTTGGTAACTGACATAGAAATCCTTAGCCAGCATGGAAATGTCTATATATGCATTGCCTGCCAGTGGAAAAAGCAGCTTGAACTTTTTGTTACCAGGGCCCTTCAGAGGAAACAATGGCTCGTTTGTTTGCTCTTCCCAATCTATTTGTTCTTAGAGTTAACATAGAGGTACCCTGCATGCTCAGCACTGGGCCAGCATCTGGGGCGTTGTCTCCTCAGCCCCTCGGTCCTTCACAGTTACTTTTCACACTTTACCTATAGTTTTTTCCTGACCTGCACTTTTAACATAATCTGTTTTTATTATGTTTCCATATGTTCTGTTTATCCAGCCATCAATTATTTTTATGATATCCTTGAGTATAGTGACTCAAAATCCCAAACCTTATTCTCCCTTAATATCTGTGTAAAATTTTCATCACTAAGTTAAAAATAATTGATTGTTTTTTCTCATAACATTCTCCAAGCCCAACATTATAAGTATTTGTATTACCTGTGGGAGGGGAGGGAGAATGGTGTGTTACCTTCATTGTTACCTGGAAAAGGGTTGATAGCATCCACCCACGATAGCTGTATCATCTTTTCTGTGTTCATACCAATTCAGCAAATAGCTGTTGAGTACATATTACTATCTAGGTACCATAACAGGCCCAGGATATAGTACTGTTGTTGCACACAAAAACAGTAATTTCCATTTCTGTGAATTTGTATTTTAGTCTAGTGTAGTACATCCTTTATAAGTCACAAGCAAATGGGGGACCATATGTCAGATAGGGTGGACAGTAGGAGAGACAGGACTAGGAACTGTTACAGCAGTAGAGAACAAAGAGAAACCACAGCCAATGTGTGGGTCCAGGTCCAGGGAGAGGGGCCCTGTGTGCAGAGGTCCATCATTTCAGTCATGCCTGTCTCGACCATCTTTTCTGTGCCTCCGGCATAGGGGTCTTCTTCTCAGTCTATACTATCATTAGAAGATTTGGTCTTTTCATGGTGTCCCCAGGCTTTCTCGTGTTCAATCACTGACTTTCATTGAATGATTAATTCCTTCACCTTGTCCTCAGGAGCTCCTACTCTGTCTTCCACGTGTTCTATTCCGTGGGCAAGACTTTCCACTAAGATTTTTATTTTTATTTATTGGTTTTTAGGTTTTTTTTTTCCTAGCATCATTTCAATTTGAATTTTCTGCAGCAACTCTATGTCTCTGTTAGATTCCATTTCCACATTTTGGAAATAAACCCTTTCATTTTCATTCGGATCTTTGCTTTTGTACTTTTGGGGTACACTCATCTCCCCTTCGAGTTGTTTGAACATAGTTTAACCATTCATTCAAATTCTTTGACTGCGAGTCCTTCCAAGTTGTTCCCGTTGGAAGCCATTACATTTGGATTGGCAACCCTGGGAAGAGACATGGTGTCCTGGCTTTTCAGTTTGCTCTTGTTTCTGTGTGCCTGAAGTTAGTTGGTGAACTGAGTTTTTCTTTCATGTCTTATGATTAAAATTCAAGTACCCCTTTCAAATGGAGGTGCTTACAATGTTCAGGAGAGGACTACATCATAGTAGGCATGAAGTGTAATTTCCCTCTGGACAACTGATATTCAAGAGTAGAGGCTCTAACCCTGTCCTTACTCTTAGGGTCAGGTTCTGTCCTAGGACAGCGCCAGCCTCCTCTCTGGGCCCACAGCTTCTGCCACTGGCAGCTATGAAACACCCAGTGCATAAGGGTCTTACCAGGCCACCGTGGGCATTCCCCTGGGTGTGTGCCTTCCGCTGTGGGAGTTGTGGAATTCCCATGTGCCCTGTGTCCACATGCCTCTGCCTTTCCCACTGGCTGCTCTTATACTTTGGCCCCTTTGGGTAGGCTTGTGCTTGGCCTCGTGACCTACTTTGCTGTCTTGCCGAGTCCTCGCTTGTCATTTGACTCTCAAGCTCAGTTGCCAGCCAGCCATATTGAACTAATCCTTAGGAGCCGCCACGAGAACCCCTTGACTCAAAAGGGGCTTATCTTACCATTTGCTCCTTGGCGTTTCTTGATTTTTTTTTTCAGGGAGCTAAGTTGTGATGATAGGAAATCCCATTACACTTACCTTGGTTTTATAAGTGATCTTATTAAATGTATGTAGGATGTTTCATACTCACTAATAGTAAACGATGTCTCAGTAATAGCAGTTCATTCAGGGACAATTTACTAGCTTCTACTATGTAATAAGTCAGCACAGAGTCTTCGTATGTTTGGTGGTTGTCAGATAATACAATTCTCACGATATGGTTCTCCCAACCTGCAGGTGTTCCAGAAGGAAGAAATTGAGCCCTTGCAGGTGAAGCAGCAAGATGTGAACTGGCTAGGCCAAGGCCTCATTCAGAGCGCAGCTGCAAACACGTGCACTCAGGGTTTGGAGCGTGACCTGGACGATGCCAGCGCACGGTGGAAAACTCTCAATAAGAAGGTAGTCTCGAGGTTCTTTCAGCTCCTTCGTAAGGGCTCACTGTCCACACTGATGACTAGTAGGCGTATCTGTACCAGTTAGTACCCACGCTTGCCCAAGCATGCTGGTTCTTTTCATGTTGCTGTACACTAAACGGCCCATTGCAGTAGACAGGGAATACGAATGAGTGAAGTCCATGGGTTGAGACAGGACTTCCCGTGCCATTCTCTTAACTTTGACAGAAACTTGGCTCCAGACCCAGCAGGTATGACTGTAGCAGCCATGGTGGATGGCCCCGTGTTAAAAGAGCATGCAAGCCTCTCATGGCCGTGGAGCCCCTCATGCTGTGGTAGCTCCTTTACCTCTCATGCCATGGCAGCTCCTTTGCTCCTGTGACTCCAGACTTGGAGGGATGCAGCCCCCTGTTGTGTGAACTTCTCTTGGGGAGACGCACATGAACAGTCATTCACCCACATGGGCACTAACAACAGACCCCAGCGGGATTTCCCTCAAGTCTACCATTTTGAGGCCAATGGGTTTACTGAATTTTTACAGGGTACACGTGATGGGCTACTTACTAGAGCAATAGCTAAGTCACCACAAAGCCCCACCCCATTGTGGGTGGCACTAACCTTTCCCTTCTATACCCAAGGTCACTGGCAGCTGGGGGATGGAATAATAGTAGGAATCCCAAAGTAGGATCTCCAGACCTCCCCAGGGAGTGTCAGTAACTCCATTACCATTGTCATAGACCTGGCTGCCACCGTGTTTTGCTCTGCTTGCCATGGCTGCACTGGCAAAGTCCAAGAATGGCCTCTTGTTATGAACAGAAGGGACGGCACCATAGGACGCACAGGCACACACACATGACAAGAAAAGGCTGAGACATGGTAGTCAAGTGCCTGCCTGAGTCTGGAACCTCAGCACCCGCCTAAAAGCAGGTGACACTGCCCTGTAACCCCAGCACTGGCAGATGGAGACAGGTGGAATCCTGACTGACCCCGCCTAAATGGCAAGCTGTTGGTTCGGTGAGGCACAGTCTCAAAAATTAAGGTGGGAAGTTAATAGAAGAGGACACGCAAAGTCCAACTCTGGCCCTGCACGCAGCGAGAAGGAGAGGAGAGAAAGTACATGGCCAAGTTAGGAAGCAATTGTGAGAAGTGGGGTGCAGTGGGCAGATGTCTTTCTTTCTGATGAAACAAGTAAATACTTGGAAACAACTGCAACTTTGCAGGTGGCTCAGCGAGCAGCCCAGCTGCAGGAGGCCCTGCTCCACTGTGGGAGGTTCCAGGACGCCCTGGAGTCCCTGCTTAGCTGGATGGCAGACACTGAGGAGCTCGTGGCCAATCAGAAGCCTCCATCAGCTGAGTTCAAAGTGGTGAAGGCCCAGATACAAGAGCAAAAGGTACATTAGTGATGTCTTCATTTGCGTTCATATTAAATCTCTAAATGACAATCAAAGTGTACTTCCTCACTTATGCTAACTGGATGTCATGGGTATCCGTTTCTTGACACTTTCAATATTGTCGGTTACTCAGCCAGCACCTACTGATTGCCACCTACTCTGGTCAAGGCATTGTTCTGGCTGCAGGAAATACAACCCTGGATGGAAACAACAAGAGGTCCTCATTGAACAGAAAGTCTAATGGGAAATAAAGGCTTCGAAAAGCCAATAAACAAAGTCAGTATGTAACTTAGAGTGATTTCAAAGCAGGGGTGAGGAGGGAATCTGGAAGAGCCAGAGCCAGGGGTCAGGGCAGGAAGCGCTGGAGTAGAGGGATGCTATGAGCGACTTTAAATGGGATGGCCAAGAAACCCTTCACTGACCAGGTGGCATTTGGACAGAAATGATCATCGCTCTGTAACATGTAAGATTTACCCGTACGAGTTGCCCTTCTATAGGTTAAATACTGGCAGGTTCTCCGAGTTCAGCCTAACGCTGACAATGGGAATCCTCGGTTCACACGTGCTTGGCAACGCCCTGCTGCTGATGGACAGAAAGCTGCCCGAGACGCCGTGTACGGTGCTGGGCTCCATCAGACATGAAACATGACGTTTCCAGTGTGGTTTTTAATTATGTAACTGCTACCATTAACTAATTTAAATTATTCTCCTAGGGTTAATGAATGACACTTAGTCATGAAAACCCACTTGTTGTCTTTGTCGTCTTAATTGCCAAAGGTTTTGCTCTTTCAGTTTGCCAGAAGTAACCCAGTTGGGCTGGCAAGATGGCTCAGTGGGTAGAGGGCTTGCCACCAACCCTGGCAACCTGAAGTCCTCAAGATTCACATGGAGGCAATAGGGAACTGACTCCCACAAATTGTCCTCTTGTTTCTACAAGTGCATACTCATGATTAATGTATCTTCTTAAATATCCTCTTAGTTCTCCTTGCTACCTAAACCACGGCCTTCACATTGTTTCCACCGTGTCCTGAACCATGTGGAGAACATGTATGATCCTTTCCCTTTGGAAGCATGCATTCCCTTAAATGCCCTTCTTGGTGGTCTCATCCTCAGAGTATTTTTCTAGCATGTTACTTCTGGGTAACTTAAATTTCTACTCCTTAACCATCTCTCAGGATCAGGGTCAGGAAGGAAGCGGAGACCTATCTGGTTGAGCTCCTGTGCCTCCTTGCTGGAGCACAGTGCTTATACACAAGGTTGCTTAGGAATGATTTGTTTTGATTAGTTAGGGCAAGGTGACCCTGAGTCTGGCCTTCAATTACATTTAAATTGAATTTCCTTTCAACAGCTAAGTCCTGAAATCTTAATCTTTTTGGCAGCTCTCAAGATCCCCTCCCCCACAGCGCACCCCACACTCCCTTCTTTTGGGGTGCCAGGGAGCTCTGTTTAAGTTTCCATCCTCGATTAGGTTTTGAAATGCTGCTTCTGCCCTGTGAAAAGCCGGGAGCCTCCCATGCAATGGTCTGACTTGTGAGCTTGACCTGACCGTAACCTGCTTGCCTGTAATGCATTGTTTCATGTTGGAAGGCGTTTTGAAAACACTCGTGATTTACGGAAACCTTTTATTTTGACAGAGCTGATAACTGTTGGGTGCTTAGGGCATTCCTGTTTTATTAAAGTAAGGAGGATGTTATATTTTTCCCGTGGTTCAGTCTGCTTATCCTATGTGAAGATTATGGTGCCCTTATCAGTGAGAGCTGCCTATTGGGAGGCCACACCTCAGTGCCTGGCACTGCAGTAGCTAATTATTCAACCAAATGCCTTTCTCTTAGTGACATTTGTTTATTTATGTGGCCTGAGTGTGCCGCAGCGTGCGTGTGGAGGTCAGAGGACAACTTGTAGGAGTTGGTTCTCCCTCCCACCATGTGGGTCCCAGGGATCAAACTCAGGTCTTCGGGCTCAGTGGCAGGCCACCTTGACCTGCTGAGCCACCTCACTGGCCCCGAATGGATTATTTTTAAAACCCTTTTCATACTGTTTTCATGTATATTCATCCATACAACGTATGTACTTCTTAGCAAAAGTGCATGAGACACGTAAGATATGAATACTTCATTTAAGCATTCTTTGCCTCTTAAAATGTTGGATGTTTTGTCTGAAGCTTCTGCAGAGACTGCTGGAGGACCGGAAGTCCACTGTGGAGGTGATCAAACGAGAAGGAGAGAAGATCGCTGCTTCGGCAGAGCCTGCAGACAGAGTGAAGCTGTCGAGGCAGCTGAGCCTCTTAGACAGTAGATGGGAGGCACTGCTTAGCAGAGCCGAAGCAAGGTACCACAGCGCACCCCTGTGAGGCAGCGGCAGTGTGCTTGGGGCTGTGGGTTGGGCCACGCTTGCCTCTAAGTCCACGTTCTCATGTGTGCAGGGGTCGTGGTGCCCGTCCCCTCATTCTTCCGATGTCCTGTGGCCACCAGCTACATCCCTGCTCATTCAGAAAGCATTTCCCTTGAGGGTAATGCATTCATTTGTGCATTCAACAGTCACTCTCTACCTACCCTGAGTCAGACACAGATGCATGTTGGGTTATGAGGGTGAGCTAGATAGATCACCTCTGCCCCCAGAAAGGTAAATACGTAGAGACCCATGTCCGTTGAAAAATGATGACAAGTGGGACGCTTTAAGGTAAAAATGCAGGCTATGATGGAAGCACATAATAGAAGTTTGGAGACAGGGAAGTGATGGCCACGTTTCAAGGGAGGAGTTAGTTAAGGAAGCAGTGGGTTGTACTCTCCCTCCATGAGGACAGTAGAGCTAAAATGTGGCTCTCCTGGGCCACAACTCTTTTATTACAGAGTGGCAAACAGTGCAGCACTTCCTGTCTGCAGTGATGCTACTCTACTGTAAACTGACTAGGAATAGGGGAGTCTCCCAGAGTGACAGTAAAATAACTGTACTGCATAAATTCCTATTTCTTCAGAATGAAGGGAGAAGGTTTTTTAACATTGTGTGTTAATAATTGGTGATAATAATGACATGGTGCCAGGTATGGTGGCACACACCTTTAATCCCAGCACTCTGAAGGCAGAAGCATGTGGGTATCTGTGAGTTATAGGCTGCCTGGAACTACATAGCATCCCAGGCCAGCCAAGAATATAATGAGACCCTGTCTTGAAAGAAAGCCATAGAAATTGTGGTTTGTCCCCGCTGCCAGCTTCTGTAATTCTTCTCAACTTCATAGGAAGTTCGTTTCCCAGACCATATTATTCCTGAAAAATTCAACATGTTAGGAAGATAGGACAGCAGCCAGATCTCAACAGAGGCCTGGCAGCTCCGCTGACAAGGAAAATGGCAGCAGGAACAGAGTGGGTGCTTAGGTGTTCCTCTACAGCCCTGTGTTTCTGAAAGTACTTCACCGTGTAAATCAATCTGAGGATCTCTGTTCTTGATATCTAAGTCCTCAAAGTATTAACTATTGCTCTTGACATATACAGTTGCCACTGTATTTTTCTAACAGCAGTCACAATTCTTGAAGTTTTAGAATCCACTCCTAACCATCTAGTTACAAACAACTTCAGTGGCTGCCGCTTCTACTGAAACTCATCCAGTGTGCTCATGGCAAGGCCACGTGTACAGTGTGTCTTCAGTTGTGCTTCTTGTCATTGTTGTCATTGCTGCAGCCTTTAAACATTGTTAGAGCTGACATGCGCACTCTCAGGGATGGTGGCTCTCATCCTTTATCATGTGCAGGCACTTGATATCTTGTTTAATCTTATTTATTTAGAGCTATTTTAACATGGCCTTTCAGTATCTTGAGTTTTAAAGCTTAGTCTTTATGGATCTCTTTAAAGCCATGTTTAGAATAGAATGGAAGGCTCATGACTGAAAATGTTCGTTGGTGATTTTACACATTCTCCCCCGTCCTAACTGCCCTTTGTCTTGGCAAATGATTAGGAACCGCCAGTTGGAAGGTATCTCTGTGGTAGCCCAGGAGTTTCACGAGACCTTGGAACCTCTGAACGAGTGGCTCACGGCCATAGAAAAGAGACTGGCAAACTCTGAGCCCATAGGAACCCAGGCGCCGAAACTAGAGGAGCAGATTGCCCAGCACAAAGTAAGATGTGTCATGTGTCAGTGAGGCTCAGCCTTTTCATTTATTTCATGGTTTATGTGTCACACATTTGTTATTTTGTACACAATTGCAAAACTAAATCCATTTTTAAATCATCCTTTGGTTCTGTTTATGTTTTCATTTGTCCATTCCTTTTTGTTTTGTTTTGTTTTCCTTTCTTGAACTTTGTTTAGGCTTTAGAAGATGACATCATCCATCACAATAAACATTTACACCAGGCTGTTAGCATTGGCCAGTCCTTAAAGGTTTTGAGCTCCAGGGAGGATAAAGATATGGTGCAGAGTAAACTAGACTTCTCTCAAGTGTGGTACTTTGAGATCCAAGAGAAAAGTCACAGCAGGTCTGAGCTCCTCCAGCAGGCCTTGTGTAATGCTAAGATTTTTGGGGAAGATGAAGTTGAGCTGATGAACTGGCTGAATGAAGTGCATGGCAAGCTGACCAAGCTGTCAGTCCAGGATTACAGCACCGAGGCGCTTTGGAAACAGCAATCTGAACTTCGGGTATCCTCATTTATTTCTTTTCCTGTTTTATGTTCATTTCAGTTACTAATTTGTTCATTTTTGTTAGTTGTATATTATTTCATGTCCGTTATGATTACTATACTCACACTAGACTTTCTCTTGTATGTACAGGATACTTTTAATGACATGTTATTGAGTTCATCTATTTAGCTGGCTTTATCACTGCTCATTCAGTGTGATTGCTGTTGTATTCGGGGACCCATAAGAAATCAGTGCCTTCCATACCCCTGCAAAGGCATTTTTACAAGGTCCTCAGTGTGTCCTAACAGGGGAGTGCTGTGAATTATGGTAGATGAGCACAGGGTACGGAACATGGGTGGGTGGGGAGGGGGAACGGGAAAAGGACATTTTAAAGTGGGAGGGGTTTCTGCAGGCCTGCTCATAGAGCCCAGTGAAAGTTCTCTGGGGTTAATGAGTGCTGTTGCTGATTTAAATTTGGTTTTCCCCTGCTTCCATACAAATGGTACCTGCATTTTTAGGCTCTACAAGAAGACATCCTCCTCAGGAAACAGAACGTAGACCAGGCACTGCTGAACGGCTTAGAGCTGCTCAAACAAACCACAGGTGAGATGTCTCTGGCCCGGGCTGTCCACGCCAGCATGTTGCAGTGCTGACAGGGTATCTCAAGGGCGGGGAGAGACAAAACATTTCCTAATTTTTGAGGCAGCTCTAAGACCTCATCCTGCAGAATGCTTTGAAGATCAGTCAAGGGGGCTTTCTGTGTGATCTCACTTTTTTCTCATGATCTCACTTGTGTTCTTGGTAGATGCTGTGTGTATTACTCATAGCATAAAGTGCTTGGCATAGGAGCTGGTCAGAGAAGCCTGCAGTGTAGCTATATTAGTCTTCCACTGTTGGAAGACTGGTGAATACATGGGTTTAGACAGTTGACTGTGTTGTTGTTTTGTTTTAAGGCAGATTGCATTGCAGTGACGCTTGTTAGGGTAGCTCACAGATTTAATTTCTCCAAGCTTGAGCCACTAAGAAAACAGACGCATGGCTTAATACCTACTTGAGAGGCGTTTGGGCAACTCAGAGGAACTAAGTTATTTTAGCAATTCTTCTAGCTATAGGAAAATCCTTATCTATTTCAGCAATGTGCCTGTGCACGCATGCATGGCACAGTTATCATTCATTGTGGCTAAAGACAGGCGATGAAGTGTCTGGAACTTTGATTAGAAGTCTGAAGCTTAGGGCATAATTTATGTCTGTCTGCAAAGGAAGTGGAGGCAGATAAAGATCCCTGGAAGTGTGAAAGTGAGCAATGATGAGCAAGCAGAGGAAGGTCAGATATCCTGCCTGACATAACCCGGCTTCTAAGCCATGATGCAGTGACCTGAATACGGTCGGGTCTAGCCTGCCCTCTCTGATGACAGGTAAATGAAACATTGTAAATAATCGAAGTTTCTGTAGCCCTCTCCATTTCCATTTCTATCTTCAGTGATAATATCATGGCTACCAATCCTAGGGAAGAAAGAAGTAAGGGCATCTTCAGAAAAATGTCTCCTCTTTCCCACAAAGCACATCATACGAGTAGTGCCCAAAGAAGCTCTCTTGCCCTCACTTTTTATCCTTCTGTAAGAAACAACGTCTTTTAAAATTTTAGGTGACGAAGTTTTAATAATTCAAGATAAGTTGGAAGCCATTAAAGCAAGGTACAAAGACATCACCAAACTGAGTGGCGACGTAGCAAAGACGCTGGAGCAAGCTCTGCAGCTCGCCAGCCGGCTGCAGTCCACGCACAAGGAGCTGTGCGGCTGGCTGGACAGGGTGGAGGTGGAGTTGCTCTCCTACGAGACTCAGTCCCTGAAAGGAGAAGCCTCAAGCCAAGTCCACCAGAGACAGAAAGTATGCAACCGCGCATCTCCAAGGCTTTTGTTAACCAGGAGGGGTGGTTCTGTGAGGATTCCAGATATAGTTGTCCTGGGGGGTGGGGCCTGGGGGGAACGGGCAGTAAGGTGACTGACTGTAGTTCACTTTAAGAATCATGTGACTGGGGATATAGTTTCCTGCCCAAGATAGAATAAATGAAGAAGGAAAAACAGAAAAAGACGATGAACATTGTTCCAGAGATTTGTAATTTGGTTGGAGAAATATTTCTATCCTATGGGTGGGTTTTCTTGGCAACATCACAAAAATACCCTCTTTCGGAGCATTCTTTGCAGATCCCACAGGGGTGGAAGGGAGCCGGGGAGGGTGGTAGAGCAGCAGCACGTCCTGCCGTCCTCCCCACAGGCCCTAGTCCTCTGTGAGTGCAACAGCTTTCTTGTTTTATTTTTGTTTTCCTGATCACTTACATAGTAACTTGTTTGGGTTTGTGTTTCCAAGTTGTAAATATTTATTTTCCATTCCAAAGATACAATCTTGCCATGCTGACGAATGAACTGTTCTCTAAACTTGGCTGGAAACACTTTAAGTTTTACAAAATAGCTATAAGTAATGGAGGTTTATATAGCCCTGATGGAACTAGCCAGGCCAAGTGTCTCTTTGTCAGCCAGCAAAGGACCTTCAAGAACAGGTGGGGGAGGGCCTGCCCAAATGTTTATACCTCCGTGCGTGTATGTTTTCAAGGAACTGAAAAAGGAAGTTAAGAGCAGCAAAGCCCTACTGGACTCTGTTAACGAAGTGAGCAGCGCTTTGTTGGAACTAGTGCCCTGGAGGGCACGAGAAGGACTGGAGAAAATGGTAGCCGAGGACAACGAGCGCTACCGGTTGGTGAGCGACACCATCACTCAGAAGGTGGAAGAGATCGATGCCGCCATTCTGCGGTCTCAGCAGGTAGGACGAGTATCTTGTTGTCTTGGCAACAGACATTCTCCTACTGCCCAGGGTCTTCACCCGAACAGACATTTCTGCTGCTGTATTTCCATTCTGACTGCTGCGCTTCAGAAATGAACTCAAGGATCTTAATAGAATTTGACTGGGCTACATCTGAGCACTAGGGCACTGCTAATCTGCAGATGGCTCCCAACCATCTGCCCCCACTACATCACAGACAGCACCCTGCCACACACAGGAGAGCACTGCTTTCCAAACAGAATGCTTTGTAGCTACACATTTGCGTATTGCTCATACTAGTATTATGCCTCGACTAACCCTGATGTATCTGTGAGTAAATAGTTGGAATTAGTGTATAGGTTAGTATTAACTGTTGCCCGGAATGCTGCTATAGCAATGAAAAAGTCTTTGTTTTTGAAAGCAAAGAGTTTTCTTCTTGACATAGAGCTTTTTCCAAAGATGACTAAAAGGGGAAAAAATGATAGTTTCTGACCTGTCTGTGGCTCCACACAGTTTCTACTCCAAAGTTTTAGAGAATTCTGCTGTTAGCCACAGCCCTGTGGAAAGTGGTGGGCAGTAAAGCAGGAATGAAAGTTTATTGTGCATAGTGTAACCTCTATTGAAATCCTTGTGACTATGCACATTAAGTCATCAGGTTTGGACTGAAAACTTTGTAAGAGGGCATATGGTTTTGTAGGGTACCTCAAGTAGGAGATGTGTGACTAACCTCTTTAATCATACCAGGAGATGTATGACTAACCTCTTTAATCATACCAGGCAAAATCAAGCAGCAGAAACAGACTACGGGAGAGAGTCTCTGAAGCTGGCTGTCTAGCATTGTGGAACTAGTTTGTAGGTTCTAAAGCTTTGCACTCTGCCCAAAGGCTGACAGAAAGAAGGTCACTGTATCAAGCCCCTGCCTAGGAAACTTCTGTGAGGGGTACTCATGCCAGAGGAATGTGTTTGCTGCCTGTTTTACAGTCTGCAGGAATTTTTACGCCTCATTGTTGTAGCAAAGTGGGAATATTTATTTGTGAAGTTTATTCAGCTGTTTTAAAATACTGACTTTTTCATTAAAATTTATTTGAACATCTCAGGACTGGCACCAAAGCTTTTTCTGAGTAACAAGGTAAATATTTTGTCCTTTGGGAGCACACTTTTCTTGAGCAGTTGACTGTGTTGTTCAGTTAGCTGACTGATATGAAGCAGATACGGTCTGAATTACAGGTTCATATTGGTTAGCATGCATTGAAGCTTGCTCAGTCACTAGCTACAGATCAGAGACAGTCAAAAATGTTTGCCAGTGTTTCCCAAAGATTTCTTAAAATGTCATTGTTCTTAAACCTAAAATTTAAAATATCCATCCTTAAAGAAAACAGTATTGGTCAGGCATGGTAGCATAGACCTTTAATCCCAGCACTCCAGAAGCAGAGGCAGATAAATCTTCCTAGTTTTATATGGACTTAAACTTTTATTTCATCTGCCTATATCCATTTTCAATGTGGCAAAAGCATCTGGGAGTGCTACCAGGGAAGGTAAAGGCCCAGGTTGCCATGGGCTCAAGGGCCTTTGTCTCATTCTTATGGGGTGGGGCTGCATAGTGCTCTCTGCACAGTGAGGGAGGCCATGGCGGTCTAACACTGAGTGATGAGGAGAACTCCGACTCTGTTAGGTCTGTTATGATGCCTCTAGAGTGGAGCAAAGCTCAAGTGCCTCGCTGCTACCTGACAGGGTGAATCCAGACTCCACACTTCCCTCCCTTTACACTGGAGGAAGGGACTTAGTTTTGAGTCAATGGGAATAAAACTTTGGCTCCTGCTTACCATCATCCTGAAAGGGACTTGAGGAACATTGTCGCAGACTCAAGGGTGAAGTCCTGAGCTCCTTAGGTACCTTCTCTTGGCATGAGTGGGGCTGCCATTCATTCTGTGGCACTTGATTGGCTTAGAGTGAAGCTTGTCACTTTCCTGCCTCTCTGGGTTGTCCTGCCCTTTCCTGTGTCCTTTGGCTAGAGAGAACAAGACTCTCCTGGGCTACATCTGCATCCATTGGTGTGTATGGGTTCCTTGTTTGTCCTGTACTTAATCTTGGATAGGAGAGGTGCAAAGAAATAGCACCCTTGGGGTGTTGATCCTCAGGACCTCAGGTCCAAGGCACTCCGCCTTCCTCTTCATGTTGCAGGAGCATTCTGTGTGCCATGCCAGGGGATTTAGTTTTCCTTATCTTGGAATGAGGAAACTTGGTCTGTTCCATTTCCCTATGTGTTTACATTGTGTTAATGTAGAATCTAAAGTACAATTGTCTTCTGCCTTATTTTCTAGCCTCCCTTCTCTTTTCTTATACAGTTATCCTCTTCTACTCCTATTTCGATTTCCAGCTTCTCTTGGAAAGTGGAACATTCAGGCAATACTAGATTTGACAAGTTGCAGTCTCCATTTCCCATTAATTCTTCAGCCAAAGCGC
The DNA here is from genome assembly GCF_017639785.1 of Mesocricetus auratus. Classification (NCBI taxonomy): domain Eukaryota; kingdom Metazoa; phylum Chordata; class Mammalia; order Rodentia; family Cricetidae; genus Mesocricetus; species Mesocricetus auratus. The sequence continues at coordinate 26,713,163 of NW_024429202.1, forward strand.
TCATAGTTACTATCTATCTTTGGTGGTAATAGTATCACTCACCCACCTTTTGATCCCTGCTTGGTTCAGAATGGCATTGAGAGTTTATCTGATGCAAGACACTGAAAATCGTTGTGCTCTTTGACAACATAACAAAAGCGAAGTATGGGGAATATTCATAATAAAGGAAAAAAGTAGGGTATGCAAGTGTTCATACCGTATTTTACAAGTCTGACCTTCCCAGTTTCTTGGGTGGGATGTCACTAAATTACCAACAGTATTAACTCTGGATATTAATTTTCTTCTGTTTATTTTTCTCTGCTTTGAATATGTTTCTGTCATGCCTATGAATTAATGCTATGATGAGGAAAATAAACTAAAATATTTAAGAATGATCTTGTACATGTTTGATGTCCAGTATTAAATAAGATGTTTACAAGTCATGCATGAGTTGTTTGAGTGTGTTCTCATACACAAATAGACCTATTTGCACACACATTTATGTGTAAACACATACAATAAAGAAATGAGGATATTTTGGTCTTTTATCGGGAGCCAGGTACCTTGGTGGCACAGTGCTGCCTGCCCATCTGAGAATTGAAGTCACAGGATAAAGTTGCTTAATATGGTTTCTAACTGTCAGCTTTTAAAGCACTTATGTTTGGATGCTGAGACACCTCAACAGAAGGTCACGGAGCCAGCCAGACTTGCATCCTTGCCTTGCCTGTTACCATACAGCAGAGTGTAAGGGCTTGTGGGCGGGGTTCTTCTCTCCCTATCATTCAGCCACTCGTGATTTATTTTAGCATGCTGTGAAAAGAGAAACTGAGAACCTCCAATTAGGAAAGGGGGTATTTAAAAGCAATGTAAATAGGTAATTTTTCTGGCACCAGCCACAGGAACTTGCTGACCTAATTATTATCTTTTGTTTAGTTTGAACAAGCGGCAGATGCTGAGTTATCCTGGATCGCTGAAACAGAGAAGAAGTTAATGTCTCTGGGTGACATCCGGCTTGAGCAAGACCAGACCTCTGCGCAGCTGCAGGTTCAAAAGGTGAAGAAATACATTTTCAGTTGCCGTCTAAGTTATGTGTCGCCAGGCTCCAAGTCTAGAAAATCCATTCACGTGGTTTTACTTTCCAAGACCCTGTCAGGGTAACTCGCTATTTTCAACTGCTTTGCTTAGTTGCCTCCACTGAATCACACACTTGGTTTGTACTTTGTCTTTGTTTGGTAAATCGCAGGCATTCACCATGGATATTTTGAGACACAAGGATATTATTGACGAACTTGTTAAATCCGAGCATAAAATCATGACCACGTCCAGCGAAGAGGAAAAGCAGTCAATGAAGGTATTGCCTTGTCTGTGTGCTGAGCAGTGAACCTCAAGTGAATGGCTGAGCACTGAGTTCCAGAAGGGCACTTTCTCTATATCTGCAATTGCTGTTTAAGTAACAGAATCACTAAATATAAATGGGGCATCTTTTAAGGTTACGGAATAACCATGGAAACCAGAGGACAGTGCATGGTAATGCACCTGAGCTACTCAAGTTTCCTTGATTAACATTCGTTTGAGCCTTCAGTCAATCCAATCAGTGTTAGCTTTGTTACTGTTTGCAATCCTTATGAGATATGTTCAGCTATGGGCCATACACTTCTGGGACATTTGCAACTTTTAAGCCAAAACAAAATCCAAAATACATAGATCTTCATCCTGTATAGAGTTACTCTAAGCCAATAGGGGAACAGTGAGCTAACCGCTAAGGAAGCAAATAGGTATATGTAGTTTCAATAATTGTGCAGATTGATTAAAAAAAATCTACAGGTAAAAGTGGTTAGCTCAACTTTAATGGACATCTGAGTAACTTAAAGAAATGACTTAATGTTAATACTTCCAGATAAGTATATGACCCCAAGTAAAGATAAGCAAACATCCATCCCCTAAATTACATTTTAGATAAAGTACACATTTTTCAGGTAGAGCACAGATAAAATTACAGATTGTACAGTACGATGATATTTTCTTGTTTTCCTTTTGTTTACAAGGGCAGTTTATTAGTCTATAAGTATTATTTTTCAAGGATTCAGAAATAAAAAAATAGAGATCATCATGAAATAATTTCTGTTCTGACTTGTAGCTATTGGGTGATTATCCTTTCTTCTGCCCTTGCTTTTAGTGAGTTTACATTGCATCCTCAAATCACCACACCTCACAACACTAGCCTGTAGCACAATGGCCTGCCTTAATTCCCATGCATGTACTTGATTTTATTTTTAATTGACTTTAGTTCTTAGGATTTCCTTTGTAAAAGATAATCTTCCTTTTCTTCCAGATAATAGTGTTAATGCTGGGAGATTTGTGTGAAACTTGCTTTCCACCCCTGAGAACAGTATATAAGTACTGGAGAATTCTGTTCATTATGTCTACAGAATTCAGACACTTTGGCATAAAAATTTGAGTGCCCTCTCTAATTTAACATGAATGGGTGCACAGAAACAGTTAATCCGAGTGGGTTTCTTTTATGTTTACCTCGCATACATTTGTTGTGTCCCCACTGTGTGCCACGTGTACAGAGCTGGTTAAAGCATCCTGAACTACAACCTCCAGCCTGACAGACACACTTCCTCATCTCATTTTTTCTAGAAAAAACTGGACAAGGTACTGAAGAACTATGATGCCATCTGCCAAATTAACTCAGAGCGGCACCTGCAGCTGGAGCGGGCACAGTCCCTGGTTAGCCAGTTCTGGGAGACGTATGAGGAACTTTGGCCGTGGCTGACAGAGACACAGAGAATCATCTCCCAGCTGCCTGCCCCAGCCCTGGAATATGAAACTCTGAGACGACAGCAGGAAGAGCACCGGGTAAGAGCTAGAGAACGAGTCTGGGTAGGAAAAAGAATACCGTCTTAAAATATTAGCGGCCTGAGCTTCTGAGGTGCTTTCAGTTACGTATATTGAATCTCGTTCCATGTACATACGTCGAATACGTTCTGTGCTATATATATATATATATATACATATATATATATATATAGTGGCCAGAGCACTCTAAAATATTAAAGAGTAGAGTAGAGGTGTGTGGAAGAACCATCATACACACACAGCCATTGAGTTTGGAGAAAATGTAGTAGCATCCATCTGTCAAAGCAGCAATGTCACAAAAGCTATGCCCAGAAAGCAGGCTGAAGTATCGGTTTAACTTGGTGGCTAGGAAACATCTCCATGTGACTCCATGTTTGGTAGAACATTGAAGAGGCAACCCAGTTATATGAAATGGAAATTGGACTCTGGCATTATGAAAACATCCCTCTAGCAGACACTGAACTGTTAATGTCCCTTGAAACTTAACAAGAGTTTGATTGAGAGAGTTTGATTGAAGAAGATCTTGAGCCCTTAATATTTGTGGGCTGAAGAAGGCAGTTGTTCTCCTTGATCTGTTCACAAGACCAGTCAGGAACGGGAGAGAATCAACCCAGGAAATGTTACAGTGTCGTTCAGAAGATAGGATAAACTTAGTGCTTTTAAAGATTTATTTTCATTCTGTGTCTGAGTCTTTTGCCTGCACATATGCCTGCACCACATGTGTACAGTGCTCAGAGGCCAGAAGAGGGTATTGTATACTCTGGGACTGGAGCTCTAGACAGTTGTGAGCTGCCATGTGGGTGCTGAGAATCAAAACCAGGTCCTCTCCAATAGCAGCAAATGTTCCCGCCCACAGAGTCATGTTCCCTGCTCCTGTGTGATGATCTTGTTTGTTTACTTTAGCTCACTGGAGTGGAAGGCTGTCTCTAGCTGCCGCACTTATTCAGATGAGAGCTTATAAAAACATTTTAAGGCCAAACTAAACTTTTACAGAGTCTTATCTAAATCGTTCAACTAGCAAAAGACTTAAGAATGGTATCGAACTGAATTTAATTTCAATACCAAGGTTTGTTGTGTCAGAAATCTTGCTAGCTGTGCATTGAATGCGTCAGTGTAAAATGGATCATGAACATCTCTATCACAGGTGATTCAAATAACTGCTTTTAGAATAACACCTGGTGTTAAGAGACAACTCGTGAGCTAAAATCTTAAAAATAAAATTGATTTTCTTTTTTGCATAATCTCTGAACTTGCCAAACAAAAGCCTGCTATAGCCTTCTATGTCTCCAAACTGTCCACACCAAACAGTTTTCTGCAGCCCTCTAAAAGCACTGGGGCAAAGTCATATCTAGAAATGAAAACAGCCTCCAGAGTCTATGTTATCGAGTGTCATGGGCCTTTAAGTCGTGTGAAATTTCTCCAACATGATGACCTCAAGAATCGTTTGGTCACATGTGAGGCAAAGGAGTGCGTGTGTAGAAGTATTTTCAGGAGCCCTTCAGACAACTTTAAAGCAGCAAAAACACCTGTAAATTATCCCTAGACTGCCTTTCCTGGGTGTGAGCCCTCTCAGAAGTGCCTGCTAGAGGCTGGAGTGCAAACCGATTAGAGATAGACCTGGTAAGGACAGGGGCATGCTGATGAGGGGCAAGTGGAAACCCTCTGTACTTAGAGGCTGGCCTAAGAGTCTCTTAAAGGAAAAGGCCCCCGTGGGAATGGTTCTGGAGTGGCCCCATGAAGTCCTGGCTCCCAGCACCTCAGCCGAGTAACAGGAGTGACTCCACTTGAATTCCAACTCCACTCACCAGTGTGAATATCGTGTGTCTCAATCAGAGGACAAAATTAAGCAACACCTCTTATGATACATATCTGCTTTAGATACACCTTATAATAATGTTCGACATACAGTTGTTTGTAGAGTGTTGTCTTCCCGCGAGCCTGGTTCCAGAGCCGCATTAGTCCCAAATAAACACACAGAAGGCTATATTAATTATGAAGTTGTTGGCCATTTGCTTGGTTTCTTACTGGCTGTCTCTGGCTTAAGTACTTAACCCATAATTGCTAATCTAAGTATTTCTCTTACCAGAGAAAAGGGTCCAGATCTCTTACTCCTTTGGCAGCTACATCATGACTGACTCTGCCTCTCTTTCCCAGAATCCTCCTTGACTCCTAGTCTCACCTATCTTGCTTCCCTATTGGCCAACAATGCTTTATTGACATATACACAGGACTCTCCCATCAGTTGTATGTTTGATAAATCTATTACCTTTGAAACTTTTAACAGTTTTCAGTAATAAATAGGTGGCTGGAGAGATGGCTTGGCAGTTAGGAGCACTTGCTGCTCTTAGAGAGATCTAGCTTAAGTTCTCAGGACCCACATGGTATCTCAATGCCTTACCTGTAGGCTACATGCACCCACACAAATAAATGTGATAAAATGACTAATACAAGTGAACTGATATATTTAATGCCTTTATGTCACGTATATAGAGACTAGGTTCTAATACTACACTATAATGTAATATATATGAGTATCCATCTGATACTGGTTCACACTTGTGTGAATGGAGTGCCTGTGGGCTCGGGTCACTCTCACACCTCTCTGTCATGAGGTTTTTAAAATCCTGGTATTGTGTCTTTCTTCCCCCAGAGATTCTTGATGTCCCCTCCCCAATCATTTCTGTAGATATTGTGAATGTGCAGGAAAAGCACCCGAAAGCCACTGCTCGGTCAAAGAGTTCACACTCCTTTTCTGCAGATGGCATGATGCTCTTGCTATGACATTCACACTGACTGCTTCCTTTAGTGCCGTTTCGTCTGTGTCCTGGAAGGAGCATGACGGGACGGTTGTCCGATCGTGTGTTGGGGCTTCTCCTTGCAGAGACATGGATAAGTGTCTCGCAGCGGGGAGGGCTATTGTTTCACATTGCTTGTCAGCTGGGTGCGTTGGAAATGGGATCAGCTGTAATGTGGAGGTGTGACTCTGAGAGGCTGAGAGGCTGTTTGGTTTATTATAGCAACTGCGAGAACTGATAGCGGAGCATAAGCCTCACATAGATAAGATGAACAAGACCGGGCCACAGTTACTGGAATTGAGCCCAAAGGAAGGCGTTTATATCCAAGAAAAGTATGTGGCAGCCGACACCCTTTACAGCCAAATCAAAGAAGATGTCAAAAAGAGAGCTGTGGTACTCGATGAAGCCATTTCTCAGTCAACTCAGGTAATGTTTTACAGTAGAGAAAGAATAATATCTTCCTGACGGCCAATCGTACAAAGCATTTTCCTTATCCCTCTGATTAAGTGTCATCTTCAATAATGTATTGACTATATTGTCTCTGAGTATGGTTCCTTTTCTCGCAGGGGTGGTATTTGCTTGTAGCCAACTCTTAGATTTCCTTGCCTGTTTCGGGGCACAATAATAAAATAAACTCCATCTAGTAGGAAATTCACTTGCAGCAATGGCCAGATGCTTGCTTCAGTGTCCACCATAAGTGGGTCACAGTATTTGACATTGAGGAGAGAAAAGAGACTATTATGGTCATTAGTAATAAAATACCCCTAAGAAGGCATTTAGAGGAAATCCTGAACAATAAGCCAAATTTAAAAAAAAAAAAGAAAATTAACTAGGAAACAGCCTCTTTGTAAATACCATCTTAAGAGAAAAATTGACTTTTGAATACCTGTAGGTTTTCCATTTTCAAAGTTTTGATTTTTATCATTGGATCCTGGCATCGGGGCAGCATTCTCTGTAATCAGGTATGTGTTGTAGTCTCCCTTCTGTCGTTGCAGGAAAATGCTCTAATAAGAAGCATTGTGGGAGAGGAGTGGGTCTGTTTCATCCAGGCCACATCCCTCATTGTGGGATGTCAGGGCAGGAGCTCAGCAGCAGTTGACACAGAAACCATGAAGGAGCACTGCTTGGCAGCCTCGCCAGAGGCCCATGCTCCTCTCTGAGCCCTGCACCATCTGCTCAGGAGTGGTTCCACTCACAATAACCTGGCTTCATCGCTTCATCAATCACCAATGAAGACAATCCTCCATAGACATGCCCACAGGCCAGCCTGATCCCGGAGTCCCTCAGCTGGGACTCCCTTCTCAGATGGCTCTAGTTCTGTCAGCTGACCATTAAAACTAGCTAGGACAGTGTTGCTTCACTCAACTTTGAAGCCAATATAGAATTTAAGAATAAAACATGGTTTATGACATTTTGTAATTACGTATGACACTTTTATAAATATAACATGAAAATTATTTCCTGTATCTAATTATATGTCTGACCATGAATTAAAAACAAACTTTGGATACAACATTGTACATTTTTTTTGAGACAGGGTTTCTCTGTGACTTTGGAGGCTGCCCTGGAGCTGGCTCTTGTAGACCAAACTGTCTCGAACTCACAGAGATCCACCTGCCTCTGCCTCCTGAGTGCTGGGATTAAAGGCGTGCGCCACTACTGCCCAGTCATTGTACAGATTTTTATTTTGTTTAATTTCACATCTTTTTTCAATTCAGGAAATATATAACTGAAGGAATCCCTTGAATCTAATCAAAACCACCTATGAATTTTGCATACACTTGTATAATGTTTTAGGATTTCAAACTGGTTGTTTTAAATGAATACTTACTTTTGACAGTCAAATGTGCATCTTATCAAAAAGAAAAAGGAAGTTGAATTGTGGTAAAATTAAGCAACAGGTTAAGATTCATATTGCTGCCACAGAGTATAAACTATTTCTTAATGAATACATTCAACTCCTGATGGGGAACTCCATGTTCTCTTCATAAGTATGTCATGCAGAAGCGCACAGAGGTCATGACCTTAGGCATGGCTTCAGACACCAGCTGGATGTAAGTTTTTGCATGGAATTGTTGGCAAAGGGCCTTTAGTTTTTAAGTGAATGACATTTTACATGCAACATTACAATAACCCCATTGTTTTCCTTGTAGTTTCACGACAAGATCAACCAGATCCTTGAGAGCCTGGAGCGCATCGTGGAGCGTCTGAGGCAGCCGCCGTCCATCTCTGCTGAGGTGGAAAAGATCAAGGAGCAGATTGGTGAAAATAAGAGTGTCTCTGTGGACATGGAGAAGCTGCAGCCGCTGTATGAGACCCTGCGGCAGAGGGGAGAGGAGATGATTGCCAGGTCTGAGGGCACCGAAAAAGACATATCTGCCAAAGGTAGTAACTCAGTGATAAAACAAACTCAGCTCTCCTTTATTTTGTTTGTTCCTTTGATTTATTTTATTTTTCTTGATGTAGGGTCCCTCTCTATGTAACACTGGCTGGCCTGCAACTTGCTATGTAGGCCAGACCAGCCTCAGACTCACAGAAACCCATCTGCCTGTACCTCCCATGTACGCCACCGCACCCAGCCTCACCTTCACTTTTAAAACAGCTCTCGACTGTATGTAGTTTTCTGCCGCCCTAGCTGCATAAAAAACTGCCAGGTCTCTGAAAATCTTGCACGGCGATGTGTCTTCCTCGGGTTGTGAAATCAGTTGGTTGACAAGAAAATGTCTGAGGCTATCAGACTAAAATTACTGATGATAAACCAAAGCTGGGGATACAGTTGGAATGAGTGTCTTATCTAGCATACCTACTCCATCCCATAGCCATCAGAATGGTAACCATAGCCACTCATATTAGAGGGCTTTGTCTATTGTGGAAATTAGAGCATTCCAAAAGCAAGTCAGGATTACAAATCCTTGTCCTATTCCTAAAACTTTGAAGGGCTTGAAAACAAGCCCTTTCATCCTTGGAGAGCATAAGAAAACATATCCTAAGTTACTTACTATCTTTGGAATTAAGGCCAGCTTCATAAACTTAAAGCTTGATAACCTTGGGTCTTCTCAAGCTCGTGTAGCTTTAAAACACCTACTTTTGTAGGGGAAAGTCTTGGTTCAGCCAGAGAAGACCCATAGATTTTGCATTGTGTGGGGCAGGTTCCGACCCAGTGATAACTCGCAGACTACAGTCAGTGAAAACCTGGTCCTGTTCTATGTATTTATTAGCAAGTCAAGGAACTGCTCGCTGTGTGAGCTGAAGTTTTGTTTTTGCTTAAATGGGGATAACCAGCATCTTCGCTGACAGTTGTCTTGTTGTGTAGCCGTGCAGGATAAGTTGGATCAAATGGTTTCCATTTGGGAAAACATACACACGCTGGTAGAAGAAAGGGAAGCCAAACTGCTGGATGTTATGGAACTAGCAGAGAAATTCTGGTGTGACCACATGTCACTGGTTGTTACCACGAAAGACACTCAAGATTTCATCAGGGACCTGGAAGATCCTGGGATCGATCCCTCAGTAGTAAAACAGCAGCAGGAAGCAGCAGAGGTAAGGAACAGAACACATTTCAACTAAAAAAAAAAAAAAAAGATGAAGCTCACCCCAATTGTGTGTGTGACTGAAAATTATGCTGTTAAAATTCGTATTTGGTTCTGAACGTGGAATGCACCGTCAGTACCAAGATATAATGGACATGCAGACTTCCCCTGGAGATTATTCTTAAAATCATCTCTCTGCATCTACACTGCTCATGCTTGATAAGGGCCTCCCAAGTAACCTAACGTACAGGATGTCTGCCCTCACCAGCCTCTAACAGCCTTCCTGTCTGTCCTGCTGCGTGAAGTCCCTCAGACGCCACCATCGTCTGCTGGGTAACGAGCCCTGCCTTTGCAAGGCAGGGTGTGTAGCTTTGTACACCAGCTGGGGCCCATGTTCCCACAGGCACCACTCTGCTGTCCCTCTGTCTCTATGCTCTCCATTGTGCCTGACACAGTCTTTTTCCTTGCCTCGACATGTCATTTCTGCCACCACTGTGATAAGCTTCAGGAGTTGGTTACATTCTTACCCACTCTGTTTTACTTATTTTATTTTGTATTTACCTGAACTACAGGCTGGGCTCTGGGGCCCTGGAGAAGGCTAGGCAAATATTTCCTTTTCCAGTGTTTGGTTTAGGGCTTTGTTCATGCTTATTAAATATTTACTGCTGAGTGGTGTGTCTAACCACGACAGTGAAAGTCGAGGTAGGATACTTCATTTCTTTTGTGATATATCATCAGTTGACAGGTGATACCTGGGTGATAACCAGAGCTAGCTTAGCCTGGGTTTCCCAACAGATACATTACTTTGCATAAACTCTTTGTGCTCATGTTTTACTGGCATCTGTTTTGAACACATGCAGGCAAACTAGTTGTGGGGAACAAAGCGTCTTTTAGTGCTTTACTGTATTTGGGGTGTTTTCTCTAAAATATTTTGTTTTCTTGTTAAGAAAATGACTGACTGTATGAACTTGGGAAATAAAAGAAAACAAAATGATGCTAGTCTCACCCAGGAATCCCTATGGGCAGCTCTGTGAGACATCTTTTCTCTGTTTTGGTGTGGTTTTACATGGTGTTCTGAGGCTCTGTTTTGCATTCTAGGCAATAAGAGAGGAAATTGATGGACTGCAAGAGGAGTTAGACATGGTCATCTCTTTGGGTTCTGAGCTTATCACCGCATGTGGGGACCCTGATAAGCCCATTGTCAAGAAGAGCATAGATGAGGTACAGTGACTTATTTTCTACTCTCATAAGAATGCCTTTCTCAAGACTTAACAAACTAGCATCTGTTTGTTACAAATAGTTAAAAGTATAAATTTGAAACTCAAAGGAGTATAACATTTGTTTTGTAGTTAAATTCAGCATGGGATTCTCTAAATAAAGCTTGGAAAGACCGGGTTGACAAACTGGAAGAGGCCATGCAAGCTGCTGTGCAGTACCAAGATGGATTGCAGGTGAGGTGGTTGCCATGTCCTCTGGCCTTAGCTGGAAATGGGAATCTTGTTCACTGATGTACATTTACGCTTTGGTAGCAGCCCAACCTTGTGACTGTGTGTGCAATTGCAGACAAATCTATTCCTGTAACTGCCACAGCTACTTTGACTCAACCTTTTCAGAAGATGTTTCTTACCTTTCAGACCTACAGGTTTACACGTACATGTAAACATGAATTTGTACACATGTCAGTGGAATTTACTTTGAAAAGAAGTAGCCTGATTTTTTTAAGCAAAAGTAAATATTCCCACACAGCCACACAGTATTTTTCAAAAATTGTTGAGCACCAGGCAGCGAAGTGACATGGAACAGAGTCTGAGTTCTGTTCTAAAGTTGAGTGAAATAAGATGAAAGGCATAAACATGGGCTAAAAATATCACCAAGTCTAACTGAAGTCAGAGTTAGAGAGCTGATGTGAAGCCAGTGTTTTCTCTGTGTGCTAAAATGGATTTTCATTTTATTGGGTGTTTCAAGGTGCTTTTTTATTTTCCATGCGTGTTATTGTTACAGTAGTTGTTTCCCATGTCTCTTCAAGGTTCTCGTTCAGTTCATTAGCCAGATAGAAACTGTTTCTTAGTATTAAAGTTCTCTTGAGGCCAGCTCAGGAATATTTATTCCCTCCCTCCCTCCCTCGCCTATTTCCTAACAGGTTGGCAGGAGTTTAATCTTACATACTCCTTACAGCATGGAAAAACCCTCTCTTAAGTATTTCCATAACACTTAAGTGAATATTATTTTTAAAGCTCATATGAGAACATTTTTCCTCTTTCATTATGCCACTTCATCCTATGTTTATAAAAATAAATATCACCAGTCAGGCTTTGTCTCGGCAGAAAGGGTTTTAAACTTTGGAAATAGATGAAATTTTTTGTGACATAAAATACCTGTTACAACTCCTGTACATGCATGTACACTTGAACACACCCCCACCCCAAGCAAAGTAGTGATTTCTTGCTTAAATAACCAACGGCCAGTGAATTGGACTCGCACTGTCTCTGTGTGAGGCTGCATTATCATGGCAAGTCTTTTGAGTGGCATTGTCTTCCATGGCTAGAGACAGTATTGCTACTATATGAGGTCACCTGGGAGCCTGGGGGCAAGGCACCATGATTTGACGCACACCCCTCACCAGCATCGAGAAACACGAGATCCATCATAGGCCCTGTTGGTCATGAATGGCAACTTAGGTTACTAAATGGCTGTAGCTATAATGTGGTGCTAGGTACTCCATAAGGTTTGAGGCTTGATTATAAGCTGAGATACATTTTCATCCCAAGTTGCTGCTTAAGTAATTAGGGTTGGCTAATGATCATTTAAATATACTGGGTAGTTTTAAGATTTCTCTTCTTCTGTCAACTTCATTAAAATATAAAATAATTCTGTTATATGTTCATTACCTTTAAGAAAAAAATGTGTTCTAAGCCTTTGTAGAATGTGTAGAAACCTGGAAAGAATATGGAAAGTTAACAGGCTCTAACGTCTGTTGCAGTTTATGGTAATGGTAATCTTGATAGCATGTGTGCAGGTTTTAATGTTAACCCAAGTAGTACAGGAAGGTTGGACGAACCTTCTTGGTTATTTGAAAAAGTAGATACATTTGGACCTTTTTCTCTCAATATATTTTTATATAAGCAAATGGGAATGTTCATTTTTGGTGCAGAATTGAAGGTGATATTTGCTTGGTATTTGAGGAGCTGTTTTATATTAAGGCTTTCATTTGGGTGAATAAAAGTTTATTTAGTTTTATGAAGTAGGCGCCTCTCATAATTTCTTCTAGTTATTGCCTTTCCCTGTAACACAAGAAGCATGGCCATTTCAGAACTACTTTTGTAACACAGAGGAAATGTATCTTTCAGGCAATATTTGACTGGGTTGATATCGCAGGCAATAAGTTAGCCTCAATGTCTCCAATTGGAACGGATCTTGAGACTGTCAAGCAGCAGATTGAAGAGCTGAAGGTATGTATGGGGCTTCTTGTTGGTAAAGAACTGCCTGTATTGTTAAGTTACTGATTCACCAAATTTCTCACTTAAACTTACTTAGTTTACGCAATTAAAGCATTACATATTGACTTCAGAATTGTTCTACTTATTTCTATTCCGTGCATTTACTTATGAGTGTGTTTGTGTTTGCACACAAGTGTGCCACACCTGTAAGGAGGGTAGAGAACATCTTGTGGTCAGCAGCTCTCTCCTTCCATCGTGTGGCTCCAGTTGTCAGACTTGGTAGCGTATACCTTCCCCCAGCCAGCTATTTCACAGGCTCTACAACGCCTTAAGCATGATAGCTACGTGTAGCAAGTTTAGATAAGTGTTTATTTTAAAAAGCAGAAGATTTTATTTTAATTAATTACTGTTCTTTATAGAATTACAAATAAGCAAAAGGGGGGGGGGAGGCAAGATTTGTAACTCACTCCAAAAGCTATATACTTAAAAGCAGCTATGACTAGGATTTGATATACATCCCTTCAGATATCCTCATAGCTTAAAGGAGGGTATGTGTGTATGGAGGGGAGGGCCGGTTGTCTCGTGCCACTAAAACTTTATAATGTGCCTTGTTATTCAGTAGTCTATTGTAATTGATCTCTAAATGTTTTCTGTTGTTGATAAAATGCTGTTTGCCAAAACAGAGGCCATGAAGTGCCTGTCAGTCATATAGGAAAGACCAGGGAAAGGGGTGCTATTCTAAAGCTACACGGGATGGCTCAGGTCTGGAGTCCCCATACTTGTGAGGCCGAGTTGAGAAGATTGCTGTGGGTTTGAGACAAGCCTAAGGAAAATAGTGGTAAAGGGCCACCCAGAGCCACACAGCAAGACCCTTTCTTGCTAGTGGTAATAATTATTATTATTATTATAACTTATTTTGTGTCAACAGTGAGGCATAGAAGTAATTATTAATGAATATAAAACAGCTGTAAAAACATAAAAACTATGAGGGAATGCATAATGTATGCTTTTTTGAGAACAGCAATTACTAAAATGCTTAAAGCCATTGTTTCTGGGGTTTCATATACATTAATATAAAATCATAAAATATAAAATGTAATATAAAATATATTATAAGAAGTTTCTCCGTGAGATTTATTAAATTTTATTGCATAGAGTAAAAACAAAACACCAACATTGTAACTAGTCATAAAGCATGGGATAAAGGATGGGACCTTCTGTCTCTTTTGCTTTCAGTAAGAAATGTGAATATTTTCCTTTTAATTTTTATAGCAATTTAAGTCAGAGGCTTACCAACAACAGATAGAAATGGAAAGACTTAACCATCAAGCAGAGCTTTTGCTGAAGAAAGTAACAGAAGAAGGTGACAAGCACACTGTTCAGGACCCGTTGATGGAACTGAAATTGATCTGGGATAGCCTGGATGAGAGGATTGTCAGCAGACAGGTGAAGGCCCAGACGTCTTACGTGCACACTCGCAGGCAGTAATATAAAACAGCCATTGAAAACCGTTAGCAGTTAGTACCAATAATCTGTAGAGGCATCTAAATTTTCTTGCTAAAATTTTCCCATTTGTGCCATATTTAACCACAGGTGTGTGTGTGTGTGTGTGTGTGTGTGTGTGTGTGTTATATCAAACTAGAGCTGTTGACTGACATGACTAGATTTCATGAGCCGTGAGGAGGACTTGGACAGCACTGAGCAGTTGGTGTTGTACCCTTGTTTTGTAAGGCACATTATTGGTGCTGTGATGTGAGACTCTGCGTTTTCTTCTCTGCTTCTCGGCAGCACAAGCTAGAGGATGCTCTCTTGGCGCTGGGTCAGTTCCAGCATGCCCTGGATGAGCTCCTGGCGTGGCTGACGCACACCAAGGGCTTGCTGAGTGAACAGAAGCCTGTTGGAGGAGACCCGAAAGCCATTGAAATTGAGCTCGCCAAGCATCACGTATGTACGGTTACCGTCTGCTCTTGTTATGTTTGCATTTTTTCATGTTTATAACTTCAACAGAGACTATCTGGCATTAAATTGCTTGAAATGTGCTGCCTAAGAGAGTACAATTTAAAAGTATTTTCTCACTGTGTGGTGCAACAATTATCAAATGTAGCAAGCCTATGTTTTAATAAGGCTGCATGGCACACACCAAAGATTAAAATCCCTCATACCTGTCATTGAGTTAACTTCCTGTATTTTTTAAGGTTGTAGGGAATAGCCTAAAAACTCCCAGACTGAAATACTGTTGTTCTATCACAGCTTTTAATGCCTCTAGTGCCCTGGACAACAGTTGCTCGCCAGAGTGACTCTCCATAAAAACACAGTATGTTTGTTCCCATAGTGTGAGTGTGTAGAAGCATTCACGTCGTAGGAAATCTGGCCATTGTCTTACAAGTAGCCTGCATCAGTGGTCAGACCTGTGTGCAACAGAGGCAGAAAATAAGACACCCAACCCCATTTAGTCAGGAGACCTATGGGAAACTTCTCACTCTCTCCATCTGACTAGTTAGAAGTAACTCCTTTGTCCTTCTGCCCATCGTGTTGAGATATCAACCTGTAGTGACTTGGGATTGCCAGAACCAATGCTGAAAAGAGGTTTCTGCCCCGCTTGTGGTCTCGCCCTGCCTCTGAGCATTAGAGGAAGGAATTTTATAGGGCTGTCCTGTAAATGTCGACAGGGCAGGATTTAACTCTCAGGCACTGCGGAAGTGTTTGCTGCTGTCACCATGTCAGAGTGCCTGCCTTCCAGAGCTTGACTCCTCACTCAGTTGGGTTTGTGCCCTTGGTCAACACTGACTCATCGGATACCTCAGAAACGGATTCAATGGTCAGAAAGGCAGTACTCTGGGGGCTGCCTCCCTTATCGGGAGAGCCTCCTGGGTCTGGTCTGGACTCCCCTCCAGATGTGTGATGTCTTGCATAGGATAAGAGATGATGTTCTTTTCTTTATTACTGCCAAGCATGCATCATTGAGGGGTAGGGTAGGGCTCTAATGACCTCTTAACTAGCATAAGGGAAAGGACTCCCTTTCAAATTAGTAGTCCTAGCTTCCCTTCAATGAGAGAATACAGGAATGCATTTCTCCTTTCAAAACAGAAATTATAAAATATATGTCTTAGGTATGTGATAATTTTATGTTTGGAAAATGAATGTATAGGAGTAAAAATATCCCTTAAAACATTAAGATTAAATTAAATTACAGTGGACTTGAATCAGTGAAAATGTCTTAATCATCTAATTATAATCCTCACGAAAGTATGTAGTGTATCAATTACAAGGTCATTCCGGTGAGAATAACTACCAGCTTTTGGACAGTCTCTTTGGGATTGCTGCTGTATCTAACTAAAGGTGTGTCTATCTAGGAAGCCCCAAAGTTGAAGGAAAGAAAGTCTGTCACTTTAAAACTTGTTATTAAAACTTTTTTGTTATGAGGCTTTTGTTTCTGAGTGTTTCACAAGCAGAAAATAAAGCCAGTACAATGGACTAGAGGTGTGAGTCAGTTGGCAGGGTACTTACCTAGCATTTGAAAAGACATAGGTCTGATCCCTCAGCAGTGCCCAAAACTAGATGTGGTAACCTGCAGCTGTGTTCCCAGCACTTGGGAGATGGGAAAAGGATTAGAAGTTCAGCATTGTCCTTAGCTTTGCGTTAAATTGAATTTGCTTGGGAATCATGAGACCCTCTCCCTGGAGAGAGAGAGAGAGGGAGGGTGGGAAGGAGGGAGGGAGGGAGGGAGGGAGAGGGAGAGAGAGAGGAGAGAGAGAGAGAGAGAGAGAGAGAGAGAGAGAGAGAGAGAGAGAGAGAGAGAGAGAGAGAGAGGAGAGAATTGTAAGTACCGTTACTGTGTTTCCCGCTAACGATGATATTAACATTTTCAGGTGCTCCAAAATGACGTTCTAGCCCACCAGTCCACAGTGGAAGCAGTCAACAAAGCAGGAAATGATCTAATCACATCAAGTGCAGGAGAAGAAGCAAGCAACCTCCAGTACAAGCTCAAAATATTAAATCAACGCTGGCAGGATATTTTGGAAAAAACAGATCAAAGGAAGCAGCAGCTGGATAGTGCCTTGCGCCAGGTGAATGAAGAAAATAAAACCCTAGACTCGCTCTGGTGTTCAAATCCAGAGTAATGTGAATTTGCTTCATTAATTCACAGTTGGATATTTCATGTTGATACTTTAAAAAGAGGAGTAAAAGTAAGGGGGATAACGAGTAGAGCAGATGAGAAGGTGTGTTCCAGTTCCTAGCATACTACTCGTATGTCCTGAGCTTTCTTGAAGGGGTGCTCAGGTAGTGAGTCTCTGGTCCTGGTGCCTGCCTCTCTCATGCAATGCAGACTGGGACCGTTTTTACCTCACTTGGAAGTGATAGTATTTGTGACACAAACCTAAAACTGCCTATCACCGCAGGCCAAAGGGTTCCATGGTGAAATTGAAGATTTGCAGCAGTGGCTGACTGACACAGAGCGTCACCTCTTGGCATCCAGACCCCTGGGAGGTTTGCCAGAAACAGCCAAGGAGCAGCTTAATGCACATATGGTATGTACAGTGTTTTCTACAGCTCTTACCCTGGTAATGCGTAAATAATAGTGGAAGAAGATACAGTTAAAGGTTAAGTTTTGTGGCAGAAATCACTGTGTGTAAATGTTAGAAACAGTACCATTTAGCAATGAAAAAGGGTTTTAAAGAACTCTAGGACTTTTGAATAACACATACTTTCTCTCTCTCTCTCTCTCTCTCTCTCTCTCACACACACACACACACACACACACACACACACACACATCCCAAGCTATAAGTCGTAAGAAAACAACTCTAAAATTATCAGACTAGATAATTGGCATATGCCTATAACCCTATGGTTTGGTTTTGCTATTTGTAGCTGGGCAAGACCCATTTGCTCGATGACAAAGTAGACTTGCCTACTGATTTATAACCTAAGAATGCTTATCATTGTGAAGACTGTGAGTGACTTAATAGCTCAATGAACTCAAAATAGTTTTCATTACTTCTCTGAAAATGTTTACATAGCTTTCACATAGTTCATAACTTATTAACTAATGAATAATTAATTCTACTCTTTAGATTGTTATACTTTAAAATTATATAATTCATTTTTATTATATGATTTTTATAATTATATATAAGGTTAAAGTATAACATTCTTTTTCTGAAGATTAGAATTAACTATATTAAGTATAAATATATATGTATACTTGAAAACAGAGAGCTATCTTAAGAACTTTCAGATATAACACTTAGTTTGGGTGTGATACATACAATGAACTCTGTATAACGCTATATGATTTCCTTGACTGTAAGTTTCATGTTTTAAAAAAGAAAAGAAAAATCTGAAGAGGTCCTAGAACAATAACCCATCAGTCAAGAGTGTTTATTGTTCTTGCAGAGGACCGGGGTTCATTTTCTCAGCACCTGCATGACAGCGCATAACCACCTGTAACCCTAGTTCCAGGGTATCAGATGCCACCTTCTGCCCCCCAGGAGCCTGCTCACACATTGTGCACATGAACCCACACATGTACACATAAATTTAAAAGTTAAGCTGGGCGTGGTGGCACACGCCTTTAATCCCAGCACTCAGGAGGCAGAAGCAGTCAGATCTCAGTGACTGACAGCCAGGGCTACACACAGAAATTGTCTCTCAAAAACCAAATAGATAAGTAAATCTTTTCTAGCAGATTCTAAAGCTGTAATGCTGTGGCAGTAGTTTCCTCTTGTTATGATTGTACTAGAGCTGAAGAACAGACAGTGGAGTACTCATGTCCGAGGGCTGCTTTTAAAAATGATACTGTCAATGTGCTTCGTTTTTTTAATGTGCTTTTTTTAAGGATGGAGAAATAAAGTTTTGAGCTAACAAAAATGTAGCTAGTGAGCATTGTAACTGTGCTCAAATCACTAAATAATGTTCTTCACACAGTTAATTTTATAAAACTTACCTCGATTTTTTTTATTGTTAAGTTGAAAATATCAGTAAGATGTGGAAGGAAGGTATCACTTTCAGTCAGAACTGTGATTCAGCACACATTATAATTCAATGTGATAAAAATTTAATTTTTTACTTTTTAGTGAATTATAGCCATTGTTTTATTGGTGTTATTACTTTGAATTTTAGCAGTATTTTCCTGTAATCACCATAGAGGATTTACACAGCATTCTTAATGCAACTTTTAAAAACCTGTAGATGAAAATGATATCTGAAATGTGGCTCTAGTACTCTGGTAATCTTTGTATCTATTAAGCGTCTTTCTGTACTGATTCCTGATTTTCTGTCCGTCACGTGTTTTCTGACTACAGGATTAAACTGTACCAATAATTTCTTTTAGTTGCTGTATCATGGTAAAAAAAAGGCATAGAAGTTTCTCTCGGGTCACAGAGGAGAAAGTACTCAGAGACTTTAGATTGCTGGCACAGCATCGCAGATCTCACTTGTTACCGTGCGGCGAGACCCTTCTTGACAGCATGATAGTTATTGCTTTAGGCCTTAGCACACAGTGTGCAGTGATTGATTTCTCAGTAGACAGGGTGTGGCTATAAGCATAGCTACTATTTCAGTAGTATCGAGTAGAGTGTAGCTGTCTCTCAGGGCGTAGAATGAATGGGCCTTAAAAAAATGTGACTCTGGGGACTAAGACTCAGTGGTTAAGAGCACTCACTGGTCTCATTGAGGGATCAGGTCCAGTTCTAAGCACCTACACGACAGCTCATAATTGTCTGTAAGGCCAGGACCGGAGGAACCTGACACCCTCACCCTCTTCTAATCTCCATGGGCACCAGGCATGCACATGGTACATGCACATGCAGTCAGACAAAACATTCATGCACATATGAGTAAACCTGTTTTTCTTTTTTAATGTAACTGTTAGATTTTTGTTCTTTGGAAAGTCGTATGACACTCATTTTAGGCCCTCTCATTTTAGGAAGTCTGCACTGCGTTTGACATCAAAGAAGAAACATACAAGAGTCTGATGCAGAAAGGGCAGCAAATGCTCGCAAGATGTCCCAAATCTGCAGAGACAAATATTGACCAAGACATAAACAACCTGAAAGAGAAATGGGAATCTGTGAAAAGCAAGCTCAACGAGAAGAAAGTATGTGCACTGATCAGTACAACAGAGCAGGGTTTGCGTGTTGTTAGTTCCTGGGTTGTTTGTTTCTAGCTATCAGGAGTGTAATTTTCATGACGCGTATCCTTATTTTCTTTATACACTTGGTGTTTCATGAAGTTAAACATAGTATTCTAACCCAAGAGAACAGAGGTACTGTACAGATGAAGGTTTATCACTGGTGAGGTGTTACTCAGACAATTTTTAAAATATGAACTACTCAAGTTCTAGGTTATAAATAATTGCATTCTAATTACAAATAAAACAAAAAGAGAATGGCTTGGTTGTAGTTAGGTTCTATAATCACTCACATGAAACTGATGAGAAATGTATGCATTTTATCACTTTCAAACAACAGAAAAATAATCTAGGAAATCTCTGTAATCTTGCTTACTGCAGCAAAACACAGTTGGCTAATAGATTGCAGGCCATTACTGATGGATACACTGTGTGTTCTCACAGGGCAGTGACCCCAACAGGAAAGTCAGTTGATTAAACTGAAACCTTGTAAGCAAACTACAAGTGCCAAATACTAAACCATCGTCCTTTACAGACTAAACTGGAAGAGGCCCTCCACTTGGCAATGGACTTCCACAATTCCCTCCAGGACTTTATCAACTGGCTAACCCAGGCCGAACAAACCCTCAATGTGGCTTCTCGGCCAAGTCTCATATTGGACACAATCTTGTTTCAAATCGATGAGCACAAGGTACGTGGGAACTCAGGGGGGAAGGAAGCACCCACTTCAGAGACCAGACTGCCTTCGTGTCAGAAGCATCCGTTTAGTCATTTGAGCGCTTTCTTCTTTGTTGTATTTCTTTATTCCTTGAGAATGGCATACCCATATGCAGTGCCTCTTACCACACTCCTGCCCCCGCCCAGGTCCTCCAGGATTCATCCCTCGCCCTCCCCATCTGAGAACTTTCCTTCGTCCTTAACTTGAGCATTGGGACGGCTGTACACTTTTAAAGTCAATCCATTTCCCCTTGTTTCTAACTGTGTCCTTTCTTTGCGGGGGGAAAGGTCTTCGCCAATGAAGTAAATTCTCACCGGGAGCAGATAATAGAGCTAGACAAAACTGGAACCCACCTGAAGTATTTCAGTCAGAAACAAGACGTGGTGCTCATCAAGAACCTGCTCATCAGTGTGCAGAGCCGGTGGGAGAAGGTGGTCCAGCGGCTGGTGGAAAGGGGACGGTCCTTGGACGACGCGAGGAAGAGGGCCAAGCAGGTAGCAATGTTCTCCGGCCTTGGCCGTCAGCGAGCTAAAGCTGTTGCAATGTGTGATCACGGGGCTTTTATTGCAGGCTGTGTCATGTCACAATAAGAAGCCATGGTGTTCTGTTCCTGAAAGGGCAATGGCTTGCCTTTGGACTCCTGACGTCACCTTTTGGTTCCAGCAGCCACACTGGGCCATGGGGACTCATATTGAAAAGCTATAAATAGCTCAGCTTCATAGATTATTATCAAGGCCCATTAAGAACTTATACATTTTTTGTTTCGAAGTATGTTTATTTTTTTTCCTCTTGTCTTTTCAACCCTTGTTCTATTCAGACATCAACATCCTATGTTGCTAACTCTAAGCCAAACTTCCTTCGCATCAGAGCTGAAGATCAGACCTACAGCCTGCCCAGTGCTTTCTGAGGGGCATGTTCTTGTTGACGTCCCTCTCTGCCCAGGCTGCTTATCATCAGCCTTCCTTTCTTCCCAGAGATTTTGGTGTAGTTCTATCTCACTTGAAATTAACTATCTGAACCTCTGGGGACTATCTTAGTTGAGTTTAGGGACTCTCATAAACCTCTCCGGGAGCTTTCCATTCTCTTGTTATTAACTACCATTCATCGGAACTAACCAGGCAGGAGGGAAATCACACATCTTTCTTCCCTATGGTAATGTAACCACCATATTTGGCTTTATTGGCAGAGAATTTTTTAATTAATTTTTTTTACTAGAAACTTGATGTAACATTGAGGCTGAATTTTGTGATTTCTACTTTTGCCTCATTCACCTCCTATTGTCTGGCATTTGGTAATGTGACATGTACTGTTTGGAGAGCTAGGCTCACTGGGTGATGCCAAGAGATGTTTACAGGAGTCTAGCATCTTGGCTTTTTTAAAGTCAGCAGTATGAATCTAAAGACTTTAGAAATGTCTTAAGCCCTTTCTGAGGGAGAAGTTTGGCACCTTCAGTGTTACCCAGTCTCTGAAACAGAATCGCCCTCTAATGATTCTGTTAGACAATATTACAATATTAATTCTGAACCTGACATGTTCCCCTCCACGGGTATTTTTTTTTTTTTTGGTTTTTTTCGAGACAGGGTTTCTCTGTATTGTTTTGGAGGCTGTCGGTCCAGCCCAGCCTCGAACTCACAGAGATCCGCCTGCCTCTACCTCCCGAGTGCTGGGATTAAAGGTGTGCATCACCACCGCCCGGCCATGGGTATTTCTTGAGTTATGAACAACTTAATTTGCAAAGGCTTGTTGAATACTAGTAGCTGCTTGACATTTCTCCTCTCTCCATCTGACCAATGGTCTCGTTTTGTTACCCAGCTTTCTGTTTTCCAGGTCCCAGTGCAAATGGATAGATAGTGTTTGCCCTATTTCTGTGCCTTAGGCTTGGAGGTTGGGTGAGCTTCAGAGCCCATGCGTATGTTTGCATCACTCAACAGCCTAGCTACTTCCACACCTGTTTCAGAGCCAAACTCCCTAGCGCCTCATCAGACTGTTCTTCCATGCCTTTCCTCTTCTGAGTGTTGACTCATGTACTGAGTGTATCGCTCTGACTTTGGTTATCCTGGCCTCCCCCCACCCCCCCCAACCCCCGCCCCTTCACATTTAAATTGATCAGTGCTATGTGAGGGATGCACTGGGCAGGGAGGCCAAGTCTGCAATGAGTTGCTGTCTGGTGTACTCTGGCAGCTTGTGATTCCATGATTCCCGTGCTGCTATGGTCCTGCAGCTTTCATTTGGGCATACAGGGATCTTACTCTCCTTTCTTCCGCTTTTATTATGCAGCTCTTCATTTAAGAGTATTGTAGGAAATACCACGTAACCAGTTTCATAGCTGGTATCCAGAATTTGTACCTGATTGCTCTTCTGGAAGATAAGCGGAAGAGAAACTGGCTGGACTCAAACATGTGCTGGCCCAGGATGTCTTCAAGTTCCTGGTGGCCAAACAGAATTAAACATTGTTAGAATGCTTGCGTGGCAGTTGTGCATATGGGACCACAGAGGGTGGGTCAGCGCTGAGTGGGGCTCTGAGAGCTGAGGTAAGGGTGTTAGGCTACCTCTTGTATTAAAAAGGAGATGGCCTTTTTTGTTCTTGCCATGTTTAAAGAACAGTTCACAAATATTGGACTTTTTCCTTTTATTTATTTTCCTCTACCTAGGAATTTAGCACAGAAAAATGTCAAGATATGTAAAGAGACAAAGAAACAACATTTTCTGAGAGTTTGTGTTAACTGTTGAGCCAAAGGAGGCATTGTGGTGGGGGCGGGGCTTCCTAGGGCTCCTCCTTAACTGTCTGGCTCTGTCCTGGACTCGGTAAACCGGTGCGCTGACTGAATTACAGCCGCGTGACCTCAGGCCATGGTCTTGTGTGTCCACGGTGACAGAACAGTTTGCAGTTTGCTGATAAAACATTCCCCATTTGTCTTCAGGGGAAAATTTGGATTGATGTTTTTAGTATATCCACTGGTGATCACTTCTGTTTTATAATACACATTGTACATTGTCTGCTTCACAACTCTCTGAACCAATGCGGGTCTCTTCACCAGTTCCATGAAGCCTGGAGTAAGCTAATGGAATGGCTGGAAGAGTCAGAAAAATCTTTGGACTCTGAACTGGAAATCGCCAATGATCCAGACAAAATAAAAACACAGCTGGCACAGCACAAGGTGAGCCTCTCATTTAAAAAGCACACCCAGTGTGCGTTTCAAGACCACCACTAAAGCTTTCTTGTCCACGTGTGTATTCATCACAAGACTAAAAAAAAAAAAAAAAAAAAAAACCAGACTGCCTCTGAAAGGAAGGATGGAGTCGAAACTGATGGGGACAGTGGTCATGTGGGTCCCGAGCCCTCTGGGGGTCAAATGGCTTTCACAGGGATGGCCTCAGACCATCGGAAACACGGGTATTTACGTTACAACTCAGGACCACTTGAGCATGCATTTCAGCTTCTCGTGGCAGCTCTCGTATCTTATTCTCTAGTGGAACGGTCCCACCCTGGGGGTAAACCTGGAGGATAAAGCTCACAGGGTCAGAAGCAGTGGTGTGGACCTTTAATCCCAGCTGTCTGGGAAACTGAGGCAGGGGCAGTCAGGCTGGGGAACATAGGAAAACCTTGTCTCATAATAAGTAGACAGATCCTTTTAAACAGAGAGGTAGGAAAAGCTGACTGACACTAACCAAGAACTGGTGTGTGTGTGTGTGTGTGTGTGTGTGTGTGTGTGTGTGTGTGTGTGTGTGTAAAATTCCATTCCTTCTCTCAAAGAAAGAGTTATCAGTTTCTTTGTGAGACTTAGAAGAATGTAGAAAGTGTTTCCAAAAAAAATCTTCCCTTTTATACTCATTCAAGGAGCTTATTTCTACCTCCTCAGCTCAGCACCTTTGGGCCCGTGCCTCTGTGTTATGAAGTGGACACTGGTCCTACAGGTGAAGGGTGGGGTGAGCAGCTCAGCCTGATTACTCTGAACAGTTTTACAATTTCAGACCTCTTCATGGAAATCACTGCTTAGAGCATGGTGACTTTAAAAGACTAGGAAACTGTAGGATAATTTAAGAATTATCTTCTTCAAAAGAGTCTAGAACATCATCTTCACATGTGTTCTGTGAAGTTGACGAGAGGGTTGTGATCTGAGGATGATGGGAGAAAACATGTGTGCCCTCGGGCTAGACTAGGTTTTATGTTTAGCTTGTTTTATTGACGGTTTCTTCCTGGGAGCTGCCACAGTGGCCAACATCATCCTCTGGTGGAAAAATTAGTTCCCTGCTCAAAATAATGTTACAAAAGTGACATTGCATTTCAAAGTTAGAGAAGCCCAGAAATGTAGCTGAGAGTCCTACATCTTGTAGGCAACGGGAGTCAACTGAGACACTGGGAGGTATTCTAAGCATAGGAAACCTCAAAGCCCGCCCTCACATTGACACACTTTCTCCAGCGAGGCCAGATCCACTCCAGCAAAGCCACACCTCCTAATAGTGCCACTCCCTATGAGATTATGGGGACCAATTACATTCAGTCTACCACAGCACAATAGCTATTTGATCCTGGAAAAGTAGTCTAACTTTCTTTTAAGCTGGGAAGAATGGAGAAAGGTTTTCCAAGTGGTCTAGGCATCAGGCCCTAGAATGGCAGTTCTGACTTTCTGTCTCACAAACAAAAGTATCTGTGTCCTTATTGTGAATATCCAAACTAGGTAACAATAAGGGTGTCTGACGACAACAGAAACCTATAGTAGATTTACATTATCTAATCACCCTGTGCAGGCTGAACTCATGCAGATATGGCCACATTTTCCTCTCTTAAAACCTTTCAGTCATCCATTGGCAGTTCCATTTTATCAGTTATTACAAAATTTGTGGTTTATGTCTCCAAAAGTATTTGGGCTGAGAGTGTATAACTCCATGATCAAGTACTTGCCTGCCTTGCACAAGGCCCTGGTTTTAGAAATCTCCATTCCAACAAACAAAAAGAAGATTTAGGATCTGTTTTGCTTTGAAATTGTTTTCTCGATAATAACAGACACTCTGAGGGTCACTGAGCTTCTAAGGAAAAGAACAAGCCCTCAGTTGTCAGGGTTAGGATTGCTCTCTGTCCTGGGATGCCTATGCCTGGATAGGACATTGCTGTGCATCAGGTTTGATTACCTGCAGACATCTCCCATTGCCAGGCCTCCATTTGTTAGATGCCTCCTTAAAAGAAAACGATGTGTCTTTGTCTCAAACATTTTCACAGTGCATTCTGGTCATACTCATACCTTCACCTTTTCTTTCTCATCGTCCTCCCTCCTCCAGTAAACCCCTCCCCTCTCACCAAGTCTCCTTCATACTTTTTTCTTTGTGTTGTTTGTTTTCTGGCCCTCTGGGTTCAACAAGAGCTACCCATGAGGGCAAGAGTGTGAATCCAGCCAATGGATCATGATATTACTAAAGACAGTGAGTTCCTCACCCCCAGTAGTGTCCCTCTCCTACTAGGTTGGGATAGGCCTAGTGGACCCTTCCCCGACCCGTGACCGAATATTTACATGTTTTGGGTTCAGCCTTGTGCAGATCCTGGGTAAGCAACTGCAGCAGCTGTGAGTTTATGCACACCTTGACTTTTCCTGCCCATAAGGCAATGTTTCATGGCCCTCTTCCCCACCGTCCAACTCTTACATTCTTTCCGCCCTCTCTTCCACAATTTTTGGGGGGACTTGAGGGGAGTCATATGCAGCTTGTATGCTGCAATACCAACCTACGAGGCAAGCTATGTCTGCTGGTACAATAGCGGCGTGACTGTTATGGGAGTGACCAGCTGAGTTGAGATTTGACATGAGGTCTCTTACTGGGGATCTGGTCAAAGATCCCTGGCTCAGGAGGTCACAGACACAAGATGGACATTCTACCTTTGCTTCGATAAATGAACATGTCAGAGTGCCTCCTTGATACTTATATTTATACTCAAAGGGTCGTGGTACCCTCAGCCTTGAGCAGAGAAGCTTTTCTTCACAGTGAATGACAGCTAATGCAGAGATTCATGGCTGGTGGTGATGCTGGGAGCAAATGACTGAATGACAAAACTTCAACAGGATCCTGCCTTTTTAACCTGTTGGTAAACAAACTTAACTATTTTCTTGTTAAATATGTAGGAGTTTCAGAAATCCCTCGGAGGTAAACATTCTGTCTATGATACCACCAATCGAACTGGACGTTCTCTGAAGGAGAAAACCTCACTGGCTGATGACACCCTGAAGCTGGACAACATGCTGAGTGAACTCAGGGACAAGTGGGACACCATATGTGGAAAGTCTGTGGAAAGGTAGGATGGTCCTTCAGGCAGCTGGTGACTTTGTAGACCTGCCTCAGTCAGGTGTTTGTAGGGATAGTTTATGGGCCTCAGAGTCCTTTGGGTAAGGGATATCTGTTTTTTCTAAATACCCACTCACAGTGTATTGAAAAGGTTTCCAGCTCTTACTTATTTTTAACTACGTCTACTTGCTTGCTTATAGATAGTGCCACACTATATTCTAGTGGCCTCTTAATTCACTGTGTAGCCAAGGCTAGCCTTGAACTTGCACTGACCCTCTTTCTCAGATTCTCAGGTGCCAGGATTACAGGCAGTGCCACCACACCAGACTTCCGGATCTGCGCCTTTAACTTCCATATAACTAGTAGAATAGATAGATTAAAATACAGTGAGAGTCTTGTCATTTCTCTTTCTCACCTCCTTTGGGGACTTGCTTTTGGATATAAAGTAAAGCAGGCTTCATGACATGGCGTGCAAGGTAGTACTGATCTGACCCAGAATTCCCTCAAATGTCCAACTTCCTGTGTCCCAGTGAACTTTTGTGAGGTTCCAAGATTTCACTTTAAAATGGCCAAGTATTTAAGAAAGTATGACAGTAGTATAAAAGTTCAGACAGCCTGTATATCAGATTTTTCAGTATCATTAGACTTTTGTCAGAAAAGTTGGGTATCCTTATCCACAGTGCTTGAGATGAGAAATACTCAGATTTCAGTGTTTTTTTTTTTCCTTCAGATTTTGGAATATTTGGATATATACCATGAAATACCTTGAGGCTGAGACTCTAGTCTAAATTTGAAATCCATTTGTTTATTTATCCCTTACATATATAACCTGAGACAATATTTTATTTTTTACTTTTAATAAAAGAAAGCATTTAATTAGGCTTACAATTCCAGAGAATTATGGAGTCCATGAAGGTGGGACAAAAACATGGCGTCAGGAACAGCTGAGAACTCACATCTAAGACCACGGGCAAGAGGCAGAGAGCACACTGGGAATATCTTTTAAAGCCTCAAAACCCACTCCCAGTGACACATTACCTCTAACCAGGCCATAACTCTTAATCCTTCCCCAACAGTTCCACCAACGGGGACCAAGTATTTAAAGATAAGAGCCTATGAGGCCATTCTATCCAAACCAGTACACACTGTTTCATCCTGTAGGTAACAGAGCGAGGACCATCTGTTCTGATGGGCAGAACTTGGATGGGCAGAACTTGGATGGGCAGAACCTTGGATGTAATTCTAGGTGTCCATTCTTATTTTCTCTACTTCTTACATGTTGTCTAGGAAATCTACTTGTGCCAACATCCTCAAGTGTTTTATCCTTATGTCTTATTTTGGCTCCAATGTGGTTTTGCTTAGGTTCCCTAGGATACATGAAGTCTTCTGTACTCTCGCGTGATTTGGAGATGTTTTCTCCAGTTATGCAAAGTTATTCTTGGTATTAAAGTCGCCCATTGTTGCAATGGGGCCTAAAATCTCCTTTTTATGTCTAGTAGTGTTCAGGTTGTAGAAAATTAGGTGCTGTTCCAACACTTAGCATATAAATTTACATCTCATTCTGATTTTCCTCAAGTAGCTTTGAATATCGTTTGCTTATTTCTTCCTCTTTATCTTGTGCATGTGATGTTTACTGTATTACAGCTATTACTTTTCTTCCTCGTTGGCATGTAACTTTCTTCTAATGGGATTTTTTTCATGTTCTCACTGATGGTGTTCACTAAATTCTTTCTGTTTCTGGGCATTGGATTCCCTTAAGCATCTGTTGTACTTCTGGTCTAGTGGTGTCTCAGAAGGTTCTGATTCCTGGACTGTGAAGGACAAACCTGCTGGTTACAACAGTCTTGGTTGATGGCTATTTTCTCTCAGGACCCAAAAGACACCATTGCATGCCCTCCTGACATTTAGAGTCCCTCTGAGAAATTCTGCTGTTAGTCTGCTGCTGCGTTTACCTTTAAATGTCTCGCTCACAGATTGTGATATTCTTTCTTTGCCCTGCACTTTTAACAATTTCAGTATACTGTGTCATGGTGACATACTTCTATGGACATGTGTGTTTGAGGTTCTAAATGCTTCTTGTCCCTGGATACCCATGTCCTGAGGCTTGGGGAGTTTTCTGCTGTCATTTCACTGAAGTGGTTTCCTGGATACCCATGTCCTGAGGCTTGGGAAGTTTTCTGCTGTCATTTCACTGAAGTGGTTTTCTGTGCCCCTGGCCTGTAGCTCTTCTTCCTCAGATATGCCAACGCCTGGAATATTTCATTTTCAGGGTATCCCAAAGCTCTTGCATTTTCTCTTCATGGTTTTCTACTTCTCTTTTGTTCTTTCTGTTGATCATGTTAACAACTCAAAACACCTGTCTTCAAGCTCTGTTATTTTTTTTTCTTCTGCCTGATAAAATCTGTTACTGAGGCTGCCAGCTAATTTTTCTTGTATGTCTTTGTTGAGAATTGTTCATCTGTTGGGGTGGATGTCTTTTATGGCATTATGTGGCAGCCTCCTTAGTGACTTTATCTTTTTTTTTTTTTTTTTTTTTTTTTTTTTTAGTTTTTTGGAGGTTGTCCTGGAACTCGCTCTGTAGACCAGGCTGGTCTCAAACTCATAGAGATCCGCCTGCCTCTGCCTCCCGAGTGCTGGGATTAAAGGCGTGTGCCACCACCGCTGACCTTAGTGACTTTCTCTTGATGATACGTTTGGGAGGTATCCGTCCTGGGTTTGACTCACAGCACAGAGTCGCTCATTCTTGGCCCAATCTCCGAGGCCAGTCTTCAACCATGCTTCTTTCTCACATGATCCCAACCCTACAGGGCTAAAATTAGAAAGCAGGGTTTGTTTTTGTTTGTTTGTTTGTTTGGTTGGTTGTTTTTTTTGTTTTGTTTTGTTTTGTTTTTTGGTAAAAGCATATGTGGTACAGAGTTTTATTGTATGGGATTCTGTGGTATTATATCAGTGATGAAAATTTTCAGATTTGAGAGATTTTTAATTTTGAAGATTGGATTTTAGATTTTCAACCTGTATCAAGGTGAAATAGAGTGTTCAATTCTAGCCAGTTTCACATCTACAGTTAAACAAACAAATCTTTTTAAATAAAACTTGAAATTGCATTTGTTTATTTAGACTCTAGAAGTATCAGTGGTTTGCAATGATGGGGTTTAAGGGAATTTTCCTGTAACAGATGCCAGACGTCTGCTTAAAGGAATAAAAGAGAAAGTATTTCCTAAGGAAAGCAGAGAAAACAGTGAAGAGCACTCACTTCTGCTTCGGGACCACCAGCCATCATTGGGGAACTTTGGAAAGTAATTCAGCTCCTTTTTTTCCCCCAGACAAAACAAGTTGGAGGAGGCCCTTTTATTTTCTGGGCAATTCACAGATGCCCTGCAGGCCCTCATTGATTGGCTCTATCGAGTGGAGCCTCAGCTGGCAGAAGACCAACCTGTCCATGGAGACATCGACTTGGTGATGAACCTGATTGATAATCACAAGGTATTGCAGTCCAGAGCGGTCTGTGTATTTTTTTGTTTGATGATTTATTCACAGTACTGAAAGGAATCCAAGCAGTTCGTAGTACCTTTGAAAACTGTGAGAGTGTCTTCCTACTGAAATGTGGTTGAGCAGTCCGAAAGCCATCTTTGAAAGTGATGGGGGCAGGGGCAGTCACTTCATCAGGGCAATGCTTTTCTTTTAGTTATCTGATCTGTGTCTGTTTTAGACTTGAAATGTAATTCCATTTTGTGGCCCTTTTTAGTTCTTCATTCAAACAATTATGTGATAAAATTCAAAACCATTCTTAGTGACTTGGAAGGCATGCAGATCTGGGGCACTCCCCAGGGGTCATGAGTAGATCCTCTTGAACTGTAGTAAAACTTGAATTAACAGCCCGTACTCAGAGATTTATTTATTTTAAGAAGATAGCTTTCCTTTTGATTTCCTAATGCACATGCTAAATGGTCTTGTACATTAAGGATATATTTGAGGTTTCCATCTGGCAGTACGTATGAAGTCTGAATTTTTTATTTTTATTTGTGTGTATGTGTTTGTGTGTGTGTGTGCGTGTGTGTGTGTGTGTGTGTGTGCGCGTGTGCACTCAGAGGCCAGAGGAATGTGTCAGGTCCTCTACAGTTGGAGTCACAGACGGATGTGAGCTACCCAACACGGGTGCTGGTACAAACTCAGGTTCTCAGGGGAAAGAAAACGCTGAGCCATCTTTAATCCCGAGGTCTTAATTTATGATTCAGTGATGTAATGCAACTCGGCAAGCCTTGAGAACAGCAGGAAACATGGCTGGCACACTAGAGAACTTCTCTGCAAACAGCGTGTGGCACCTCACCTGATTTCCTAATGTATTTCCTTGCTATGTTTTTTTTTTAACTTCAGAAAGTGTATTTTATTTTTAAATGTTCTCCTCATGTTTCTTCAGTTGCACTATTTTCTGACGTACTTGGTCTTTTTAAGCTGGTGTTTAAACTTTTTAGACATTCTTGTATGTTTATTCTACTTGTGCTTCTATTCTATGATTATGCCCACAGAGAAGAGTTAATTACACTTAACACTAACAAAAGAGAAGAATACATAAAGAACATGTTGGGGGTGGACCTCAGTTGGCTGAGTGCTGGCTTGGTGCTGGGTGTGGTCCCTGACATGGCCTATACCCAGTGTGGTGGCTCACGCCTTAATTCTAACACCAGGGAGACAGAGACAGGAGGAGCTCAAGTTCAAGGTTGTCTTTGTGCCAACACTACATTGGTCAGGCTCACAAAACTAATTATTTTATTTACAATGCTTTACTTTTATTGAAGAAAATAATTCTTGTCTGTGATAAATCCAGACATGGCTAGGCATTCCTTCAGTGAGTAATGGGTGATGTAGTGCTACTTGGTACATAAACACCACATTGATAAGTTTGCTGTCTAGATATTTACTATCCGAAGTACTTTCCAGACTTTTTACATATTAAAAATCATCAAATATAATTTATTCATTAGGGATTAGTAATGTAGTTAGAAGATGCCACAAGTTTAACCATGCAAAGGACCTTGGAGAGTCCACTTTGAAACAATTGCATAGTCCTGTCATGAATGAATATGTAGATATTTTCCTTCTGTGTGTATTGATAGTGTGTATGTCTGTCTGTAGCTGTATACTGTTGAACCCTGTCAAACTGAAGCCTGTCACACTGTTCACCACAATATGTTTGGATTATTTTGCATAAGCTTCCCCTGGTGATGATTTTTTTGAAATCTAAAATAATTTTATTATAGATAGAAAACTGGTTATCTGAATATCTAGTTTAAATACACACACTTAGATTAAAAATGGAGAGTGCTAGGCTCAAGTTCACTTCTTAAGAATGGCCCAAAGAAGCCATTCTGTGTAACAGCACATCACTTTTAAATTTGCCTAAATTAAGACGGGAGCTTAGGAGCTCCCAAAACCTTCCCACTGAGGTGACAGGTTATAATTTAATCCTCTAAACTGTGAAAGCATGGGTGAGTACTTAAAGTGCTGTCGGGAAAAGGCTAGTTATAGAGGAAAGGACCGCATTGACTCTGTTGGATTCATTGTTCTCTCTGGACCTAATAATGTGAACCAGGATTGCTCTGTTCTCTGTCTCTGAAGCTTGTCTCTCGAAATAGTAGCTACCTCTCATGCATATTGTGGCAGCCACACTAATGACTTGAAAAGAACGGCACGTCTCAGGAAAAAAGGCAATTTGATTTTGTGTGTGTGTGTGTGTGTGTGTGTGTGTGTGTGTGTGTGTGTGTGTGATTGAAACTGAAAAAGTAAATCACCAATATTTAAATCTGATATATGTCATTTTAAAAAATCTTGTTACCTTATGAGAATGTTACTGGATATGATATAAACACATCTATCCAAGACCTTGTGAAGGTTCTCCCAAAAATGTGGTCATTAGAAACTGTAGGCTGTAGGCATATATATGTGGTGTTTTTGCTATTTTGGTTCTATCATTAAAAGTTAACTTTGGTTAAAGATCATATGGTTTCCTTAGGTCTTCCAGAAAGAGCTGGGGAAGAGGACCAGCAGCGTGCAGGCCCTGAAGCGCTCTGCCAGAGAGCTCATCGAGGGCAGCCGGGATGACTCCTCCTGGGTACAGGTCCAGATGCAGGAGTTAAGCACCCGCTGGGAGACCGTGTGTGCACTTTCTATATCAAAGCAGACACGGTTAGAAGCAGCCCTGCATCAGGTAAAACCCTCATAAACGATAGCTGGGTATAATGAGTGAAGTCCAGGGCTTCAGTACAAATATCTGCGCTGGACTAGAGTCCAGGCCTCATCCTCAGCCTCATCCTAGACAGTCATCAAGGAAGCCTAGCCTGCCTCATCACTGTCTATGCCCTTCTTCCTGCTTCCTACGTTAAGAACTTAAAGTATTTGGCAAGAGTATCTGCTCATCTCTGCTTAGTTCCGCTTGAATAATGTCTCAGCTTGGAAGCCCGACTAGCTGCCATTCATCTAAAGCTAAGATGCAAGAATGGTAAACTAGTCTTCCTGTAGGCCTTCTTGATGCATTCCATCTCCCTTAATATGTGTGAAATACAGCAACATATATCACTATCTTAACAGAGGTAATGTGCATCATGGGGGTGCATGTATACTGTAAATGTTACTAACAGGTATATCCGATGTCTTGCTTTGTGTGTGTTTGCTAACTGTTAGGCAGAGGAATTTCACTCTGTGGTCCACGCCCTCCTGGAGTGGCTGGCGGAAGCAGAGCAAACCCTGCGATTCCACGGTGCTCTCCCAGATGATGAGGATGCTCTCCGGACTCTCATTGATCAACATAAAGTGAGTAACTTCCAGTTGATGAGTAAAACAAAATGAGGAAATGGAGAAGGTAGGAAGAAGAAGACTGCACATAGGAGGGTCAAGAGTTATTTTTTTCCTTTCCTGAGAAGAAATTGACCATCTGGTATGTTTGAGGATGTGTCTCTACCTCCTGGGTAGGTAGCTGTCTGTTTAGGTTTCCTTTTGAAAGAAAGTGGTCATTGTAGAATTAGACACTCTATCTTCTCTCTCACATTGATTTCTCTCCATTTGGCTTCTCTCCAGAGTTAGTACCTTGTGTCACACTTGTATGTGTATTCCAAGAATAAAACTTCCTTAATGAGCAGCAGGCATTTACAAAGTATCTCACTAGAATCATACACTAATAATTTTGGCATTTATATGCAAAATAAGCAGGTCACTTAAAGCCTTAGAATAGTATTCTTTTTTTTGGTTTTTCGAGACAGGGTTTCTCTGTATTGCTTTGGAGCCCATCCTGGAACTCGCTCTGTAGACCAGGCTGGCCTTAAACTTCACAGAGATCCACCTGCCTCTGCCTCCCGAGTGCTGGGATTAAAGGTGGGCACCACCAAGGCCCGACTGAATATTATTCTTAAGGTTCTTCAACTTGGGGCTTATTTTATTTTATTTATTTGCTTGGATTACGTCTTTTGGGTTGCGTGGACCACCCTATGCTTACGGAGATGAGAAGACAACTGGAAAGAGTGTGTTCTCACCTGTCACGGGGCTTCTAGGGCTCTAACTCAGGACTTCGGACTTGAAGCACCTGTTCTACTCACTAAACAGTCTCTCCGGGCCCACTCCTCACTTTTAACTAAGAGCCTTATAAAAATTCTTTAAGAACTAACCTGTAATTTAAATTATAAATTTAATGCATTAATTTCATAGCGTTGAACAGCTAACCAGACAAAGCTGTAGCCATTGAGTTATCAAGACCAGCTAAATTAGTTTCTACAGCTATACTTGGAACTTGGCAAAACTCTCCCAAGAGTGGTCCACATAACAGATGGCTATTAACCTTTGACTGGTAAGGTCAGGAATGTGTAGCGTCCCACACCCTGTGCGAGGTTGATGTCAGCCCTTCCGATTAACTTGAAAGCTTTTCTTCAGCCCCACTTAGTAACCTTCCCTTTCAAGGCCATGTTGGAAGTACCTCATTCTAGTGTAGCATGCATTACGTCATCTGATTCTTAACTTTAATTACTGCCCTTCCTCAAAGAGGGCTCAGCTAACTATAGCAAGGAAACGTGGCCTTGCTGTTAATGATAGTAATGCGGGCTATCCTGGAGGAATGAAGGATTTGTACACCGTCCCGTGTGAAGCTGTCAAAGTAGGTAAACTGTGACGGGCTTATGGTGGATTTTAGATTCAGCTGAGTATTTAGAAATCTAGTATGTATCAACTGGAGGCTGACAGCCATCCAGCATTAAAACCCACACCCAAATTGAAATTCTTATTTTGTAACCCTGGCAGTAAATGGTTGTCACCAAAACCTTGGGTTCTGTGAGCACCAGCAGCTAACCGAAGTGTCTGTTCTGCTACAGGAGTTCATGAAGAAACTAGAAGCGAAAAGATCCGAACTAAATAAGGCCACTGGTATGGGTGACGCTCTTTTGGCCATCTGCCACCCTGACTCCATTACCACCATCAAGCACTGGATAACCATCATCCAGGCCAGGTTTGAAGAGGTCAGTGTGTCTTACCTCATCCCTGGTAGCAGTAGCTGTGAGTCAGGGCAGGGAAATGGGAAATCTTAGCAGCCCAGGTAAGTGCAGCTGTGGGAAATGAGGCCTTCACAGGAAGGCGTCCTGTAGGCTTGCCCTCTGCCCCTTGCGCCACTCACTCAGCCCCTGAAGTGGCCACAAAAGCTACGGGATCTGCAGCTGTGGCCCTGGGACCTCAAGAGGCAGATGTTTGGTTCGCTGTAGGTTTTGTCCCACCTGTTGGTTGTGTCTGCTGAATTATGCTGCTTTGAAGAGTGTTTCAGGACCGTGTGTGCCTGTGGAGTGAGTGAATTGAAGAACACCATGGGGATTGCATTCCTATTTAAGATCTTAGCACTTAGATTCTACTGTTTCTCAATGCTGCCTGAAACACCCACCTTTGGTTCTTTAGAGAAGGTATACTTGAACTTGACAAAGCACAGGGAGTGTAGCCAGGAGTAAACCCAGACGCTGTAAATATCATTAGCATTGTGGCGGTGACAAACACCCTTAAAGAAGGGGGTCTTGGTGCTTCCTCAAGCTGGATGTTGGTGCCGGATCTAGAATAGGAGAAAGCTTCCTAAGTCTAGCCCAGAAGGATCCTGATTTCCATTTAAAATTGGTATAGTGTATGTGTTTACGTTAATGAAACATTTTTCTGAGTTGGAAGGATTTCAGTGAGCCATGTGTTTCTGCAACAGGTGCTGGCCTGGGCAAAGCAGCATCATCAGAGGTTAACAGGGGCGCTGGCCGGGCTCATTGCTAAGCAGGAACTGTTGGAGACTTTGCTGGCGTGGTTGCAGTGGGCTGAAACTACACTAAGTGAGAAAGATAAGGAAGTAATCCCACAGGAAATTGAAGAAGTGAAAACCCTCATTGCAGAACACCAGGTAAATAAACCCGATCCTCACCAGTTACACTTCACCTCGGTGTCTTCTCTCTCCGACTGCTTCTCCAACGTTTTCCCTAGCCCAAGACTAGCGGGTCTCTTACTCTGTAACTGCCCTGCAGCTTGGCTCTTCCCAGGACCTCTGGAGTGCTCCTTTGCTGTCTGTGAAGCATCCCTCTGCCTCCCATGGCTCCTTAACTCCTCTTCCCCATCTTATCCCCAGCTCCAGTATTTTAGCCCACTCCCTCTCCAGGCAATCCCATTCATCCCTGTGGCTCTGCCTGATATTTGCTGTATTGTTTCCTATTTGTGTTTCGTCTGCTTCCTCAGATGGCCAATCATGAATAAGCCAAATGTGGCTGACATAAAAAGGCATGCATTTTTCTTTCTCTGTGTGACTACTCACCCCATGTACCTTACTTGTTTGAAACTCTGAAATGCTGGCATTTTATGCACTCTGACTCATGGTTTGTTTAATTATTGGAGCAGGAAAGATGGCTCGGAGGTCCAGAGCACTTGGAGAGGGCCTAACTTCGATTCCCAGAACCCACACTGGACAGCACACAACCACCTATAAATTCAGTTTCAGGAGCTCCAATAGCTCCAATACCCTCTCTGGCCTCTGCAGGCATTACACACAGGTGGCGTGTATATTGACAAGCAGTAACACACACATCCACATAATGAAAAACAAAATGTTAAAATGTTATGTCTGTGTTATTGGTGTCTGCAGTGGTCCAGAATATCTCAGCTTATGTCCCCTGTGGTCAGAGGTTAGTGGCTCAAGTTTTCCAGCGTGATAAATATTACAGAAACATGTTGCCTCTGTCTTCACGGCCTGCCTGTTTTTTGGTTTTGTTTTGTTTTGTTTTGTTTTTGCCCATCACTTTGCAAAGCAGCCTCTGCCTGTCCTCAGCCTTTGCCACATACCCCACATGTAGGGACAGGTCAGTAATAACAATAAGACGAGGAGTCACAATGAGGAGTGACAAGATGCTAAGCCTTTTAAATGTAGCTACTGTAAGCATTAGCCTCAGCCCCTGTAAAGTCACTGCTTATGACCAAGCATTTAACATGGCCACCTTCTGCCACTGTATACAGAGTCACTCCAGTGTTTAGACTGTGTGGGTGGAATGGACCACAGCAGGAAAATGCTCACCAACATCCCTGGCAGAAGAGCTTGAAAGTTCAAACCAAGTTGGTGCAGATAGTTGTGACTAATTGCATACGTCGTTTTCAAACTGAAAAGTGACAGTTTTGTGTTTCCTTTGCATTTGCTTTTGGCCATGTGTATATTTTGCGTTCTTTAGACATCAGTAAAAGCACCCATTATTGCAGTCATTTACGATGATGATCCTTTAAAAATGACAACATAGTCCTTTCTCATCCTGTGTTTTTTGCTAATAATGTTCATTGGATCTCTACCTTTATTTAATTGATAATGGTTTTTCCTTTCAGACCTTCATGGAAGAAATGACCAGAAAACAGCCCGACGTCGATAAAGTTACCAAGACGTATAAGAGGAGGGCAGCTGACCCCTCCTTATTGCAATCTCACATTCCAGTCTTGGACAAGGGACGAGCCGGAAGTAAGCAGGGGCCATTTCTTAAAGACAGCTGAACACGCTAGTTCCCTTTCCTTTTGAATTACCATTTGAAATCCGAAAGTAAGGACTCCACATGAACACTCTCTACCTTAAGGAGTTTTCTTAAAGAAAATGTGGACTTTAAGTGGTTAGCTATTTTAAATGAGATGAAAGGCTGTACTCCATTGTCTCTACTTAACTTTATTTAAAGCATAACTTGCAGATTTGAGGAGAAATTGGGAAATGTTATAGGAATCTAAGTCATTGGTTCTCTTTCCTTCTGTTGTATAAATAGCATTAAAGCCAAATAACCAAAACTGATCATGATCTGTGAAGAATGGACTCTAAACTTCCATTCTCCCTGGCTGCTGCTCCATTTGTTGCTCTCACAGCCAGTCCTTGTTTTTGTTTTGTCTTGTTTTGTTTTTGTTTTTGAGATAGAGTTTTTCTGTATTGTTTTGGAGGCTGTCCTAGAACTCGCTCTGTAGACCAGGATGGCCTCAAACTCACAGAGATCCGCCTGCCTCTGCCTCCCGAGTGCTAAGATTAAAGGTGTGAGCTACCAACACCGGGCTTCTCACAGCCAGTCCTAACCCAGAAGATGGCATTCAGGATGGTAGCAGTTAGCCCCTGAGAATGTCAGCAAGTACAGTCTACGTTGTACACTTTGCATATTTTTTAAAATGCTATGAACATTAGGCTTACAGAGTTTTCAGTATTTGTGTGGTCCCATCAAGACACATTTCTACAGCTCGTAAGATCAGAATATGAACCTTAGTGAGTGAGAGTGACTAACTAGGGTGGGGTGGTTTTCTTTACAGTACACGGTAGTTAAAGTCAGTCCTGCTGAGAGCCCAGCACAGTCAAGCTCTGCCCATCGTCCACTCGACAGCTATGCCGTCTGACTGGGGTTGTGTTTTAACAGGGAAGCGCTTCCCAGCATCGGGCTTGTATCCATCCGGACCGCAGACGCAAGTCGAAACTAAGAATCCCAGGGTTAACCTGCTGGTGAGCAAATGGCAGCAGGTCTGGCTCCTGGCTCTGGAAAGGAGGAGGAAGCTCAACGACGCCTTGGACCGGCTGGAGGAGGTCTGGGAACTCACATGCATCTCCACGTTGTCCTTCATCTTCTTGTTCTGTGATGGGCTTGCACAAAAGCATGGTTTTCTCTCGCATGAGCAAACTCTTAGGAATCTAAATGCTCTTCCTCTCCCGAAAGGAGCACTGAGATTGTGTATGGTGCTGCAAGAAACTCATCCGTGGGATTTGGATCCAGGGAAGGAAAGACTGGAAAACCTAACATTTAGCCTGTGGTGGAGGGCTCTTATCTTTTATGTTGTGGAAGGACATAGGAAGGGTTGGGCACACGCCAAGGCCTGCACTCTCGCTGGCACTCCAGACACACACTTCTGCGACGGGTGGCACGAGCAGTTTTCATGGCTTTCATTGAAATGGGAGAGATGTGTGTCACCCGGAGGTCATCATCTCGGTGGCTTTATTCAGCCAATAGAAAATAGAAGTGGGGGCTCACACTCAGGCACGTAGAGGCAGCACTGAGTGATTGTTGGATTTTATATAAGAAATAAATGAAGTTGGGAGGGGCGTGTTGGGTATATGAGAGTTGAAGGGGAAAATGTGGAGTTGACATATGGTATTCCATTGCGGATATGTATAAAACTATCAAGAATAAAGACGAAAACTTTAAGGTAGTTTGAGCACGGCACTGACTCAGCCCAAACGTTTGCCCTTTTTAGCTGAGGGAATTTGCTAACTTCGATTTTGATGTCTGGCGTAAAAAATACATGAGGTGGATGAATCATAAGAAGTCTCGAGTGATGGACTTCTTCAGGAGGATCGACAAGGACCAGGATGGGAAGATCACTCGGCAGGAATTTATTGATGGAATTCTTTCCTCCAGTAAGTCCCAAGACAGACAGTGGGAGCCAGGAGTCGGGGGGCGGGGGGGGGGGAGATGTGTACAGAAAACAATCACAGTTTAAGGTTATGGGGCTAATAAACTCGTGTTGCTAGGGAGACATTGCCTTTTAAACTGACTAGGAGGGCACCAGCTTAGAAGAGTGTGCAATACTTTTACCCTTGGGTCAGGCATACTACTATTTTGTATGTCCACAGGAGTATTCCTTCCCTCTCCTCGAGCTGTGTTATTAGTATAAATAAGCTAGCAATATTTGATTCTAGAAGTTTATGTGTGTGTGTGTGTGTTACTCAGCATACAGAAGGAAATTGATAAATACCGATTTCTATATACTTCTAGTTCATAACTCTGATTTGATATTCCTATTAATTGAACGTGACTGCCCTGAGTTAACTTGTTTGGCAACTCTACAAAAGCAACAAGTGCTGCTAACCACTGTGTATCCCTCCAGCCCCTCATCCTACTTCTTGAAGACAAATTTGTATTATATATTGCTGATTTATCATACTGCAAGTGGGGTGGCGTTTTTTAAAAAGCTGCTAAGTCACCCTGACCAGCCACATTAAGAATAAAACTAGGTAGTCAAATATGCCATGAGATGTGATTAACAAACTACGTCACCAGCATTGTTGGGTGTGTTTCAGAGTTCCCGACTAGTCGCCTGGAGATGAGTGCTGTGGCAGACATCTTTGACAGAGATGGCGATGGATACATCGACTACTATGAATTTGTGGCAGCTCTACATCCAAACAAAGATGCTTACAAACCCATCACAGATGCCGACAAAATTGAAGATGAGGTATTTACCGTCTAGCCCTCGTTACAGCGGTGCTAGTGTCTTCTGCAGGGTGTTGGTGCGACTCATATAACCAGTTCGACAATTTTTAGGGTCCCACTATGAAATGCTAAGAGTAAAGTGAATATTTCACCTTTGTCTGTGACAGGTCACGAGGCAAGTAGCTAAATGTAAATGTGCAAAGCGATTCCAAGTCGAACAAATCGGTGACAACAAATACAGGGTAAGTGTTCCAGGTGGCTCTACTTTAGCTCCTCCAAGAATAGAAGCTGAAGTATGCATCCGTTAGACCTACATTGTGTTCTAGGAACCCTACTTGTTTCCACATCATCTCAAAATGTAATGGCATATGGCACTCCACGGTTTTTCTCATTTTAAACTATATAAATTTCCTAATTATATGTAATGTGTATGTTGCATAGATAGCTTGCTTCTGAATAGCAGGCCCTAATTTTAAAATCTATAACATGCACATAACCTTTGATCTTTTTTTACATTTGTCCTGTGTGTGTGTGTGTGTGTGTGTGTGTGTGTGTATGTGTGTGTATGTTTGTGTGTGTGTGTACATGCCACAACATGCATAGAGGTCAGACATCTTGTGGGGAGTCAGAGCTCTTCCGCTGTATTCGTCCTAGGGATTGAACTCAGGTCCTCAGGCTCAATGGCAATGAGTGCCCTGACCACCTGAGTCGTCTCACCCACACACACACATCATACATACTTAAAAATAAAATACTCAAGTCATATATTCAAGCTAGTCCACATTACTTCTTATTGTATGATGATGAGAGGTAAGCTTCAAGCTTCTAAATAACACCTTATTCCAAACCAAAATCATGAGATTAACAGTTTGTTTCTTTTTTTTCTATAAATTAAAAATACTGACTCATTTTATAAATATAAAAAAGGTGCAGCATTTTTCTGTTTATGTAGTTGTTTGGGTTTATTTTGTCTTTTTTTTTTTTTTTTGCTTTTATCTAAATGAACTTGGGTCACATTCCAAGCAGAACGATGTGATCTTATCATTCTGTCTTTGTTTTGAGTTTTTCTTTTTCTCTTCTTTAAAAGCATCTCTAATTAGCAGCTAGGAATGAATGTGCTGAGTTTCCTTAGCATGGCCTGTCCACTTATAAATGCAGAGAACTTGTATTTTAAAGAGATGTTCATCTGCCTACTGAAACTTGGAACTTCCATTAAATTTGTAAAAAACCAAAACAAAAAAATGATTTGGTTTGAAATCAGAACAAGTGGGTACCTGCACATCTCTACACTAGAGACTGTATCCAGAAGTCCAGGGTGTGTGTGTGTGTGTGTGTGTGTGTGTGTGTGTGTGTGTGTGTGTGTGTACTGAGTGTGAGAGAAACTGTGAGTGCATGTGTCTACTGAATGTGAGAGTGGTTGTAAAAGTGAGACTGTGTGTGTGTGTGTGTGTGTATGTGTGTTTTCAAGCCATGTAGGAAGTTTCCTGTTGAACTAATTTTGTCTTTCTTCCATTTTTCATTTTTTTATCAGTTCTTCCTGGGAAATCAGGTATAAACCAGTGGAATCTCAAGTTCCCAATGATTTTTTTTTCATCTTTAATTCATAGCCATTAAAGCTTGCCATGGCCAGTCCTTCCATGCTGTCTTGCTAGCTACTAGTGTTGGTTGGTGTGCTGTTGCTGTCAGCGCTATCAGAGTCCTTGATCCAGGATTCCTTTAATGCTTTGTGTCTCAAATGAGGAGATTACTTTTAAGCAAACCAGATAATGAACTGTAGCTGCTTTTAGCTGGCTCCAGTGATGCAAACACTATGTTCAAGTCCTATTTTTCCTAATACCGATAACAAATTACTATGCAAGTGGCCACTGGAACACAAACTTGATTCTCCTTGCACCACTGTGTCTGATTTTTCAGGACATATGGCACAAAGTAGCATCAGGTAGTGACCATGGGAAGACGAAGTGCCAAGAGGTCTTCATGGGGCTCAGCCACAAATGACATGCCTGCTTCCAGTAGCTAACTGAGTTACTGTAGGCTTATGGTGCTTCATAGCCAAATGTTTGCATTGATACCTAAGTCATGTGACATGATGGAGATTTTTAAACTACACACAAGAGAAACTACATCTTAATGGACACATGTTCAAGATGTTTCTGACTGCACTTTTCCGCCAGAAGCATACTGTGTTAGGTAGTGTCACTGCTGCATTGTAAGTCACGTGACATCTTTCCCCCCTTTTTTAAGAATAGATTGTTTTCACATACAATATATCCTGGTTACAGTTTCCCCTCCCTCTACCCCTCCCAGTCCCTCCCTCCCTTCACTCCCCTCTGGATCCACCTTCTTTCTGTCTCTCACTAGCAAAGAAAAGGCTTCTAAGAGATGACAAAATAAAATATAATAAAATGAAGCAAAAACTATCATATCGAAGTTGGACAGGACAGACCAACAGAAAGAAGACAGCTCCAAGAGAAGACATAAGAATCAGAGACCCACTCATCCACACACTCAGGAGTCCCATAAAAATGCTAACCTGAGGGCATTGGGGGCGCACGCCTTTAATCCCAGCACTTGGGAGGCAGAGGCAGGCGGATCTCTGTGAGTTCAAGGCCAGACTGGTCTACAGAGCGAGTTCCAGGACAGGTTCCAAAGCTACAGAGGAAACCCTGTCTCCAAAAAAAATGCTAACTTGAAAACTATAATGTATACATGAGAACCTGGTGCAGACCCATGCATATATATAGGATACAGTGTGATGATTTAAACTGATACACAATGTGTAAGGATAAAATCAGGATGACACCTATTTGTTGTAACAGATAAAATGTTGCTTTTTCATCCTTGGTATTTTCTGAGTCGACAAGTAGGGTAATATC
Organism: Mesocricetus auratus; assembly: GCF_017639785.1. NCBI lineage: Eukaryota > Metazoa > Chordata > Mammalia > Rodentia > Cricetidae > Mesocricetus > Mesocricetus auratus. Next base: position 26,756,459 of record NW_024429202.1, read on the forward strand.
TTTTTATTTTTGGAGAAAATAAGAGAAATTCCTACCTTCAAAGATTTTATGTCCTGAAAATATAAAGCAACATGAGTCTTGTCTTGTGGTTTGGCCTTGAGAAAATTAGAGGAATTCTAGAGACACTGTTAGTTGACTGGAGAATACCTTCTTAAAGTAAAATCAAAAGTTACCATATTTAAAAGAACCAAAATACCATTTTAGGCAGCATTTTTAGTTGTTTCCTTAAGTCTAATTTGAACCTGGTCTTGAACAAGATTCACATGAGCCCATTATCTGGTTCCTTAAGGGTAATTTTCTTCACACCCTCTTCTCCCTTTGCTTACCAACTGCAGCAAATTTTTGTCTCTAACAATACAAAAACAGGTTTTCATTTTTAAATGCGCATTTCAGAGGCAGTTCACCCACAGGAACATTTACGTTTCGGTGTTTAAAAGTCAAATTAGAAAACACTGTGCCTGGAGACATGATGTCAAGCACTGAGCTCCCGCTGGTACTCATCTGTGCCCATCTGAGTTTAGCTGCCTGAATGCAGTCTTTTCCCTAGGGTCCTCACCCTAAATTCCAGCATGGAAGACCATAGAAAAGTAGCAGGGTGTCTCTTCCTAGCGTAGTACGTGCAGGGGACAGTCACAGGCAGTTGTGCTAGGAAGCTGTTGGCATCTAACAAACTGTTGGTTTTTTGTGTCACTCACTAAATGGATATAGCTAGAAATTCAGTATGGTGATTTTCATGGTTGGATGTGTGCCTCCAAGAAATGATTTCCAGGTACAAAACCATTTCTTACTTTCAAAACGAGTAAACCTATGGCCTGAACTGCCCGTGGCCTCACGCTTGTTCAAGACTTGCAGAATCTATACTTGTCCAAATGACTGGCACCTCACTGAAGGAGCACCAACGGTACCGACAGCTAAAAACCCTTTTAGATCTGCTGTGTCACTAGTAACTTGTCAGTACCTGTTTCAAGACTTCGGTAATATATAAAGCGGCATGTTACTCCAACCTCTAGCTAATTGGTTTACCAGACCACTAGGGATCCAGAAATTTTAGTATGGAACTTTTGTTAGTCATAAGCATCTCCAAGTCAGAACTTCCCCAAGGAAAACAAAGGAGCTTAGGGTTTTTCCCACAGAGCTCAAGGGAAAGTAGTTTGAACTCCAGAGGCAGTTTCCCCTGATGAGTTTGGTGAAGTCCCTTCACCTCCTTTTGTGTAAGTCCTGGGCAAGTGGACCTGTGCTTCTCTTCATGGCTGTGCTTAATGTCTAGAGACATTCTCAGTTCTTGCCTTGTGAGTGTTGTTTCTATCACAAGAGAGAAAAATAATTTGTAGCTGTAGAACAAAGCTTCACCATTATCCTTGATTAACCTTTGTGATCTTTTTCCCCCCAACTGTTTCCTTTGAGCTAAATGGGCATGCAGCAGTCTAATGTAGACCATTACAAACCCCTTTTGAGATTTCACTAATTAATCACCGTGAACTAAGCAAGCAATTCAGTTGGTTGCTTACGCCACTGCAAGCTGCACGTCATCCTTTGGCTCTGAATCGGTCCTGACAATTAGAGGTCCTTTCTCTCCCCGCTGCCTAGTTTGGAGACTCCCAGCAGCTGCGACTGGTTCGGATCCTGCGGAGTACCGTGATGGTTCGTGTCGGAGGTGGATGGATGGCTCTGGATGAGTTCTTAGTGAAAAATGATCCGTGCAGGGGTAAGGAGACGCTTTTGTCGAGGTGTCAGCACCGTGAGAGCGCAGTAGCGCCGAGTGTTTGCACAGTTAAAGCAAACTGGGCCCAGCTAGAATCCCACAGCTGATGTCTCGCATTGGCCTATAAAACACATTCTTCCTTCTTTTTCCCACTAACGGAATGAATTTGAGACAGGTAGGTAGAAAATATAGTCTAGATTTTCCATGTAAGATCCTCGTGTCTACAGTTCCCAAAATGAATATTCCCACTCACCAAGACTTCTGTCTGTCACCGAAAGAAAATTCAGTCTGAAAATAATAGAGTAAAAATTTGAAAGTCAGATTTTTATGAAATGTTGGGGAGGTGGGAAAAGCAATACATAAAAACAAAAGCAAACACTCTTTGAAATTGAATAACAGAATATTGAAACTGGCCAGGCAGTGGTGGTCCACGTCTTTAATCCCAGCACTGAGGAGGCAAAGGCAGGCAGACCTCTGTGAGTTCAAGGCCAATCTGGTCTACAAAGATACACAGAGAAACCCTGTCTCAAAAAATAAAAAATAAAAAAAGAACATTGAAACTGTAAATACCATATTGTAGCTTTCATCGTCTCTACAAGCCCAAGAATTTCAACTTAGCTCCTAATATTCCTATGTTCTATTTTTAAGATTGTACTATTATATTTTAGTGTGTGAGTGTATGTGTGCATTGTGTACACCGTGTATATTTATGTAAATATATTATAGTAAATATGTAAACGAGGAACTGTCATTGTTAGCACCATTGGAGCCTTGTGTCCTATCTGGAGCTGTGCTGCAGTTTTGTCTGACTGATACTGCTGTGAGCTTGTTCACACCAGCATCACCACAGACACGTCAGTAATGTTGTATGCACACCGCCCTAAAGATGGCTACAATGACAGACACGTGATAGGAATTTCTCAGCTCCATTACAGCCTGTCGTTAAACACAGTGGCCGTGACTGCACTTTGAAGAGAATGCAGCCCAAGGTAAAGGCGGCTGTGACTAGGAAATGGCAATGCAAGTGCGTACTGCTCTGTGGAATCACAGAGAACACGCTAGCACGGCTGACCAGGCTGTGCAGCTGCTTTCTCCTGGTCGAGTCCCACCTTCTAGGGTTTTTGTTTTTTCTCTTGATGCAACTCCCGTCCTGAGTGTATGCTAAAGGCTGGGTCTGAGCGCTCTCTGCATATCCAACTACTGTACTTTGTTTCCTCTGCTAACAGTGTTCTTTAATGTGATTGGTATCCTGTGTCATTTTTTCCAGTTCATCATCATGGGAGTAAAATGTTACGTTCGGAATCAAACTCTTCAATTACTACTACTCAGCCTACTATAGGTTGGCAACCCCTCTCTTTGACTCTCCCCTCTTACTTTTCTCTTTCCTACTTTTACATCCTTGCTTTCATGATTTGTTTTAACATAATATGCTTCATTCACGTGTATGGCTTTAACTCCTCACATCCAGCGAGCTGGGGCTTCTAATCCTAAATTCTGAAAACCGTGGCAGACTCGTGGTGTGTCGCGAATGTGTTATACAAGTGATCAAGCACATGCTGACACGTTGCCCATCAGGCCTTGTGGACTGTCCTCCATGTGCATCTGTGTTTGTATGAGCACTACATCACCGATTGCCTCGTGGGTTCCTGGGTCTGATGTTTGTACTGCATGTCAGTAAAAAACAGTTTGGATTTATTTTTTGTGTTTTTTTTTAAGCCTAAAATTCAAATACTAGTTGCCTCACTTGAGTGAAAATTCTGGAAGCTTTTATGTTATCTTCCTGACTAACAAGCCATCTCCGATTTTGTGTAATTGTTTAATCCCAGTGTTAAGTACTGGCCTTCTCCGGACCTCAGCAACACATGTCACAGACACAGCCCTGCCTCCTGGCCTGTTTACTCAGTGCGGTGTAAAGGTCACCGAGCGTGTGGGCATCAGTAGCTGGTGGATTAACGGTGGCATGAGCTTTCCATTTTCATGCTGACTCTGTTTTACACTGGTTATTCCTGCTGGTGTCTAGTGTTAGAGTAAGCACAACCTTTCCCATCTCCACGCTCCCTTGTACCTGAGAGGAATGCATTTTGAAGGAATGCATTTAACTTCTTGTTATGCTGAGTTGGAGTTGGCATGGCAAAAAGATGTCCTGGAAATTCTCAGCGTGCTCTCTGGTGTCAGGTGTGCCCCCCTCCTCCCTAAAAGACTGAGTGCTTTCTCTTCTTTTTGTGTGCATTTTTTGCTGCCTGTGTGCAATCCAGCTAAAGGAAGGACCAACATGGAGCTGCGCGAGAAGTTCATCCTAGCAGATGGTGCCAGTCAGGGGATGGCTGCCTTCCGGCCACGGGGCCGCAGATCACGGCCTTCATCCCGAGGGGCTTCACCCAACAGATCCACCTCTGTGTCCAGTCATGCTGGCCAGGCAGCCTCCCCGCAAGTGCCCATTGCCGCCAGCACACCCAAGGTAGGACTCTGGGCTGTGGCCTCCCCTCTCCCGGTGCACTCATTGTCCCCAGCATACTGCTGAGTGTTCATTCCCCCTGGAAGGTGTAGGACCAGCCACATCCGTTTAAATCTCTTCTCACCTACTTTTTAAATACGCTTGGCCCTGTGACCCAGGAAGCAGTTGCCTGTACTACAGGGTTGTCTGTCTAGGAGCTTTGTCGTCTTTCAGATTGAGTTTTCTGTTTAAATGCTTAATCCTTTTTTTGTTTGTTTTGGTTTTTGGTTTGGTTTTTTTTTGTTGTTGTTGTTGTTGTTGTTGTTTGGCATGTATGATCTGCCATCATGTCTAGCCACTTCTATTTTCATTGCCTGAGTAGTGTGACTCTGCTAGGAATACTTCTTTTCTGTGGGTTTGTTTTCTATCTGCTGTCCTTTACATTTAATTTGCCATTGTTCCATGCAGATTCTCCACCCTTTAACACGCAATTACGGTAAACCATGGTTGACAAACAGCAAAATGTCAACTCCTTGTAAAGCAGCCGAGTGCTCAGACTTTCCCGTGTCATCAGCAGAGGTATCGTAAGGCCCCAGATTCCAGCCTTAACAGCCTCCTCTAACCGACACTGTTGCCCACTAACCCTGCTTCACCACTACCTTAATGCGTGTACTTTTGATAATACTCCATCTTCTTGTCACTTTCTATAAAACAGCCCTCAGGGGACACGAGAGGAAGGGGTTGTCAGAAAAGACTATGGCAACTTGACATGCTCACACCGTCAGGCTATATACGCCCTCTAGCCTTTGTTCCCATTTATACTTAATTCTGCCTGTATCATTTGGAAGATTAAAACACAAAATATATATTCAGGCCTATGAAAGTTTCATTCATGTTGGGGGAATGCTTTTGCTAATAGATTTAATTTGACCAAGAAGATTAGCACATTCCCTTGGATGATAATGTGAAACAGTGGTAATTGGAGCATTTGTAGGAGAATTACTTAGAGAATTTTAGTAAGTATTCACCATGGATGATCCCTCTGAACATCTGTGGCATTCATTTCTATCCATTCATGCTGGCAGGTATGACATAGTTCTCAGTTTAAGTGCTGGCATCAGAGGGGTGAGCGTAGGAATGTAGAAAACTAGCTGTCATTTTCAAAAGATATCTGTGTTATATAAAATAACACATTATTTGAGCATACTATAACTTCTCAATGACCTGGTGTACATAGAGAAGATATTTAAAATATTTCAGATAACATATTAGATTATTCACATTCAATTAAAAATCAACCATCTTCTGTGAATTGATCAATGTAGACACCATTTCACATACTTGATAAAAACCACAGTAATGGAGTAGAGTTCCCTAAACATCTTTTCTTGGAAACATGGAGAAATTATTGGCCTAATGGCTAGGTATAACTTGAAAGCCAAAGCACTTGTATAAAAGAAATACAGTATTTTTTAAGTCCTTAATGGTTTTCATGACTCTCTCTGTTACTGAATTCTCACATTAAAGACAGGACACAGGCAAAGAAAAGTTCTTGCCTTCTGTTCTCAGTATCAGTCCCTGAGTAGCCAAGTGCAAGAATTGAGACAAACACAGACTCCTTTTAAATATTCTTTCTTTCCTGTTCATTCCTGAGTCCCGCACTCCCTTCAAGTGGGGAAATACTAACATCATAGATTACATCTACAAATGTCTGTTAGTTGTTATGAATCTATCATGTAAAAGCTGAGAGACTCTTAAAAAGGACCTCAAATGACAGAGAAATGCTTGTTTTAAATACTTGGGGCTAAATTCCTATGTCCACATTTTTTTATTTTTTTAAAGTAGCAACTGTCCCAATTAAAGTAGGGGCTGGGGAAAGAAATGGCTCAGTCGGTAACATGCCTGCTCTGTAAACATGAGACCTGAGTTCAGATCCCCAGAACCCACCTAAAAGCAAGGAACTTGGGGTGGGGTAGAGACAAACTAGGGAATAGGTGAGACACCACGTCTCAAAAAATGGAAAACAGTAGAGGAAGATGCCCAGCATCTGCCTGTGGCCTCAGCACACATTCTCACATGTGCATGCACACACCCGTAAATAACGTCGTAAGTACATTAGTTAATTGATGCGGTGGTCTGTTTGACTTTAAAGGATAACCTCACAAAGTTAAAATGAAGGCAGGATGCCTCTGTAGAGCAGCATGTGAGCATGTGGTAAAGTCCAGTCAGAGTGTAAGGAAGGTGCTCCTGTCACTCACAAGTGACTCCTGACTTCAGCAACTCTGGGTGATGGCTTTGTTCATAAGCAGCAGTTACTGCCTGTGGACAGTTGAGATTCTTTTGTTTTTAATAATTTTATTTCATTTGCATTGGCATTTTGCATGCGTGTATGTCTGTGTGAGGGTGTCAGATCTCGGGGTTACAGACAGGTGTGAGCTGCCATGTGGGTGCTGGGAATTGAACCCAGGTCTTCTGGAAGAACAGCCAGTGCTCTTAACTGCTGAGCCATTTCTCCAGCCCCAAGATTCCTTTTAAATGAGGAATTGCACTAGATCCATATTGTCACATGTGATTGTGAGGCTATATTAACTGTGGCTAATGTATAGAAAAACAGGTTGAAAGTGTTTCCATATATAAATCATACATAATGAGTAGGCTGGAGCCAGGCAGTGATGTCACACGCCTTTAATCCCAGCACTGGGGAGGGGGGGAACAGAGTGAGGCAGAGGATCAGCCTGGTCTTCAGAGCGAGTTCCAGGACAGCCAAGGCTATGCAAAGAAACCCTGTCTCGAAAAACAAACAAGCAAAAAACATATATATGTGTATACATATCATATACATATACATATACATACATGCTCAGGGTGGGTGGTGCATTACCGACCAGCTTTGGCTACATGGTGAGTTTGAGATCAACCTGGACTACATGCCCATTTAAAAAACACTACTACCTGCACCTAGGTAGATGGAGGGTAGGAATTCAACGCTAACACCAATACATGCGATGTTAAATGGTAACATAATGTCAGCAGTTCTGCATATACTTTATTAAAATTTTTAAACTCTAATGTTTTAAAAATACAGTCATCATTTTTATAGACTTTTTTTTCTCTATGACTTCTTGGCTGCGTGCTCATTGACAAAAACTCAAGAGAGTATTATTCTTAACTTCAGGAAAATTGCTCTGAACATTTTCTTCAGGTGACTCTTCAGGGTTTTAAGCAAGTATCCCAAAAGTACTGCCTATATAAGTTTTGTATGGTTGAGCCAGTGCCTCAAAGAATAAACAACAAAAAGGGAGAAAAGGTCCTAGAGGCTACGAAGTGAACGCATTCAATGGGAAGTTAGAAGATCACACTTCCTTTGTAAGCTTTTTTTTTTCAGCAGTATTTTCTTTTCTGCTCTCATCATTCCGTCTCTCTGTTCATATGTCTCGTTTTCCTAAGAACATGGAAGGCAGAGGAGCGTTCAAACACACTTTGCAGCTCTCTGTTCCCTTCTCTGCAGTCACCATCCTGAGGACAACTGTCTAACCCTGTAACACTGACAGTCTGAGAGATACTAACACCCCCACCCACGGTTTCCTCAGCATGGCTTTTGTACTCTGTGGGGGACTTCGGTTTTTCTGTTTTCTCTTCCACCGTGAAGCCATTTTCTTTAGAAGGCTTCCTTTATGTGAGAACTAGTGAAACCCTGGAGGAGGGAAGCAAGTGAGAGGCGCAGCCACTTTTAACTGAAGCGCGTCTGCCTGCCTCAGAGGACTTGCCCAGATGTCCAGCCATGAGTGAAGTATGTCAGTGGAGGGTCATGAAACACAGTCTGAAGTGGTCTCTGCGCTGCTCTCACACAGGGAACGCCAATCCAGGGAAGCAAGCTGCGACTTCCAGGGTATCTATCGGGCAAAGGCTTCCACTCCGGGGAGGACAGAGCCTTGATAACAGCCGCAGCTGCCAGAGTCCGAACACAGCTTGCTGGTGAGTGTGGGCCATTTCTTTCTTTGATAGTGGGGTTAAAGGTCCCTCCCTTCCTAAGTTGAAAAGAAATTTTTTGACAACGCTGTACTCTTTTGAAATGAAACGAAGCCCTAATCCTCCAACAAAGACAGAGTAAATGAGTCCTAGGAACAAGTGACTAAGTAGTCTCCTTTGGAAGGTACCAGAGAACGCTAGAGCATAGACATAGTTCAGCACTGCACCCTTCGCTCTGGGAGCCTCTTTTCTCACTTAGGGAGCACCCGGGGCTGTTCCTGTTGTCAGACCTTCCATCAGTTATTTCTTCAAAGACTGAAGAACTAAGTGGCACCCCATCACTGCCAGGCTCTGAGCTCAGCAAGAGGGACACTTCTCACACTGTCTAAGCCACTTCCCCTCAGGCAAGACGTACACCTGAGAGTCTGCGGGCATTTGTAACATCCAGGCTTCCGAAAGCATCACCTCCAACAACAGGGGTGTTCTTTGTGTCTGCCTGTAATGGAAGTGTTTTAAATGGAGTTAAGTCCAAGCTTACCGTGGGTGTGTCAACCTAGGTGTTGCTCTTTAATGAGTGAGGCTGCTGGCCCTTGTGTAATAATGAAAAGCCACCGGACCGAAGTGTTTTAGGTGAATGCCCAGCGCAAGGAAAAACATGTTGAGATTAAACATGGCGCCGCAGTTTTCTAGACTCGTTTGCAGGTAAGTAAGCAATAAAGGTGACTCATCTCTGTCATCTCTCCTCAGAATCCAGGAAGACTCCCAGCCGCCCTGGAAGCAGAGCCGGAAGCAAAGCTGGCAGCAGGGCCAGCAGCCGCCGAGGCAGCGATGCGTCGGACTTTGACATTTCAGAAATCCAGTCTGTGTGCTCAGACGTGGAGACTGTCCCACAGACGCACAGACCCATGCCCCGAGCAGGTTCTCGGCCATCCACAGCCAAGCCTTCTAAAATCCCCACGCCCCAGAGGAAGTCGCCTGCCAGCAAATTAGACAAGTCTTCAAAGAGATAGTGCTATTGGCTCCAGCAAGCCCTTCCCTGAACGTTTATTATTTAAGTGAATGATGTAAAATACGATGTAGAGATTACTGTGAAATATTGCGGGAGGCGAGTTTTTAATTCTGCAGATGGCCTTATTTGTGTATTTGTCTTTTTATTTGATCTGTATCACTTTTTGGTCAGATTTTCTGGGGTAAAAGTCACATCATATGTGATAAGGAAGAAAGGATTTAACATGAGCTAACGTTCCTGCACTGTCTGGTGTAGGCCACACACTAAAGTCAGTCACTGTACCTACAGGTAAGTCTACATCCTCTCGACAACCACAGCACTACATAGCTGACATTAAGGGATACCTCATGTCACTTCTTGTTTCTATGGAAACTCTCAACAGCTGACAGACATAGCAGGGGAAAATTTTTTTTTGAGATGCTTTAACTGTAAATTAGAAGGAAAGCAAAAGGAAAAACACATCAACACACAGTTCTTCAAGCAGTAACCAACAGAGAATCACAGGAGATTGCTTCAAGCAGCCGCGGGTACCATGGTGTGCAAGCTCCTCCCAGCATCCTTGTTCCGTTGCTTTAGATGCAGCCAGACGTGCCCTGGGTATCAGCCGTCTATACTGTAAGACTGTGATGCAAAGTGCATTCGTATAAACGTGAGGTTTGCTTTGCTTGGGTGGACAGCAGCCCCTGTATCATTGAACTCATTTTGTAACAGCAATTTCGCTTGCAAAAAAAAAAAAAAAAAGCTATGAAATAAAACATGTCCCTTAACTTCATTGCTATGGAATTAATTTTTTTCCCCAGGGAAAACTGGTGTATTTTTTTATGAACAGTATCAATTTGGAGTGACCAAAAGATACTTGAAAAGTGGGTTTATTTTGATTTCTCATCTGGAATAATCATGTTCTGGTATTATATCTACTTATATTTAATAAATATGCATTTTAATTTATTATGTATACTCACATACTAGAGAAAGATATTAGTATGCATTTAATAAAACATATTCACTTGAATATATGGAATACTTGATTATTTAAAGTGAGCTTTTCTGTGTGTTTTAAGGGATGTACTCATAGTATTGACAGGGAAGGTTTGGGAGATGTAAAAGGAGGTTGGAACTAGTGTGAACCACCTGTTCTATAAGTGTATTAATGTAGTCTGGTTATATGCCCACTAGTATTAATGATACTTAGGCTGCAGTGGTCCTGACCTATAGTCAAGGGAGACTTCGTTATGAATCACTAAAAAGCATGGACAGAAGTGAGAGATGTAACAAGATGGCTGATTTTATTGTTAGTATTATAAAGAATGACAGGTGGCTCCTTTGGGCACGACAGATCACAACACCCCCCCCCATAACTGACCACAGAGTTCAGAACAGGGTAGTTTGGTGTTCAGGTATGTGGAGAAAGGCTTAGTTTTTTCCCTGCTTGCTGTATGGTTCATGAGAACTGGTGCCTTGTCTGTGCAGTGGCTGTGCACTCTTTTCAAGGCATGGATAAGACGGTTCTGACCATGAGACAATGTGGCAGCTCATGCATTTGATGGCAGACATCACCTAAAAGGGAAGCTGAAAGGGCTATTCCTGTCATGCTTTGTACAAATTGGGTCTTGATTTTGGTTTCATCTGTCTGAATACTACCCCTGTTAAAGCAGTAAGGAGTCTTGGGGATGGAAAGATGACTCAGTGGTTAAGAGCACTTGTTGCTCTTGCAGAGGACCTGGGTTTGGTTCCCAGGACCTACACAGCAACTCACAACCATCTGTAACTCTAATTCCAGGGACCCAATGCCTCTTCAGGCCTCGGTTGGCACCATACATACACATAGTACACAGACATATGTGCAGGCAAACACTCATACACATAAAGTAACAACAACTAAAACAAAAAAGCTAGACCCTCCAAGCTTTTTGAAGAAGGTGGGTGATTTAAGATAGTTGAGAGAAGCCTTAAGATTCCTGCCTGGTCTGGGCGTTGGTGGCACATGCCTTTAATCCCAACACTTGGGAGATAGGCAGGAGGATCTCTGTGAGTTCCAGGCCAGCCTGGTCGACAGAGGGAGTACCAGAATAAGCTCCAAAGCCACAGAGAAACCCTGTCCTGGGGGGGGGGTGAGAATCCTGCCTTGTAGAGACTTCAAACCTTTGGAGTTCCCTTTCTTCACCCGAGTCTTCGCTCCTCCCGGAGTACTGAGTGTTCCTGAGCAGAGAACACCCCTACCCACCTGCACACTCCTCTTCTTTTCGTTGTTGTCCTTACTCACTCATTTTTCCCTTTCTCCTCGAAACACAGAGCATGGAGCCCAGTGCTGTGGCACATTAAGTGTAGTCCCAATGAAAGGGGTAAACTAAACTCAAAGGCTTCACTTCTAATAATTTAGAAATAAAGGGACCAGACCCTCACTCAGCCCCCTGCTTTAGTAGCCATGACAGGTTGCAGAAAAGACAGGTAGACCTCTGACACCAGATCCTCTGGCCTCCCAGAGCCTAGGACCAAAACTGAACACAAACTCCAGACCCCCCTACCCCAGCCTCCTAGAATCTTGGTTCCTGGGAACTGTTTGGCCACAAAGGAAACTCCAGGGGAGACCAAAATCCCCTGTAGTCTCCAGGATATAGTTTTGAAAACTATTGGTATCTATGCACAACACAGGCCACCTGCAAGTAACAAGACAATACCATAGAAACCACAGAATGTTCCCTCTCAGCACTGACCAATGAAAATAATTGGCACACAGGTATTTCATGCCAAAATGTGACTTTGAGAAATTCTCCTAATTGTTCCCAAATGTCAATCAGAAATCAACCTATACCTACTGATGCAATCCTGTAACTTTTGTCTTTAAAACCTAGCAGTAGATGGGGAACTTCACTCTCTCTGGAGGCTGCTGAGTCAGCTTGCTAGACGGGAGTCCCTGCCATGGTTGTATGAACAATTAAAACCTTGCTTTTGCAGTTTGGTGGGTCTGTCTCCCTGGTGGTCTCTGGGAACAACACCGACTACTCCACTTAAGTTCAAGGTTAGACTGAGCTACATAGGGAGGTCAAGTCTTAAAACCAGCAACAAAAACAAGTCATTGGGATGAATCTCAACCCTGAAAACTTAGCTGAACTATCAGGGAATCCAAATCAAAGTTGTCGTGCACTGCTCCCTTCTTTTGAAACAATGGCTTGAAATTGTTGAACCTGGCCAAATGACAAATGTGGGGTTAAAGCTTGGCAGGTTCCTCTGACTTGTAAACAACAGAAGGGAAAGGAGGGGAGAAAGGATTCATCACCTTGTTCCCATAATTTCAAAACCATATATATATATATATATATATATATATATATATATATATATATATGTTCCCAAGTGCAGTACAATTAACTCCTCTGGCTGGTGCTGTGAGGTTCTCACAGGTGAGTGACCCAGTCAGTGCTCACAAGTAATGTCACATGCTCTTGGTACTTGCTGTCAACCTGGTGGACTGCCACCAGAGATCCCACAAAAGCAGCGGGCACTTTAGTTTTATTTTTCAATGCTTTTGGTCAAGTTTAAGATTACTCAACTATTGTTACAGCCTGCTTATAAGTAAATAGTCATGTTTAAAGCGTGTGTGTGCATGAAGCATGATGTTGAAATTCTGGATGTGAGCTGTCAGACTGCCAGATAATTGACATCATGACTCCTGCCTACTAATATATGGAAGTTAGGATGAGGACCAACAGGATAGGTTTTTCTTTTTTTCTTGTTGTGGACATGCCAAATTAACATAAGCAAAACTATGTATATGCAAAAGAAATTCTTCCTATCCTCCCTCCTCGCTCTCTCATCCCTTCTCTTCCCCTTCTCTTCCTCCCTCCCCTGTCCTCTGTCCTGTGACAAAGGGAGAAATAACCAAGCATCTATTCACCCTGGATCAACCAGCAAGGATGGACCAAAGAAATTACGCTCACATCTGGTTTAGTGAACAGTGAGTTTGCTGGGATCACTTACAGGTACAGGAACAGATGACTCAAATAACTGTCACCAAAAAGCTCACCCCAGCAACTTGGAACTGCATCCTTGGAGCTCCCTGCATGACTTCCAGAGGGCTGGAAATACCTCCCTTCCTCCCCACCGCCTCGTCTCACATGTGATAGATGATCACTCTAGGAACGGGCTTCACTCCAGTTCTTCAAAGGAATTTCACATCTATGCCTTTATTGAAGATTAAAGTCATTTGAAGGTTAAGAAATTTTCCAAATATTTCCTCCCCCCCAAAAAAAATTCTCTTGGAATGTTACTATTCTTAAAACCTAAGCTACTTTGCCCTGGGATGATGAGGAGGAGGTTTAGTTGATATGATTTTGGAATCAATCTACTTTGCCTTTGGTCTACAGACTCTGCCAAGCATATTCCATGAGTAAGAAGTATTAGAGGTTTGTGTTACAGGGGATTAGGGCTCCTTCTGCAGGTCTTTAGTCTTGTTGGTGAAGGAATTTAACAATTTACTTAGAAGGAAACAAGCCATTCGATTAAAGGTTGAAGGAAAACCACAGGAGCAGGCCCACTATCATGCTGTCAGATGCTGGGAGGGGCCAGGTGAAGAAGGAAGGCCTGCCTTTGAGTTAGGGGCCAAGAAAACAACTAGGGAGCCCAGCAGTAGTGGCACATGCCTTTAATCCCAGTGCTTGGGAGGTAGAGGCAGGAGGATCTCTGTGAGTTCAAGGTCAACCTGGTCTACAAAGCTACACAGAGAAACTTTTGTCTGAAAAATCCAAAAGGAAGAAGAAGAAGAAGAAGAAGAAGAAGAAGAAGAAGAAGAAGAAGAAGAAGAAGAAGAAGAAGAAGAAGAAGAAGAAGAAGAAGAGGAGGAGGAGGAGGAGGAGGAGGAGGAGGAGGAGGAGGAGGAGGAGGAGGAGGAGGAGGAGGAGGAGGAGGAGGAGGAGGAAGAGGAAGAGGAAGAAAGAGAAAACAAGTAGGTTCAGCAATGGCCATTACCATATTATCGCCTTGAAGGGAAAGGTATCCTGGCAGTCTGAAGCCAAGGATTACCTACAGCCTGGAAGGGAAAGGTATCCCAACAGAAGTATTACAGCTCTATTCCACTGAGGGACAGTTTCCCCTGGGAAGTGTTATAGCCCTTGATTTGGGAAAGGTTTCCCTAATGTAGTGTAACAGCTGTGCTCCAGCAGGGGAGGCTTTCCCCAGCAAGATTGTCACAGCTCTGCTTCAGCTCCTCCCTGCTCCAGAGAAATGTCACAGCTCTGCTCAGCTTCCAGAAGTGTAACACTTTGCTCCAATAGGGAAAGTTTCCCCAGCCAGAGTGTTACAGCTCTACTCTGCTTCTGCTTTGCTCTGGGGAGAGCGGTTCCCGCTCTTCTGTGCTCTAGCAAAAGTTGTTAGATCTCTGTTCTACTCACCTCCGGCAAACAAAAGTCGTTACTACAAACCGCACTCCAGATTGATCGGAAGTGAGGAATCCAGGAGAGTGGCTGCCTCTGCCAGGGTGGAAAAGGGGGCAGCCATAAACTGAGCAGGTATGGGGCTTCTATAGGATTTCTTGGGGGTGGAGTTTTCCAAGGTGGAGATTTTCAGGACTGGGATTGATACGATTTTATGCTCAGGGATTGGTTGGTTTCATGCTGGGGGTGGGGTTGGTTGGGTTTTGTGCTCAAGGATTAGGTTAATTTCAGTTCCGGAATTGGCTAGGGGCAGGGTATGTTTCTTTGGCTCTGGTCTCAGGGCCAGAGTTTTCTTTTGCTGACTTCTTCTGCCCTACATCAAGTAACACCTCAGAGGAAGTGCCAATTCCCAGAGTGTAAAGGCAGGCTTGCTTAGCATTTTAGCAACTATTCAAAGACTAGGTTGAGGAGTGTGGGTAGTATGAGTAAAATGGCTCCCATAGATTTGAATGCTTGGTCACCAAGAAGTGGCACTATTTGCAAGGATTAGGAGGTGTGGCCTTGTTGGAGGAACTGTGTCACTGGGGGTGTGATTTGGGATTTCAAAAGCCCATACCAAGCACAGCATCTCCCTCTCTCCAACTTCAGATGGGATCAGGGTGTAGCTCTCCAGCATCATGTGCGCTGCCATGCTCCCCGCCATGACAATAATGGACTAAGCCTCTGAAACTGTAAGCATTGCCCGCAACTAAATGTGTTCTTTTGTGAGAGTTGCCTTGGCGTCTTTTTTACAGCAATAAAACAGTGGCTATGACAAATTGCCAGGGAAGAGGACAAGTCATACTTTTTGAGTTAGGAAACTAAGTAGACAATGAAAATTACTGATAACTGCCCCCAAGGAGGTGTGAAGGGGACAGCTGTGGTTCTCCTGGTATATACAAGTACATTATCTCATTCAGATTACTGTTCCCTCCAAAAGCCTTAGCATTTCTTTAGGTGTATTTGTTTTCTTGAGGGGTGGTCTTCCAACCAAGTGATTGACAGGCCCAATTGGATGAACTCTTAAAGGGGAATTTAGAATAACATGTCTCCACCCCAAGCCAGAAGTAGAACTCATTCTGTTCTGTCTAGCAAGAAATCTGTTTCCTTTCATGGACCTTAACAAAGATGTGATAACTCAACCTTTTGATGTGGTATTTTAAGTCTTAATTAGGGGTAAGGCTGATCCTTCTCCATCCAGTGCTACCAGGGAAATGGGTGGGAATAGAGGTTTATCCTCAGTGGTCTGAAGGCCTGCTGATGTCGCCCAGCTACCTGCTACCTCACAGTTCCTATGTGACTGTCTTCTAAGATTTCCTTTTGCAGTTCTGTCATTGTTATCAGCTCTCTAATCAAGTCTCGTTAAGGTGGGCATTTATCTTAGCAACATTGGTGTCCCCATGTTTCACTGTTCCTGGTTGGGTTTTTCTCAAATCTGATGCTATCCTCCAATTTATAATGTGGGTGAAGACGTGCAGGGGGTGTTGGGTTGCAGTTTCCTCCGAGATGGAGACATTCTGTCTTTCAGGGAGGCTCCATAAGCAGGAAAGTAAACAAGTCAAAATAGCTTCAGGAAGTCCCTGAAACTCGGTAGATTCACTAGGCCCCTCCCTGTGAATCACTTTACACATGTGTCACTCTATCGAACAGAAAGAGACCACTATTCCAACTGAAGTGTATGGACAATACAAAATGTGCTCCAGGGTGCACTGGGAAGAGCCAACACAGAGACAGGAAATGGAAAGACTGGTGCCACCCCAAGACCAAGTTCTCAGCGCAGAGGACTTGTATTTGTTCCAGAGGGGCAAAGAGCAGGGAGTAAGAGACAAAGGCAGGAGGATGAGCGAGAAGGGGAAGAACAGGGGAGTGGGAGAAGGGATATGGGGGTGCACAAAGGACTGCCTCCGGATAGAGAGGAGACAGATGTGTGACCTGCAGGAAAATGGCAGTTTATAAAGGTAAAGGGGGAAACCTGTGTTTAATTTTGATTGGGCAAGTTCATTAGGGCAGCCAATGGGGGCTTTTGATTACTGGACTTCAATACCTTGGTAGTCAGTGTCAGGGGGAGGAAATGGCCAAATAAGGGAATAGACTTTGGGGGCTAGCTTTAGGGATATAATCTGATGGTTTTTAGCAGGGGAGACAGGATGGGGGAGAAGGGCAAAGCCAGAGCCATGTTTGCCGTGCTTAAGCTGGTGAGAGTCCTTTCAGGAAGTGCTTTTGGGTTTTATTCTAAGGCAGGTGGTGGCTGTGTCTTTCCCCATTGGCTGCTGGAGTAAGACAAGAAGGAGGAAGGGAGAAAGGGTCACTGCGCCAAGCTGCCAGATTCCTATTATAGGGGCCTTTGTGTAAACACAGGCTTTACTGGGTGGAGATGATTGAAACCTTTGCATGAAAGCCTTACAAGGTGGGGGAAATGAAAGGATTTTAACTACTTGTACTAAACACAAGTTTATAGTATTTGATGGAAAAGGCTCATATTTGTTATTCCTTACCGGGGGAACTAAGCAGACATAGTGACATCCCTGAAGCCACAGCTCTGTTCGATTTATTTTCTCTTTTCTCCTATTTTTTTTATTTAAATTAGAAACAAGATTGTTTTACATGTCAATCCCAGTTCCCTCTCCCTCCCCTCATCCCCTGCCCCCTCCCACTTGCCCCCTATCCCATCCTCTTTCTGCTCCCCAGGGAGGGTGAGGCCTTCCATGGGGGACCTTCAAAGTCTGTCATATAGTTTGGAGCAGGGCCTAGGCCCTCCCCCATGTGTCTAGGCTGAGAGACTATCCCTCCATGTGGAATGGGCTCCCAAAGTCCATTCCTATGCTAGGGATAAATACTAATCCATTGCCAGAGGCCTCATAGATTGCCCAGGTCTTCTCACTGACACCCACGTTCAGGGGGTCATGCATTCTAAATGTGCTAGAATCCGGTGATTGGTCTGCCCTGATATCTACCCACAAAGCTGTTGTTCGATGTGCCCTGCATATCATTATGCCTCTACCACTGACAGTTAAAAATATGATTTGGGAATCATTTTCTGTGTGACAAAAACCAGACCAAGGCCATCCTTGATCTTGAGAGACTGGAGTTCTGTGTCTCAGATAGGAGGTGACTAATCATAAGCCAAGATTGCTGAGTCTTGGCATAGGATGGCTTCCCCAAACCCCAGAACCATAATTCAATCTAATTCTAAATAGCATTTACATTTTATCCACCAAAGCCAAGGGTTTCTGCACAAAACAGCTTCACATTATTAGTTTACATCAGATACCTAAACCCTCCATCTCCTCTTGCCTCCCTGTGGCCCCATGAAATCTTCTGATGTTTTTCTTTTTTGTTTGTTTAAGATCAGGCTGGCCTTGAATTCAAAGTGATCTGTCTGCCTCTGCCTCCAAAGTGCTGGTATCCAAGGAGTCTGCTGCCAAGCCTGGATTTCCTGTCGTTTTCTAGTCTTCCTAACATTAAATATAGTTCACATAAATTAGATGAGTTGTATTTTTTTAATGTTCATAGGTGAAGTGGAATGAAGAATGTACTTTGCATTTGAATTAGAAGTAAGGCAAGAAACATGAAGAAGATACTGACTGGCACAAAAATAAACAACAAACGATTCTAAGAAGCCCTGCTTCCCTGGCACTGAATGAACCACAGGCTTTTTGATCAACACCAGGAGGGTTGTTAAATGGGCTTTTCTGCTTATTAAGGAGTCTGGGGTTTGTAATTCTCATAGCTTCAGTGAAGTAGAATTAGGTTTAAAAAAAGAACAATTATTAATTACTGGTTTGTTGCTTTATTTAGTACTGCTTGTACTCTGTATTTGCCAAGCATGACTTCACTCGCTACCTGAAACAGAATGACCTGGAGAAATAGCTAAAACAATAGATTGTTGCCCTTAACAACCTACTGACTGCCATGTTGACCTCTGTAAAATCTCAAAGGCTTGCCTGCTCCAACTTGAGGGTTTAGCTACAAAGTGAGAATTCAAACTGGACCCAGGAGCAAAGCCTTTCGAGAGCTGTCCCAGGAGCAAAGCCTTTCAAGAGCTGTCCCAGGAGCAAAGCCTTTCGAGAGCTGTCCCGGCTTCGGTCCACCGGTGACATCCCCTTCTCATTAGTGTCAGAGCACTCGGTCCAGAAGATTCCTACAACATCACTTGCATCCAGTATCTGACCGGCAATCCGGCACACCTTCTACCTCAGCCCGCTGAGAGGACAACATGGCTCCCAGCTGCAGGGATGCGTGATTCCTTTCAGAGATGCCCAAGTGGGTGGGACAGGGGAATCAGAATCTTCAAAATGATTCCCTTACTCTTTTGGCCCTTCTTCCGGGTCAATAAAAAGTGACAAGCAGCCAAATATGGGTGGGTGGTATTTACAACCGATGAAAACCTCCATCTCAGGCTTGTTTGTAGATGAAGGTCCGATCGTAGGCAAGCTGTTTCACAGCTGCTGGGAAACCTCCCCAAAGCGTCGTGCGCACTTCAGATTCCTAGAGCGCTCAATGAAGCATTTCTCTGAAGAGGTAAGTGACCTGAGTAGTATAGACAAGCCTGCCAGAAAGCACACCTGAGCGGAGGAGGCCACAGTGGGGTGTGACCTGTTGTCAGATCTATATTCTCAACTTCACAAAAGAATACGGTCCTTTTAAAATGCTGCGCCGGTGTGGGATGCTCTCGGAGAATGGAATGAGGCATTAATCCCGGCCAATTAAGTGCTGGGATCACCTGAGCCAGCAGAGGAGCTTTTAGACACTAATCTTAAATTCTCCGGAAATGCTACATCTGTGTTGTTTCAAGGCTTTCCCTTCAGCTCAGTAGCCCACGCCAACCCTAGTAATTACCTTAATTAATTACCTGCTTCTTCCATGTTCTGGCTAGTCTCTCTCTGAAGCCCCTGCAGAGCAGAAAAATACGGGGCATTGTGGTTAAATTAGAATGTCACATAAACACTTGGGGGAAAATAATACAGGTATGTTCCAAATAGCACACAGAGTAACCCTATGCTAAATATTAGTCATTGCCTGTCTAAAATTAAACTTAGCTGAACATACTGTATTTTTTAACTAGGTATGTTGCATTTTTAGTTCCTAAACTGAGCAACTCTACTTTTGAAAATACTGACGGGCCTATGTGGATGCCAGGCTGCGTATGTGGGAGCCAGAGGGGTTCGATTCCAGTTATGCTCAGTGAGGGCCAGAGAGGGGTTCGATGGTGAGGCAAAATGATTCTAACAGTTCTTGGCTTGAGGGAGTAGTCATTTTTACACTTTCTTTGTTTCTTTTTTTTTCTTTCTTTTTTTCTTTTTTTTTGGTTTTTACGAGACAGGGTTTCTCTGTATTGCTTTGGAGGCTGTCGCCAGCCCAGCCTCGAACTCACAGAGATCCGCCTGCCTCTGCCTCCCGAGTGCTGGGATTAAAGGCGTGAGCCACCACCGCCCGGCTTTCTTTGGTTCTTATTCACTTGGAAGAATAAGCTCACTGCTCTCCAGTCTCTGCTACAAACCCGGGAACGTAGGAGGCACAAAAAGATGGAGTTTCTCTTCCTGGGATTGTTTTGAACTGTTGATGGAGGGCCTTGCTAATACATCTGTATGCTAAATTGGGTTCTATCTGACCATGAAGTTTCTTTGTCACCACACGCAGTATGCCTAATACATTTTGTGTTCTATTTTCAGGAAAATAAGGCATTGGGAGTGTCATTCTTAGAGGCGGGATCTCAATGAATAACTAACTGCATCAGTGGAAAAGGTTAACCCACTTTAAAGTTAATAAAGTCTTGACTGTGGAACTTTTCTTAACATTATTGAATACAGTACTTTAGGAGAGACTCCCCCCCCCCACCTCTTTGTGTTCCCGAACTTGAACTCGAAGCTCTGGGCCTCCTGCATGCTAAGCATTCATACTCTACCTACCACTGAGCTTGTATCCCAGGCTCTGTGAAAATTCTTTAATGGATGTCTTTTAGCACACGGTGGTATTAATGACCTATGGAAAGAAAACCGTGAGAAACAGCCTTGCTAACAAGTGACACGTAGCAACAGTTTTGCTGCATCTGGTTTCAAGTCAGGCTCTCTCACACACTGTGAGACTTGTTGATATACGTTGACAAGAGGACTTTGAGACCGGCCTCTGTGTGTGGCCCTGGTCTCAGCATCGTTACTGAGCTCACACATGCCCACCTGTCAGCACTAGCAGCTGGCCGCCATACACAAGGACCTTCTGGACTCCACTGGTGCCATCCTGTGGGCCTGCCATAGCTGGAGGACATCACTGTGTATGTGGGTTGGGCATCTAAAGCTTCCAAAGCATTTTTGCTAGGGAAGATGCTAAAGTGAAACCTGCAGCAGCTTTTTCTACCTAAATACATTTTTGTTTTGTTTTTTTGAGACAGAGTCTCTCTATGTAGCCCTGGCTATCCTGAAACTTGCTCTGTAGACCAGGCTGGCCTCGAACTCACAGAGATTCGCCTGTAACTGTTCCCTCTGGGTGAGATGTTTAACTTTTGCATTCACATGATATTGTAAGAAATGTCTTTCTGAGCATATTTGAAAGACAAATCTTATGCGAACATTGTAATTACTGAACACCTCACAGCCTTCCAGCCATGCTCTCCATACCATGGAACGTTCTTCAGAATTGACCGCATGTTAAGACATAAAGCAAATATCAACAAATACAGAAAATTCGAAATAATATCGTGTATTGTAGTTGGTGACAATATAATAAAGCTTGACAAATAGAATAAAGCTTGAAATTAATACCAAAAACATATGGCAATTAAACAACAAGCTACTAAATGATGGACAGGTCATTGAAGAAACTAAGAAGAAAACTTTTAAAAATCATGAATTAAGTTAAAATGAAAATGTAATATACTCTTAAATATAAAGAAAACAGTCCTAGGAGGGAAATTCATAACTCACTGGGAAAATGTGGTGAAGGACTCTGAGCCCTAGGCATTGCCAGATCTGGGAAGTTGTTCACAATATTGGAACCTCAGCTAGGAAACTGAATTCAGCAGTCCCAGAGAGGAAAGTAGGGAATAGTAAACAGTGGCCATTGCACTGGGAAAGAGGAATCAGAATACCAGATTGAGAGATTAGCAGCACCAGAACCCAAGAAAGCACAAACAATCCGTTCCAAGCCCTGAAAGTAAATACCTGTCCACTAAGAGTTTTATACCCAGCAAAACTGTCTTAGAGTTGGAGAAATAAAAAAATTCAGAACAAGAACACAGACAACCAGGCTGAGCATCATGAACATACTTTAAATACATTGTACACAGAGGAAGAATTTGGAGCATCTCACCCAATGAGAACACAGGAAAGAATACATTCCATGAGAAGAAATAAACAGATGAGATATGAGAAGGATTAATCGTGTCCAACACAGTAAACTTCTAATACTAAGAATGGAGAAACAAAAAAGAAATACTAATAAACTAACTAACAAAACCATCAGCAGTAGAAAATACCTCTCAATAAAAGCCTTAAGTGAAATTATCCTTAACCAGTTAACTAATTGATTTGGTATATTTTTAAAAAGACCTAACTACTTATTGTCTCCCAAAAATTCATACAAGTAACAAAAAGCGAGTCAAAGGTTGGAAATCAACCCACTAAGCAAATGGAATCCATAAGCAGGTTGGAATATATATTACCTATCTATTAAGGTAGATTTCAAACCAAAACTAGTCCGACAAAATAGAGAGGGATAGTGCATATTAATAAATAGAATAATTAATCAGTAACATATAACCATTACAAATGTTTGTGCACTGAATCTTGGCACACCTGACTTCAAATAACAAATGCTAAAAGGCAAAAAAAAAAAAGGCCACATGTATACTGGCAGAGAAATAGTGGGAGATTTTAAAACCACATTCTAGTCTGAACTAAAAGTCAACGAGGAGACTACAAAGCTGAATTATACTATAAATCAACTGGACTTAATAGGTATCAGCAGAATTTTTCACCCAACGTATAGTGAATCTGTGTTCTCAGCAGCTCATGGAGTCTTTCCTAAAACTGATCATATTATGAACCAAAAAGTAGGCTTTCATGAATGCAAAAATGTTGAAATAGTTCCCTGCATCAGACCACAGTAGAATAAAACCAGAAATCAACAGCAAGAGTAGCTGCAGAAACTAGACAAACACTTGAAAAATAATGTATTTTTCTTTTATTCTTTTATTCTTTTAACTTTATGTGTGTTGGTGTTTTTGTCTGCGTGTATGTCTCTGTGAGGGTGTCAGTTCTTGGAGTTACAGACAGTTGTTAACTGCCATGTGGGGCTGGGAATTGAACCTGGGTCCTCTGGAAGAGTGGTCAATGCTCTTAAGCGTTGCATCATCTCTCCAGCCCCAATGTATTTTTACGTGAACAGTGTATCATTGTAGAAGTCAGACAGGGGTTGTAAAAATGTCTGCAATCAAATGAAAATAATGGTGTAACTGACCAGAAGCTCTGGGGTACA
Source organism: Mesocricetus auratus (assembly GCF_017639785.1). Taxonomy (NCBI): domain Eukaryota; kingdom Metazoa; phylum Chordata; class Mammalia; order Rodentia; family Cricetidae; genus Mesocricetus; species Mesocricetus auratus. Next base: position 26,779,453 of record NW_024429202.1, read on the forward strand.
GCCAGAGCACTGCTAAAAGGAAAAGCCATAGCTATACATGCTCTAACAAAGCAAACCCAAACTCCAACAGTACAGACATTGTCTAATGCGTGGGGTTCACCTACAACCTTCTGGACTCCCCCAAGGGGCTTGGGTCACTTCTCCAGCTCTGCTCTCTGCCACTCACAGTCTGTCTTTCAGCTGCCTCCACTCCAGCTGCTGTTCTTGGCGGTCATCCCCTGGTACTCCCGAGTGCTGGGGTCTTCTTCAGCAACTGGACTGCACCGTCACCTCTGCTGGGCCTCTCACAGTACCAAGCCTCAGCTGCTCTCCAGGACCTCTTCAGTCCTTCAAAACCGGTGGCATTTGGGAGACTCTTACATGTGACCAAGTTTAGTTGCCAGCACAAGGTACAACCTTGGCCACCTCTGAAACACAGCTTCTGTGTGCTGACTCTGAGGATAAACACTTTCCCAGAAGACTTCACATCAGTGACACTGCTCTCTTCTAAATCACCGCTAATTTATTAGCTGCGGCTGACCAGCATCTGTTGTCCCAGTAAATGAAGGTTTTACTTTAGCAATTCTGATCTCTTGTTAATAGCATCTAGTTCTTCAACTCCAGCTGACCAGACACCACAGATTCTGCACAGAAATAATCTGGTAGGGTCTTTGCTTCCCTCTGAAACTTCACAAGTCATCTTCTGTACGGCTCTCAACATTCTTGTCTTCCAAGCTCTTCCAGAACAGCTCACTAGTTTCTCAGCATTCAGTGGGCTTTCAATCCTTTTCCACAGTCCTCCCACAATCCTCCCAAACACAACATGGTCAGGTATATCACAGCAATACCCCACTCTTGGTACCAAGTTGTCTTGATTAGAGTTACTATTGCTGGGATGAAATGCCATGACTAAGGCAACCTGGAGAGGGTTGTTTTTAGTGTTTTAGTATGTCATGGGGAGTTTCTTTTCATGTACCGTCTGGTTGGTGTTCTGTAGGCATCTTGTATCTGCCTCACATCTTTTCTGTAGATTTTGGATTTCTCCCTATGATTGCTTTGAATGTATTTTCTACTCTCTTGGTATGCTTTTCTTCACCTTCTATCACCATAACTTGAAGATTTGGTCTTTTCACGGTGTCCCAGAACATTCCCATATTCCATTGACATAGTTTTAACTATTCTCACCGACTTTTACTGAATGATCCAAATCTTCTACCTTGTTATTCAGATCTGATAATGTTTTCCATGTGATCTATTCTGTTGATTAGGCTTTCCACTGAGATTTTTGACTTGGCATATTAAACGTTTGTACAGCATCAATTCAGTTTGGTTTTTCCTCAGCGATTCTTTTTATTGAATCCAATTTTCACATCTTGGATTTACTTTTCTTGTTTTACTCAGCTCTCTTTGTTACCTTTGGGATGCCTTGATGTTTGCTTTTTGTTTGTTTGTCTTGACTTGGTTCTAATTATACTTTAGAATCCTTTTCTGTGGGTTTTTCCAAATAGTTGTCATTGGAATCCATTACCTGGGTTATCTCAGGCCTCCTGTCTGGGTCTGAAACTCCCATGGGGGAGCTGTGGAACCTCCTGGGCCTGTGAGCCTCACGATGGGTCAGATCCACTCTCTACTCCTATTGAATGTATTGCTCCAAGTCTTATGTAGGGCAATAAGACAAGAGAAAGATACAGAAAGAATACAAACAAGAGTGGAAAAGGGCGTTCTACTTTGCAGGTGTCATTATTCTATACTTAAAAGGCCCTACAGACTTTACTAGAAAACACTGATATCTGATAAGGACTTTCAGCCAAGATGCAGGGTACAAAATTGATAGGCACAAATCAGTAGCTTTTCTGTATAGCAATAATGAACTTTCCTAGAAAAAAATAGGAAACGTATCCCATTCACAGTAACTTCAAATGTAAAAAATAGAAGATTCAAGACTAAACCTAACCAAGGAATAGAAATATCTTTTCAATGATAATTTTAAGACACTGCAAAATGAAAGTGAAGAAGGCACTATTGTTGTAATCCAGGCAAACCTGGCCCCGCCTCTCACCCACCTGCACATGGCCCTTTAATAGGAAAATTCCACCCACTATTGATCTCATTTCTTCTGACCTCTCTCTGAGGAGGCAGTTCTTTTTGTGCCCATCTGACCCTGTCTCTGTGACTCTTTACCTCTTTTCTCTTTCCTTCCCTTATTTTCTTACCTCCCCCTCAATAAAACTTCCCATATAAGCTACATCTGCACGTCTCTGATTCCCATCTGCCCACTTCCCCTCACCCACTGAACTGCGAGACCATGGTCCTGCCACCCGAGGTTCCAGCCCTCGCCACTGTTATTATAACAACTATATGATAGGAAGAGTTTCTATGCTCCAGGATTAGCAAATTAATATTATGGAAATGGCTCTATCACCAAAGATAATTTACAGATTCAATTAAATCTCCACCAAAATTCAAATGACATTATTTACAGAACAAGAGAGCAATCCCAAAATTCATATTGAAACTCAAAAGATAATAAATAGCAAAAGCAGTTCAAGGGAGAAAGAACACTACTGGACGTATTACAGCATAACCCCAAACTACACTACAGAGCCATAGTGACAAAAGCAACATAATATTAGCACAAAGACAGACATGTACAATATGGAATATAATGGGAACCCATAAATAATCACAAATAGCTAAGGTAACCTAATTTTTTACATAGCTTTCTAAAACATCCAGCAGATGATGATGACAAAATTGGATCCCCACTCAGAAAGGTGAAATTATATCCTTGTGTGTCACCTTACACAAAAATCAGCTCAAAGTGGATATAAGAAATTAATTTAAAACCTGAATTTCTGAAACTGCTAGATTTAGGCAAATACTTGAAAACTTCCCATATAAGCTTGGTATAACCAAGATTTTTCTGAATGAGACCCCAATAAAATAGGAAAAAAACCCACAAAAGGGTAAATAGCATTACACAAAATTCAACAGCTTCTATGTAGCAAAGGAACATTCTACAGAATGGGAGAAAATCTTTACCAGTTGTATTTCAGGTAAGGGGTTAATATTGAGAATATATAAAGAACTGGGAAGATTAGTCACCATTTTTTAAAAATTTCCAGTTAATAAACTGGCCAATGAACTGAATAGTCAGGTCTCAAAGGGAGAAACACTAATAGTATATTAGTTAGGGTTTCTGTTGCTGTGATAAAACATCATGGACAAAATCAACTTTGGGAGAAAAGACTTATTTTAGTTTACAGTTCCACATCATAGTCTATCTTCAAAAGAAGACAAGGCAGGAATCCAAGGCAGGACCCTGAAACAGAAGCCAAGGAAACATGATCCTTCCTGTTCTGTCCTCCGTGGCTTCCTCATCCCTCCTTCTATCATCCAAGCAACCTGCCCAGGGGTGGTACCTCCCGGTACCATCAATCAATAAAATTCTGCAGGCCAATACCATGGCAGTAATCTCTCTATCAAGACCCTCCCTCTCAGATATGTCTAAGTGTATGTCAAGTTGATAACTGGCAGAGCCAGCATATTTTAAAGGTGTTTAATAAGCTTCTCCATCATGGAAATGAAAATTAAAACTATTTTTAGATTCCATTTCACCACAATGAGAATGGCTATCATGAAAACAAATGACAACAAAGTCTGACAAGAATCCGGGAAAGAGGTATCCATATTCACTGCTGATGAGACTATAGACTGGTATAGTTGCTATACAGGGGTCTGCATGGAGGCTTCCCAAAAACTAAATGTAGAACTACCGCCTATGCGACTTCTCGGAATACACCCAAAGGATTCTATACCCTAACACGGAGATACTTCCACATCTATGTTTATGCTGCTCTATTCTTAATATCCAGGAAATGGATCCAGCCTAAATGCAGATGAAGAATATTGAAAGTGGCATATCAGTCTATCTATCTCGTCTATCTTATCTATCTAAATAGATATAGATGATATAGATATATATTACATGTAATTTTATTCATCTGTAAAGAAAAATAAAAACAGCAAGAAAATAGACAGAACTGGAACATGTAGTAACTCAGAAAGACACGTGTTGTATGCTCTCCACCATGTGTGGGTCCTAGCTTCTAATTCGTAATCACATATAAACATAGAGAAGCAAGCAACTAGAGACAGGGAAACTAGAAAGGGACTCACGAGGGGAAAAGTCTTTTTTAAGTGAGGGGAGTGGGTGGACAGGTAAAAGAATACACATGATAAGAAGGTAGAAAAGGGAATTCTGGGTAGAAGGGATCAGAGAAACAAAGATATGGTGTAGTGATGAGAATCAACCCCTAAAACATGCAAATTTCATGTGGAAACTTTACTCTGTACACTAATTTAAAAAATTTTAAACCATAATTCTAAATATGCATTATTTCTAATGACATGTCTTAAACTATATGAAATCAAAACAAAAGAGGCAATCCACAGCCAGTAATAATAATTTTAAACACTTCTCTCTCAGGGATTAGTAAACATCTCAGTCAGTAAGGTGCCTGCTGAACAAGCATGAGGACCTGAGTTCAGGTCTGCAGCACCTGTGTAAAAAGCCAGGCGCTGTCTTTAGTGCCTGCCATCTTAATACTGGACAGGCAGAGGCAGGCAGGTGCTTGGGGCTTGCTGGCTGGCGTTTCTGAACTCATGAGCTCCAGGTTTAGGAGAAATCCTTTTTCAAAAAAAAAAAGAGAGAGAGAGAGCGTGATGGAGGAAAACACTCGACATGGAAATCTAACTTCCACACATGTGTATGTACATATTCAGATAAAAAGTCAGTATCCTAAAGTCAGTACCTAGTCACTTTATATTGAACCTAGCATAACTTAGAATTCTCCAGATAGCTACCCCCAGACACACACACACACACACACACACACACACGTATGCTCATGCACACATGCACACACGCATACACACACATACTAGCACACAAGAAGTGTGGTCACAGGGTTCGCCTCTACCCTAGAAGCTGGGCTAGGTATTACTGAGCAGGCACTATGACTACCTAGGGTGTAGAGGTCTTTTTTATCTCAGCTGGTACACTTTCTCATTCTACAGCCTTGGTTTTTAAGAAGGAAAGGACATCTCAGTAGATGGTTCACGTTACCAAATTTCAGGGGTAGAGTAAAATTGAGTTTTCTTCCTTCCAGCACGCCAGCAACATGACAGAATCCTCAGAAGTCTCGATAATTAGATCAACTTGGCAAATGTACTGCAGACTCAAGGAATATCTAAACTCGATTTTCTTGTCCTGTGTGGGCCTTGTTTCCTTATCACCATTGTGGCCTAATTAACTTTTCTCAATTTTATCCAGGCTCTCTCCCCACGGAGTCTGAAAGGCGTCCCTCTCAGTAGGAACTTCTTTTATTTGATTGTTTTGATTCAGAGATAATCTTGCTTCAAGGCTTCTGGTATTTTTCCTCATACGACATGGGGCTATTCTGTGATTACCGAATTCTAACCTCCTAATGTCAGTACCACCTAGAGGCCAACTGGGCCGCCGAGATGTCTCCAGATAACGACCAGTGGGGATGGGAAGCACTGCTTCTTTAGTCTACAGTTCAGAACACGAAGAAAACTAGAGTAGTTACAAATCTCCAGACACCACATTGCTGCAAGACAATGCCCTGTGCAAAGGGCAGGCACCCCTAAGCTCCTCACACCAGATAACTGAATTTTTCTTTGGTATCTGGGTCCAAACCCAGGCTAGGCAAGTGCTGTACCACTGAGCTATATGCACAACCAGGAGATTAGCTCTGTAAGGGACTGACCAATAGACCCTAAGAACAGGACCTAAAGGACAATGACTGACAGTTCAAGACCATGATAACAGAAGTGGTCAGCTCTAGATGGCCCAGCTCAGGGTCCCCAAAACAAATGTAAGGGATGATGGGTCAGAGCAGTCCATTTTAGTTCGTGGGACATGGATAACATCCTGAGTGAGTGAATGTGTGTCGTCGACATGAACATGGCCATGTCAAGGACCACAATGCTTCAGACCCATGGAAATGACAAAGCCTTCCCCTGGCCCACATGCTGATGTCTTCCTTCTTGCTCGGTGGTATAAAATAAACACACTGAATTTCCAGGCTGCTGCTGGTGCGTCGTCATCAGAGCATACAGCCCACATGACCCCAGCCTTTCTGCACGTGTGTCTGTTATTTCTGCATTCCCCCTCACCCCGGTTAGGTAGCTTGCTAAACTGTGCAGGTCACAGCACAAGCGGGATGAGACTAAAGTGTCCTCAAGGCTCCCTGTCTCGGGGAGCTTAAGCAGAGGACTGTTACCCCCCCCGTGAGCTTTTCTGCTTCAGTGGTACTTAGACCCCTGCACATGTTCCTGCCTCTCATACACTTACTTGCAACAGGTCAGGTGGGATGGCTTCTGAGGAAATCGTGCCGCTGTCCCAGAAGTGCCCGCCCTGATGGAACAGAAGGAGGGCACAGCAGGAGAAATGAAGAAAGAGCCCCTGGCCCGCCAGGGTCTGAGTAGTAATGCTTGGCTCAACCCATTCTTTGTCTAGAATGCATCCTGACTTCCTCACTTGCTCTAATTCGAATATGGGCTGGTTGGCTGCTAGTGTGTCCCACCTGAATTATTCTCTTTTGGGACACAAGAACCAAGTCAGTTGTTGGAGCAGAGACCAGAGGAAACTAGAACTTGCCCCCAAAACATTTTAAGCTTTCTTCCTCTCTCCTTCCCTTCTCCCTTCCCTTCCTCTCTTTTTTCCATTTTAGGACTTAATAATTTGTTTTAAAGAAACTTTTCCTACAAATGTGCATCAATATAAATGATATTACATGTAGTCATAATTGGAGTAAGGCTATTTAAAAGTACTGTGGAAAACAAGGTTAAAATTCTAGAATTATTTCAGATTCTTGTCCTAAAGAAATCTGCTTTAAGAGGCAGGAGTGTTTACTACACAAACAACAGAGCATCTGTTGACTCTAACCTGTTTCTCCACATAAAATCAAGAGGAAAATATAAGATATTCCATTTAAGAATATTCTAGATATCTGAAGTTGGTCTGACTAATTAATGCAAATAAGCCCTCATTCCCTATCCCCATCCCCTGGTCTCTCACTCCTTAGCTAAACTAGCTTTTGGGGGGCGGGGTTGAGACAGGGTTTCTCTGTGTAGCCTTGGCTGTCCTGGAACTAGATCTGTAGACCAGGCTGGCCTCAAACTCACAGAGATCTGCCTGCCTCTGTCTCCTGAGTGCTGGGATTAAAGGCATGCGCCACCACTGCCTGACTTAAAGTTAGTCTTGATCTCCTGAGCTCAAGCAATCTTCCTAGCTCAACTTGTTGAATAGCTGTTGTTTCGAGATAGTTGACTACACTGTGTAAAGATATGTCAGTGTGATTGGTTTCGTAAAAAGTTGAACAGACAATATCAAGGCAGGATTGGGGGGGCAGAGAGGATGCAGAGAAGAAGGTCAGAGTCACGAGGAAACACCATTGACTCAGAGAAATCTTTAAGGGCTTTACAGAGTAAAGGTAACCAAGCCATGTAAAAGAATGCAGATTAAAAGATATGGGTTAATTTAAGTTATAAGAACTGGTTAGAAACAAGCCTACGCTTTCAGTCAAGCATTTATAATTAATAACAAGTCTCCATGTTGTGATTTGGGGCTGGCTGGAGGGACAGATAAAGTCTTGCTACAAATTGTAATTGAAGGCAAGTCTACTATACTTGGTTCTTTTCTGTTTTTGTTGTAAGATTTTATTTTATTTTATGTATGTGAGTATTTGCCTGAATGTATCTCTGTGTACCACATTCTTGCTGTGCCCATAAGAGCCAGAATAAGGTGTCAGGTACCCCAGACAGTTGTGAGCACCACATAAGTGCTGGGAATGGAACTCAGGTCTTCTGGAAGAGCAACCCATGCTCTTAGCAATAGAGTCTTCTCTCCAGCCCTACCTCTTTTGTTTTATAAAGAAAAAGAAGCCAGACAGTGTTCGTCCTGGCCCTTAGTCCCAGTCCTTTGGGAGTCCAGAGGCAGGCAGGTCTCAGTGAGTTCAAGGCCAGCCTGGTCCACAAAGAGAGTTCCAGGATAGCCAGGACTGTTAGACAGGGAAGCCCTGTCTCAAAACCCACCCTCACCCCAAAAAAGGGGGAAAAATGACACACAAAATTTATAATATGATCAAGGAATGAGAGCATTAGGCTGCAATAAAGCAAATATGCTAACGCTACTACCTCTTCCTAAGTCGCTACTAATACAAAGCACTATTGGTGATGCCTGATGGAATGCTCTAGTCACAGTCGGTCTCAAATGTATTACTTTCAGAATTAAGTGTTCCCAGCTAAGTAGGTGACATTTTCCTTCACGGAATGAGTACATGTTTTATTGTTTGTTTTGTTTTAGTGTGTGTGGGTGGTTTGCCTGCATGTATGCCTGTTAACCACATTCATACCCAGTGCTCTTGGAGGCAAGAAGGCTTTGAAATCCCTGGGACTGGAGTTACAGACAGATGTGAGCCACCACACGGATGCTATGAGTCTAGCCCGGGTCCTGTGGGTAAGCAGAAAGTGCTCTAACTGCTGAGACACCCAGCCCCTAACTATGTGGATTTTTAACAAATCCTAGAGCTCAGCATGTATAGCAGTCGTAATTCTTGTGTGGCCAGGACTCCTGCAGAGTTCTTGTGTTCCTCTTTCTTGCTGTTCGGGAGGGCATTCCTGTGGGTATCTGTCAACTTGCCTCCCACAGCATCTAAGACCACTTCTGGGACACAGATATCCCATTTCATAGATGAGGCTTTGCAGAGACATAAGCAGAGGCTTTGCCTTCAATTAGCCAGATACTCCTATTTCCTGCTCCTCCCATTGTCACAGGTCATCATAATCCATCTCCATAATACCTTCTGTGACTAGCTGTTGCTATGGAAGCTGTTGCTACGGAATCTGGAGGTTGTGATGATCTGTTTCCCAGACTGGCTTCTTGAAGCCTGGCTGCTGCAGACTCTCCTTTCGCCCCCAGCTCAGCTCATCCTCACATAGATTTAATCACCTTTCAGGAATCTCAATTGCTATTGCCTCCTCCAGTCTGAGTTTTGTATAGTCAGTGGCTGGGAATTGGTCCATCCTTCTTCCATTGTCTTTCCTATTTGGAAGTGTGGGGTGAGGAAAGAGGAAAGGTGGACTGAGCCTGACTCTCTGTAGAAGCATGATTTTTTAAAGCCCTGTTCAAAGGAAGTAGGCCTTGAAAAGTGTTTCGCTGGGTTTCTCCACCCACTGTTTTGTTATGTGTATACACAGCTAAGAGCATGCTAGTTAGGATAAAGTCTGTATCTTATGATCATGGACCTTGAGATGTACACATATACGTGGAATAAAGCTTGAGTGGACCAGTGTGTTGCAGTGAGGGTGACCTCATTCCGTAGGGAAGTGTGGTGCATCTCATTAAATGGGGTAATGAGGCTTTTAGCTTTGGCTAAAAGTTTAGTGTTGGTGATTTTGAGAAGAGTTCAAGGCAGCCTGGTTTTGGTCTGTGTTGGATACTTCCAGAAAACAGACTCAATTTCTTGGTTGGGTGTGTTGATTTTCTTTTCTCTGGAAAGCACAGAAATATAACCTCACAGAACAGTAGCCATTTGCCCAGCTCATCCCTGGTAAGGCAATGCCAGAGTCTGCAAACACTGAGGAAAGGATTCAGCTAAACATTTTTGGAGTCTTTTAAAATAGTCTCTGTTTGGGCCCTTATTCTATAAATAGAAAATCAACAGTGTCGTTTTCCTATTCGTTTAGAGTCACGATCCAGTAAAGCGTCTGGCTTGTCGTATAGCATCTTTCCTATTTGTTTGCTCTCCGTAGCCACTCCAGAAAGTGATGAGTTATCTTTACGGATTTGCCTCGTTCATCTCCAGACACAGTTTGAGACCTTCCTGGATACGTTTGTGTCTGACTGGATAGCAAACAGGTGGGTTGAACCCAGTCCTGTTCTTCAGGCTTCCCTACTTAAGCAAACTACATGACTTGTCTACTGTGTCGAGCACTCTGACCACATTGAGCTGCTTTTCGGCTCTCATCTCTCACGTCCATTCTCCTTGGGTGAAATTTTCCTCCTGTGCTTACTCTATTTGTCTTTTGCAGCAGGACTGCCAGTTTGGTTCGCCTGAGAGTAGGATTGCCCTTTAACAGGATCCAAATTATGTCTTCCACAAATAGATCGCTACGGGGTGATGTGTACCGAACGGCTCTTGACCTCTTGAACTTGGCATCCAGTCACTCCCCTGCCTTTGCCAAGGTTGTCTTACACAACTGCTGTTTCCTGGAAGCTTACTTTGGGTTGGGGGTTGAGGATGTTTTAGCTCACATCACTTCACAGCCCTAAAGGATTATTAGCCAAGTACCACCCTCTTAGAAACCCAAGGGCATCCATGGGCAGGTAGGTGGGTTCACAAAGGAAAACAGACTTTTATAATTGGAGTGTGAGTTTTTTATTCAGAGTAGAAAAAGACAAACATATTGAGCACACAGAAAGGGATCAGGCAGCAGGGCAGGGAACAGAGTGCCTGATAGAAGCTGATAGATTGTGGAGGCTCTATTTGGTAGCAACCACTTTGTAGACTTGGCTCCCACCACACAAATGAATGCAGTCTTGTTTGGTCAACATTTAAGTCTGGGCCAGAGCTGGCTCTGTGGTACAAGCTTGTGGTTAATTTTGGTTTTTCTCCTGCCCCATCACACTGTGATTCCAGTGCCCTTCAAACTCTGAGACAACTCGAAAAAAACTTCAAGCATCATGGAAATTGCTCTTGGTACAGTCTAAAAGGAATTGCTTTTATGGTATTTCATAAATCGTACATGTACCAGGGCTTTACTATGGAAAGTCCACAGTAGGAGCTTTTCTTGGCTTCTTGGTTATGGCTCTCAGCATAAAATATTACACAGTCCTGCTGCCCATCAATTGAAGTGAAACAAAGATTCAGAGAGGCTGTGGAACCCCGGCACCCCAGGAGTGAGTCATGGGGCCTGAGCTTAGTCACATCTATGTGACTTGGAAGGAAAGAAAAAACAAGAAACAACTAGGTTGCATGGTATTCAAGGCTCATCTCTAGGACTAGAAGAGTAACAGCTGTGGCGAGACAGCATCTCGTTTATGGGGAAGAAGCTGCCTGCCTATGTCCCATCTGATGTAAGGACTGAACTGTAGGGAGTTTGGAGCTTCTCTCAGGGTTCACTGTTGTCTGCAGGAGGAGGAATGCTCAACCTTAAGTCAAATATTTAGGGTGGCATTGGAACCCTCTCAGATCCACTTGCTATGTTGGTTTTTAGTGTTAACATCAGTTTGAATAAATTGACATAAACAAGCTAAGGAAGATGGCTTCTTGGTCAGATTAGTCATTCCAGTACCACCTCTTTCCTATTATTGTTAGTTAGCTTCGGAACGAATTGTTCATGTTCTTTCAACCATCACCTCTATATTAACCAGAAAACGCAAGGTTGCTGGACAGGTAATGACTATATTATGAAATACTCTCTTGCGATTTGTGACTATTATGTAGGGAGTTTGTGCCTCTCAATCCATGATTTTATGGTAGAGGTGGTAGCAAAGTATGTCCTTAAACACCTATTTATTTGTTTGTTTGTTTGGTTTTTGGTTTTTCAAGACAAGGTTTCTTTGTATTGCTTTGGAGGCTGTCCTGGATCTAGCTCTTGTAAACCGGGCTGGCCTCGAATTCACAGAGATCTGCCTGCCTCTGCTGGGATTAAAGGTGTGCACCACCAATGCCCAGCTTGTTAAACACCTATTTAGTGATTGTTTACTTACTAAGTACTTAGCAGATGTGCTCATCATTAACACATGGGGAATTTAAAGAAAACCACAGCAACGCAAATGGCTGCCCATGAATGTTGCAGAGAGAGAATACTATTGCCAAGGCTTTCTGTAATTAGCGTCTGACTTCTCTCCTTTTGAACACCAATGAAGCCTCTTTTGTGACTTAGCTTCTGAGCAGCTCCCGAGGGTACAGAAACAGACAGCTGTCATAATGCCAAGTGTCCCTAGGAAAGCTATTCTCCAGGACAAGGTGAGGTCTCAGTGAAGAACTGTGTATAAGAGAGAATTTTCTGGAAAGGGGTGAAATAACTCATTCTATAAGGGCAAAGTGCACAAGAGGCCTGCCTTTGCCTCTGAAATACTCAGCATCTAGGGCTTAAAGTGAAATGCAAATGCTTTGTTTGTGAAATAGTGTCCATTAGGACTACTTGGTGCCCTGCACCCCCATTACTCTGGGGATCAAAATAAACCTATCTATCTATCTACCTATCTACCTATCTATCTATCAAGTATTTATACATAGGGACAATTATTTTTCATCATATCCCTCCCTCACTCCTTAAACTCCATTCCTTCCCTTCAATCCCTTCTAAAACCCAATTAGTGCTGCTCATATGTACGTGGGTGTATGGATGACTGTGGACACAGTCAACTGGTTCTCCCTGAGGTTTAGCTTATGCTTTCATCCTTTGATAGATGTTAAGTAACGACTAAGAGGGTTTTGTAATTCTTCACTTGTCATTAGCTTTTGATACTGATAAACTGATCCCACCCATCTGACACTACATGAGTCGTCTTGGCCTCTTAACAGGGTTCCTCTCTAAAACTATAAAGACCACAGTTGTAACCCAGTCCTTGGTGCACACTGCAGGTCAGGGCTACTTGGCACACATGCTCTTCTTTCTAGCATCTCTTCCCGAGTTTATCTAGCATTCCAGCTCTGGGAGAAAATGAAGAAGTAGGAGGATAGAGCCAGAGCTGTGTGCTCTGAGGGAGACGGCTGTCAGGTCCCTCCAGTGTGAAGATTACAGACAAACAGATAACGGCCAGATCATACACCAAGACAGAGCTTTGACACAATTTGCATCCATCAGTCCAGACTTCCCCGTCGTGCCTGAGGGTCACTTTAGCATAAAGAGTTAGGGTGGTCCCTGGAATCAGTGGGTCCCGCTCAGACGGTCATTTCTAGTAGCAGATCTGGAGCCAGCTATAAACAAGAAAAAGCGCTCACCCAGGAAGAATCTTGGATGCCCTCACTCCCTTCCTTGAGTAACCCTGAAAAGGAACTTGGGTGGTTCTTTTTCTGAATCATAAGCTGATAAAATTTCCTTTATTTACTTAAATGCCTTCCCACATTGACGCAGCAAAACAACCAAAAAAAAAACAAACAAACAAACAAAACCCAAAGCTATTAGGTATTAATGGATTCATAACTGGATGGAACTTTTGTAAGAAAATCCCATTGTGTTCTGGAGGAGGACAGCAATATGAGGACAATGAGTTTACCTTCTCATGGTTTATTTTCATTTATTAAATTTGTTTTTATTACTTTAAGTGTAAAAGTGTCTTACACTCGTCAGAGCACCACGTGCATGCCTGGTGACCTTGGGGACCAGAAGAAGTCATCAGATCCCCTGGAACCTGAGTTACAAGTGGTTTTGAGATGCCATATGGGCACTGGGAACCAAACTCAGGTCCTCTGGAAGAGCAGCTGGTGCTCTTAATCACTGAACCATCTCTCCAGCTTAAAGCCATGACTGGCACACAGGAGACATCCAACCCCATTGAATGAATGAGGAGGCAGACGAAAGTCACCCTCTCTTATCTTTGTAGACAGAGCAGGAAGAAGCTTGCTAAGAATACTGTTCTTTATCAGACAAACTTACGTAAATGAATTAATGCCTGGTATTTATCAGATGGATGCCCAGAGAGAATTTTGGAAAGTACAAATAAATGTCACAGAGAATCTTACTTGCAGGCAAATTTTCTGTCTAGACAGTGCCAATCAGCTCTGTCCACCAGCCTCTCCCAAAAACCACACGGAGATTTAATTTTAATTATAAATGCTTGGCCAATAGCTACGGCTTGTTACTAGCTAACTCTTACATTTCTTATCTATGCTTTGCCACGCGGCTTGGTATCTTTCTTCAGTACGGAATGCCCTTCTTGCTTCTCCTTGTATCTCCTTGAGACTTCCAGACTCCACCTTCTTCTTCCCAGCATTCTCCTTAGTTTGGCTCTCCTGCCTAGCCTCTACCCATCCAGCTATTGGCCAGTCAGCTTCTTTATTAAGCCAACTTAGTGTCATATATTCACACAGCGTAAAGGAATATTCCGCAGTTACTTTTCTTTCCTGCTAGGTAACTGGCTGCAGTCTGGCTGGGGGAAGAGAGGAGGAGTCTCTAGGAAACGGCTTTGGTTCTTCCAAGCTTTTGAAAGTTTATTTAAGGAAAATGCTTGTAAGCATTAACTAGAGCACTGTATCTTATTTGGAAATTGAAAAACATCCAAGAAGTAGAACGTGAGGAAAATGAGGCCTCTCTTGATATTTAGTGAGTGTGTGGCAGATGTGTCTGTAATTCAGCATAATTACTCTTCCACCAGAGCCAATGCTAATCCTTTAACAGTTTCTTACCACATTAGGCTCAGACTTTGAGTTTCTATCAGCCCCATATGAGGAGCCAATTTTGTCGTTTTGAAAGAAAGCAGGATGACATCCACCCAGATGTGCGGGAAGACACGGGCAGCTCATGGGATCGCTGTCCCTTGTGCCTAACTTGGTGAACTTTGTTGTGTAAGCCATGAACAAAGCCCACGGCAGCCCAGCACTCCCAATTGTGGGTCCCTGTACACGTTTAGTTCATTTTAAAAACTTATCTATCCATCAGTGTAAGTCCGGATATCTGGCATTCTTTCGTTTTTCTTTTTCTTTTTTGCCTACAGTGTTCAGTGACTCCCTTAAAGGACTCTGAATTCTAGACATTAACATGGACGTTATGCAACTGGCAGTGACGTTCGTTAGCGTCCTTCATTTGTGATGCTTAAAAATGATTTCCTTAGGAATGGACTCTCTCGAGCCAAAGGGATGGCTCAGCGGGTGAAGATGTCTGCTGCCAAGCCTGAGGACGACCCAAGTTCAATCCCCAGGACACAACGGTGTTAGGAGAATATTAATTCCTGCAAGTTGTCTTCTAACTTTTACACACGCACTGTGGTGTTTATGCAGTCACACAAACATAAACACAAAAATTAACAGATATGAAGTGAACTCTTTTGGATAAACTCTATTAAAGTCTCATGGTTAGGGAGAATTGTATCTTGTGATTTAAAATGTACTTTTATTTTTCAGTTTATATCTGCCAAGTTCATCCATGTTTCTCTAGTAGAATTATTGCATATTTTAAGAAATTTTGTTTTTTTCTTTAAATCCCTACCACAAATGGAAATAATTGATCAAATAGTTGTCATTCACAAGCACACCGTATGAAGGTATTATTCTCTTCCATAAGTGACTTCTAAAGTATAGTTTTTAAGATCTTTTCAAAGCAGTTTTTTTGTTTTGTTTTGTTTTTGTTTTTCAAGACAAGGTTTCTCTGTATTGTTTTGGAGGCTGTCCTGGAACTCACTCTGTAGACCAGGCTGGCCTCAAACTCACAGAGATCTGCCTGTCTCTGCCTCTGGAGTATTGGGATTAAAGACGTGTGCCACCAACGCCCTGCTAAAGCAGATCTTAAAGGTCTTACTTAGAGATATCTGGCCTAATGACAGTCAGGTACATTTTAAGTGTTCTAACTTTTCCCTTCGGCTTGCTTCGCTGTTTGTTAGCACCCTTGGGTAAGACTGTGGACATGCTAGCAAAGAAACATGCTGGCCAAAGAAGACGATCCTTCAGGAAAGGTTCCTGAGGATTCACTGTCTGAAAATGTTGAGTTGTCATTTGCTGACGGATGTAGAAAACCTGTGTTGCGGTGGCCTGAATAAGACAGTCATTATTCACATTGCAAGACACCCATAGGGCAGTGTGTGCAGCTGCAGTGAATGATCGCCCATAGAGCAGTATGTGCAGCTGCAGGGAGTGATCACCCATAGAACAGTGTGTGCAGCTGCAGTGAGTGGTCACTCATAGAACAGTGTGTGCAGCTGCAGTGAATGATCGCCCATAGAGCAGTGTGTGCAGCTGCAGTGAATGATCGCCCATAGAGCAGTGTGTGCAGCTGCAGTGAGTGGTCACTCATAGAGCAGTGTGTGCAGCTGCAGTGAATGATCGCCCATAGAGCAGTGTGTGCAGCTGCAGTGAATGATCACCCATAGGGCAGTGTGTGCAGCTGCAGTGAATGATCACCCATAGAGCAGTGTGTGCAGCTGCAGTGAGTGGTCACTCATAGAGCAGTGTGTGCAGCTGCAGTGAGTGGTCACTCATAGAGCAGTGTGTGCAGCTGCAGGGAGTGATCACCCATAGAGCAGTGTGTGCAGCTGCAGTGAATGATCACCCATAGGGCAGTGTGTGCAGCTGCAGTGAATGATCACCCATAGGGCAGTGTGTGCAGCTGCAGTGAATGATCACCCATAGAGCAGTGTGTGCAGCTGCAGTGAGTGGTCACTCATAGGGCAGTGTGTGCAGCTGCAGTGAGTGGTCACTCATAGACGGGGTGTGCAGCTGCAGTGAATCGGGCTCTTTTGATTCCTCTGTGGTTCCCTTACCCTGCCACATCTCAAGCATGGCTTCATCTTCTGGCTGGGAATGAGTGAAAAGTTGCAGTAGTCCTAAACATGTCACTTTGATGCATGAGCACGTCTTCAGAGAAAGTATGGATCTTTTCTGGGGGTAAAGAATGATGCTCCCTAGACATCAGGTACGTCAGGGGAGTGAGGCTGGTGTCGGAAGAGTATGCCTCAATCAGCGCCTAAGAAGTGGGATAGGATGGCCACGGTGGCTTGCTGACCCTTGCAACTTTTGGAGGAAGTAAGTTATCAAGATGAAAATTATGATGGCCAGAAGAATGGCTTCAATGCAGGTGACCCAAAGCTTCCTCTGTGACCCTGAAGGATAGTCAAGGGGAGACTTATGAATGCTTAAAATGACAAGCTAGGGTCATAGCTTGCTCCAAGTCGGTGTGTGTGCGTCCAAAGGGCAGAAAGCAGTCTCTCAAACATCTTGAGGAATTAAAACACAACACGGGACTGAAATAGACTTTATTTGGGAACGCATTGTCTGGGAGGGAGTTGTAGCTCAGGCTGGGCTGAAACTAATCCATTTCATCATTGCCATCAGTATAGACACATAGGAAGCTTTTGTCTCTCAGACGACACCAGTGAGATCAGTATAGCAGCATAGAGAAGAGCTCACCTGGCAGGAAGTGGCACACACATCTGTAACCCCAGCAGCTGGGGTTAGAGGAAGGAGGATCATGAGACTGAGGCCATTTTTAACTACATGGTACTATATAACAAAACCTTGTTTCAGTTAAAGAAAAAAATAAATGAACCTGTGTGTCCCTTCTCCATTCCCACTATTTAGCATGCTCTTTGTGATCCTCATTGAGTTTCCTGTTCTGGGTAGGAAGGCAGATTAGTTAGAAGATGGCTGATAATTTTTAAATGGGTCTTTAGATTCGCTTGGCTTCTAAGAAATTAAGGTGAAAAGGCCTGAAAAGTTAGGCCAAATAAAGAAATGGCTAAAAGATTTTGGTGATGTCAAGTTATAAGAATTGGTTTCAGGCCCTCTCCCCTGAGTTGCTGTTATGGTAAATACCTCTAATGTGGGGGGAAATCGGCCTCTCTTATTACATCCCAATATTTTTTTGATTTTTTAAAATTGATTCTTTAATTATTGCCAACTTCATTCAAGTATGCAATGTATACATCATGAACACATTCGCCCTGTTATTATCTCTTTCCCCTCCTGCCACATAGGGCTTTTTCTACTTCCCAGTGAAGGCCCCTCCTACTTGAAAGTCTTACTATTTTTTATGCAGGTCTTTTTGTTTGTTTTGTTTTGTTTTTTCGAGACAGTGTTTCTCTGTGTTTTAGGAGGCTATCCTGGAACTCACTCTGTAGACCAGGCTGGCCTCGAACGCACAGAGATCCTCTTGCCTCTGCCTCCCGAGTGCTGGGATTAAAGGTGTGCACCACCAACCCCCAGCTATGCAGGTCTTATATATGTAGCAATAGTTGCTGTATGCATGATCATTTCAGTTATATCATATCTAGAAGAAAGGTTATTACAGGTCTATCTCCTTTCTTCATCTCCTAAAATATTTCTTTTTCCCATTTCTTATCATGTTCCCTGGATCTTACAGGGGGCAATATAGATGTCCTGATTAGAGTTGAGTACTCAATAGTCACTCATTCTTAGCATTTTTGACTAGGGATGGGTCTCTGTATTAACTATTGCCCACTGCAAAGAGGGCAGATTACAGAGCTACTCTACAGGTATAAATACTTAGAAGGCAGTTAAGCTACACATCTATATAGCTTAATATCGGCAGGAAGTTACTCTCTGGGGCCTGTGACATCCTACCCATAGGCTTTCACCCAGGTTTGCAGCACCAAGTATGTCTTTCTTCCCACAAAACAGGCCTTGAGGTAGGAGGCAGGAAGCCTGGTAAGAAAGTGCTTGGTTACCCCAGAAATGATTGTGCCACTAGGTGCCCCAGTGGGAACATCTTGCCTGGAAGAAACCCGAGGACTGCAGTGCTCAGGATCCACACCTGGGTAAGGCTTTTCTAGCCCATCAGCCTGCAGGGTGGATGTTTCCATCTTAGCTGTGGCTTAATTGACCTGTGTGCTGTGTCCCATGTGTGTCATCTTGCAGTAGGGTTTTACCATCTCCCTTTGGTGGGTAATTATAACCCTATATTTTCAGTACGTGTGGCTAACATACAATCTTATTCTAATTTTTGTTTTGGGGATTTTGTTCTTTGTTTAGTGTGGGGAAATGTGGAGTCTTCTTAACCTATAGTGAAAAAGAATTTTAAATATTCCTGTCAACAGGTTTGTTTTTTGTTTTGTTTTGCTTTGCTTTGCTTTGGGTTTTGTTTTTAACAGTGAAGGCACTGGAAAGGCTTTGGTGAATTCAATTGAATGGTCCAAATATGGAAAAGTAGTACTTTCTTAGGTAGGTTTTTTTTTTAATTCCACCCTCTCCTAAACAAAAGGAACTCGGCCAAGTTACAAAATGACTGAAGAATAAGCATTTTTTTTCCCTTCTGCATCTGGCAAAATCTTAATTTCTTTCTTTTGGGTCAGGAGACTTGCCAGCATGAAACAGTCACATGTGCACTGTGTAACTAATGTCCTTTGGCAGCCTTTAAGTCTGGCACAGGCAGCACATGGGTTACAGATACGTAGGGGGCCCACTGGATAAAGTCTGACTCCACTGTGAAAGCTCACTAGTTCAAGGCCACTCCCAGCTACTACTTAGCTTGTCTATTACTTCTTAATATGGTTTCCTACTTTGCATGTCTTCTACGGAGTCTCAAAAGTACCAAAATGCACCCCTACAAATGACTCAATCTGGAAGGAAAATAAGCTTTCCTGGCCAATTCTGATTTGCCTCCATCGTGTTCTGAAAGTTTTCAGATGCTAGCTACAAACATTCATGTGCCAAATTCCTTGCGTCTTTCATCGTTTTTTCATGTGAAAAGAATCTGGTTTGGTTTATTTAATCTTTTATGGCTAAATTGCATCCAGCAGACAGAAGTGGAAGTCTTTATTTTCTAACTGAAGGAAGCATTGCTGTTCTAGGAGACACTACCCAGCCCACTCTCCAATGACACCTTTCATATTTGAGATAAAGAGATCTGCTCCACGCAGGAGAGAAACACTGGCCTCCTCTTGGTCCTGCAACCAGCCAGCGCAGGAAACCATCTCAGATGCTGGCTTTACTTGAAAGCTGCTTGGGACCACAGACTTGTAAGGAAAGATGTGGTGAGCCAATGTTACCACTCTCAATCCGATGAATGAAGAAAGCATTTTCATTTAGCCCATTTCCAGGCTTTGACATTATGTCTGCATATTTAGTATTTTCTTCAAAGCAAAGCCTGCTATGTTTTGGTGTAAGAAGGTCCTGTGCATGGACTTGGAGAAGAAGAATAAGGAAATTTCAACTTCACTTTCCTTGGTAGAGTCTGATTCTAAAAGGTTCACTGATTAGCCATACAAGCTCATTACCACTTTGAACATGACACAGTCAACACATTTTCAGTTTCTGTTAGAAGATTTCTCTCTCCTCTGTAGAACTGAAAAATTAAATAGCAATTAAAGTTGAGTACATCCTGAATATATCTTTCCCACATTTTTCTTTTTCAAAGCAGTGCTTATATTTTTAACTAAGATTTTTTTTGTTTTCATAGTGAAGTGAGTCCATATTTGTTATTATTGCTTTCTAGGATGGTGTAGCAAACATCCTGTCCCCCTCTCCACTTCATATAGGCAATGACTCACACACACATTCCTTGCCAGTCTGATTTGGCTTTATCTGTGTATGTCTTAAGAACATGTCCCATTTTATGGCATTAATTTTCTGTTCATGTCCCACTTACAGAAAGTGTAAATGTAACACTCTCAACCATCTCCCAAAGAAGACCAAGATATTGCAGGTTTATGCATGGAACCATCCACCCTCACACTTTTGCTCCTTATTCCTCTAATATTTGCATAATAGTATGTGGTCAGCACCTTGTAAACTTCATTCATACCTAGGGAACACCATATAAAATGATGCTTTCTAAGTCTTTGTTTCTACTCTAGCATCCTGTGTGTGTGTGTGTGTGTGTGTGTGTGTGTGTGTCTGTGTCTGTGTCTGTGTCTGTGTCTGTGTGTCCATTCTAGAAAGCATCATAAGATAGTTTTCAGGCATAACTTTTCTAATTTGTTCCCCAACTTTCTTCCAGATATTTAAATCATCTCTTAGATGTCACTTGTTATTTCCTGGGGAGTCACTCCTGGGTGCACCTTGTGACTCTGTGATGTGCTTTCACTAGCCTCTTTGGGATCCTTTTAGACCACTTTTGGTTAGATCAAGCTTGATGATTTCTGTCTTCCTCTGTTGATTAGTCCCTTTATTTTGTTAGAAATTAGTCTCTGATAACTTGCCAACGAAAGTCATGTGGTGATAAATATTTGGGGAATGGACATTTTAAGATGTCATGGGTTGTGAGTTTAGCTCAATAAGAGATTATCTAGTTCATCAAAGGCCTGGGATCCAATCCCAAGTAGCATACACACACATGCACACATTAAACAAGAATACACAACTACACACTCATACATTATCCTTACACTAACAGTGTGAGAGCCAAAGTTACGTTTTAAGTTTTAAATGCTATGTCTAAGAGATCCATAAAACAAAAATGCCTCTAACCTGTAAGCCCCTTGTCTGAGGACAGATACTTCCCAAGATGCCGGGGGCTGTTGTTTAAAAAGATAACAAGTCACATGTTTCCACTTCCCTAAACAGGTTTGGTTGACCCAACTGCAAGGATGTGCTTGATCGCATATGAGCCAGAAGCATGTGACCTTGCGGGTTTGCCTTTATAAACACCTAATCTACGTAGCTTTTGACCATTTTCTGAGAATCCCGGAATGCATCTGGCCAGAGTTCATCATCCTGGCCAATATTTAATTAAAGCTTGCTTCAAATTTGGCTCAAAATTGTGGCAGCGACCTCAGTGACCAGTGGGATTAACAGCAGCTGTTTAACTTTAGGATTGGCAGTTTGAAATGATTTTCCCTCAGAGCTTTTGAAGTTTTAAAAATATCCCATTAATTGTGCTTTACCAATAGAAGCTAGCTTTGTAGAAATAGAATTATCATGTAAAACAAATGTTTCTGAAATACATTTTTACAAATAGAAATTAGTACCTCTTGATAAAATAACATAAAATACAATAATACAAGCAAATTTGTATTTCTAAATATGAGCAAAAAAAAAACACCTTGATTTTAAAATGTATGTTTTCCATCTCCTTAAGTGCTTTTGTTTAACGTCAACATCTACCAAATAATAATTTGTTTTCAATACATAAGAAAAATCTCACTATTTCCCCTTGTCCCATTGGATGGGAAGTCAAAGCAGAAATAAACTAACACCTCCCGCTCTCCATTTAGTGTATGAATTTCTGAAGAGTCACTTCAGTGTCTGTAAGAGCAAGCGCTCTGAACATCAATGCCACATTGGCATTCTAGACTGAGATGTCTTGGACAAGAGAAGTGAATAATCCAAAGCCCACATTCGATATGCTAAGTGAAAATGGATGGCTTTGGTTTACACACATGTTGACTTCAACTTCGGCTGACATTGATTTAAAATACACTTTATTCTTTGCACATGGAGGACCACGTATGACTCAAACAGAAAGGAATGACAATGCATGGCATTCCTTCAGAAAACTGTCTGATGAAGGAACAGCTAGGATGATCTAGCAGTCCTTAAAGCTCCATTTGGCAAAACCCTTGGCAAATCAAATCTGACAACTCAAAGACTTCATTTTCAGGCAAGCCTGCCTACTGCTGCAGCTGAATTTTCAGACATATTTATTTTTATTTTATTTGTGAGTGTTTTGTCTGAATGTATGTATGTATGCACTTTGTATGTATGTATGTATGTATGTATGTATGTATGTATGTATGTATATATGTATGTATTGTGGTAGTTTGAAAGAAAATGGCCCCAAGAGAGTGACACTGTTAGAAGGTATGGTCTTTCTGAAGTAGTTGTGCCCTTGTTGGAAGAAGTGTGTCATTGTGGAGGTGGGCTTTGAGGTTTTATTTGCTTAATCCGTACCCAGTGAGACAAACCATTTCCTGTTGCCTGTGCAAGACAGAATTCTTAGCTACCTCTCCAGCACCTTGTCTGCCTGCATGACACTATGTCCCCCCATGATGATAATGGACTGAACCTCTGAACTGTAAGCCAGCCAATGAAATGTTTTCCTTTATAAGAGTTACGATGGTCATGTGTCTCTTCGCAGTGATAGAAACACTAAGACAGTGAGTGTTTTGCCTGTATGTGTATGTGTGTGTACTGCTAGGGTGCCTGGTGACCATGGAAGCCAGAGAGAGCACTGGATAGCCTGGACTGGAGTTACAGACAGCTGTGAACTGCCATGGGAATGTGTGGATCAAACCCAGGTCCTCTGCAGGAGCAGCAAATTATGTTCATAGTATATTTTGATTTATCTCTGTAATATGGTTTGATCAATATTAATTTTCTAGGAATAACCACTTTATGTAAGAGTGTAAAATAAATACAGCAGCTGGGTGTTGGTGGTACATGCCTTTAATCCCAGCACTCGGGAGACAGAGGCAGGTGGATGTCTGTGAGTTCGAGGCCAGCCTGGTCTACAAAGCGAGTTCCAGGACAGCCTCCAAGACAATACAGAGAAACCCTGTCTCAAAAAACCAAAAAAAAAAAAAAATACAGAAAATAAGTTTGTTGCTCTGGGGATTTTAAAATTATATATTATTTAATGATATAATCAAGAGGACTTCTTAAACTTATTCCCTGGTGGCCACTGTTTTTTTTTTTAAGGCTGTTTAAGTGTGGCCATATATATCATTCTATCATTTCTCTCTATTTTATTTGGCAAACAAGTAAATACATAAGTAAGTTCTCTGTGTTGACTGGCCATGGAAAACTGCTTAAGTGCCCTATCAGGCACATACAGCAAAAACAAGTCGGACTTCATGCTAAATAATAGTGGAGTGATCACTGGCCTCACCTCAACTAGCCTTTCTGCATCAGAAGGGGACATTCCCTGTTTGAATGTATCATTAGCTAAAAATAAATCTGCCCTTTATACAAATCCATAGTCCTAATCAATAATTAGTTAATTAGACTTGCTGACCTCAAAGGGATTTGATAAGATCAGTATTTGCTGAAGGCTCAATGAAAATCAATATTCACCATTACATAAAAGGAGACATACGAAACTCACAACACCAATAAAAGCTGAAGTAATGATTATGTTTTAGACTTATAACACAGCTAAAGATAAAAGCAAATTTTTGCTCCTGGGCTGCTAGCAATGTCAACATGAATGGATAGATTTCCACAAATCTCATAAAAAATAAACATACACTCACAACAGGAATGCAACCAAGAGCTGTGGCAGTAGCCTGTGATGTTGAGGGGATCTGCGGGGCTCCACTGTTGCGGTTTCAGTGAGATTGACCCCCCCAGGCTCGTATGTTTGTATGCTTAGTCCCCAGTGGAACTGTGTGGGAAGGATGAGGAGATTGGTCTTGTTGGAGTGGGTGTGGCCTTGTTGGAGGAGATGTGTTAGTAGGGATGGGCTTTGAGGTTTCAAAAGCCCATTCCAGACCCAGTGTCTGTCTGTCTGTCTCTACCTGCTGCCTGTGGTAAAGGTTGTTGCTTTCAGCTACAACTAGCACCATGCCTGTCTGTACCTCCATGCTTCTTGCCATGATAGCAAACTAACCATCTGACATGATAAGCAATACCCCAATTAAATACTTTCTTTTATAAGAGTTGTCTTGGTCATGGTGTCTCTTCCCAGCAATGAACAGTGACTAAGATACTCACTGATCAACAACTCTGAAGGAGTCAGCCCATAGCTGGCACTGAGCCTGCCATTCAATAGCATCTAATGACCGAGAAAGGCACTGTAACCCCGTTTAAACGCCTTCTTATACATATATATGCATATATTTTAGGAAGCTTCTACTGTAGTGTGTTTCCATATGACTCGTGGAAGGTCTTTAGTAGCGCTGCCGTGAGGACCAGCCTCCAGCAGTGCAGGTGATCCACAAAGTTGGTGTTCTACGACTTTTTTATCTGAGGGGGTAAGGGAAAAGACACACTCTCTCTTGATGGTTTCCTTCTGAGCTTTTCCTTATTCTTCTTCTTATTTTTCCTCTACATCATTCCTGATGTAGTCCTTCTCTCATTGTTGATGTTTTCCTTCTAACTCTCTTGATATTTCCCTTCTAACTAACGATTTTTTCCCTTACAGCTTTTTTGCACCGATAGAATCATTCAAGCAAAAATTACAATGTTGTCTATATTTTATTTTTCAAGTCAATGATTACAATGAATACAAGCATAAAACAGCATGTTTTCCATATCCCTTAGATGAGTAAACATTTTATGTATTACTGGTGAAAAACAAGTTGTCCCAGCTGGGCATTGGTGGTGCATGACTTTAATCCCAGCACTTGGGAGGCAGAGGCAAGTGCATCTCTATGAGTTTGAGGACAAAATGATCTACAGAGAGAGTTCCAGGACAGGCTCCAAAGCAATACAGAGAAATCTTGTCTCAAAAAACCAAAACCAAAACAACAACTTGTCCCAAGAATCCACATGCATTCATGTCCAAGCAACTTGTTATAGATTAACAGAGTGCTCGCAAGCAAGGTACTTCTCTCAACAGTTCTTTTATGGGCAGACTGAATTTTGTGGCTACATAGAAAGGACCAATTATTGTTTATCTCAAAAGGTAATCTTATAGGACATCTTAGAAGAATCACAAATCTAAACTTTCATATATGAAAAAGAAGCAGTAAGCTTTATTTTAAATCCTCAGGATGTATATCAGGAAGCTGAGGGCAGAAATGGACACAAGGGATTAATCATTATCCCATTCTGGCGAGAAAGGCACATCCACTAATGATAAATGGGCTGCTTTGTTCTTGTTTCCTGATCCTAACAAGTTCCTCACTCAGCTATGTGCCTTTTAAAACTTTATCTTCTTGGGTTTTTCACCTCAAAGCTATTTGACAAAAACATCTTAGTCTAACCTTAAATTATTTCAAAGCTTTGTTTCAACTGCAATGCACTCTAAAACCTGTGCATACATCTGCCAACATTAAGGTTGAAAGAATTTAAGCTAGCTGGGCTACTGGGACTCAATTGTTTTTCTTAATCATTAGCTTAAGCCACAGTCTCTATGGCTCCTCAATAGAAACTCATGTGTTCCAGTTGTGTGACATTTTCTTGTTTTATTTTTTATCCTCTGAAGCCTCTGCTTTATTAGAGGCAGGGGCAACCTTTTATTCTATCTTTACCTATGTTAATTTTTCCACTAATCTCTATCATAATCCCTTCCTACATTTATTTAAAACCCTCAGTCATCAAAATGCTATTAAAACTGACACTATTAATAAAATCATTGCTTCAGTTAGACAGTACAGCTTAGGAGGAAATCATCTTCATGATAATCCACAGGTAAAAATGCCCAGTAGATTGGGATATTTCCAAGAGATGATCATACCGCATTAAGGGCAGTGGGATCTCCCCATACCCATTCATGCCTTGCCAGATCCCAGAGAAAAAGGGCCTTGTCAAACCTACAAAGTCACAGTGGTAGACATTTTGGAGCTGAGGCTCTTGGGGCCTTGCCTATCAGAGATCAGAGTTTTGTTTCCTGGTGGACTGATCCAATCCCCTAACGTCAATTGTCATCTGCTGCTCCTCTGACATGGCCGCTGCCATTATTTATCCCTCTCCATACTCACTCTCTGTCCTTTCCTCCATCCCTGGCCCATTTAACACCTCCTGTTCTGTTAAGCCCCTTTCTCCCTCCATACTGCTTGTGCTCTGTCCTCTGTGGGTTGAAATCCCTCCAAAGTCTCTTAACTAGTTTTTATATGACATCTATATACTCCAATTTAAATATACACATAAATATTCAAAGTTAGCATCGATGTATGAGATTTTCACTATCATTGCTCTTGGATGTCCTCCAGAACTTGATGGCAAGCTCCTATTGATAGAGATAATACAACTTGGGACACACACACACACACACACACACACACACACACACACACTGTGTGCATGAGAGACAGGAAAAAAATAATTCCAAAGAAATAATTCATCCTACTCCTTTTTATGCATGAACAAATGCTATTGTCCATCTAGAAATAAGTAAAGCTGAATTAGTTAATGTGGACTTGCACTTTCCACATTTGGATATAACAAGAATATCTGCTGCTAGAGGTAAAACTATTTGACGAAATTCTCTTCAGAGCCACTGAGGATAATATCTATGTCGTGCTACCAGCTCACAGTGGATTAGAAAGGCTAAGAAAAAAGATGAACAGCACGGGATTCCACCAGGTGTGGGACAAAGGAATAATTCTAGAATTCAAATAACTGAAAGTACCTCTGGTGTAGCTCTAGTACAAATTTGGTTATATGTGATGCATCTCATAAGAGGGACAACAAGGGCGATTGTGAACTTTAATTGATCCCAGAATTCTGGGATTGAGATGCAAAGTTTTTAATCCCAGCACAGATATTTACACATCTTAAAAATGGGCCATGCTGGGGGGCTGGAGAGATGACTCAGCGGTTAAGAGCACTGGCTGCTCTTCCAGAGGTCCTGAGTTCAATTCCCAGCAACCACATGGTGGCTCACAACCATCTGTAATGAGACCTGGCGCCCACTTCTGGCCTGGAGGAGTAGGGAGGAGAACTTGAGGGATCAGGAAGATTGAGTGGGGAGAGGAATAGAGGAGAGCAAGAAAAGAGACAAATCAATAGAGGGAGTCACTATAAGTTTAAAGAGAAATCGGGCACTAGAGAATTGTACAGAGATCAAAAGGATGACCCCAACTAGGACCCTAAGACATATTAGAGAGGCTGCCTTAAATGCCCTTCCCCTATAATGAGATTGATGACTACCTTAAATGTCATACTAGAGCCTTCATCCAGTAGCTGATGGAAGCAGAAGCAGAGATCCACAGCCAAGTTCTGAGCCAAACTCTTGGAATTCAGTTTCAGAGAGGGAGGAGTGATGAAAAAAGGGGAAAACCCACAGAAACACCTGACCTGAGCAAGTGGGAACTCATGGACCCCAGTCTGATATCTGGTGAACCAACATAGGCCCAAACCAGGCCCCCTGAATGTGGGTGTCAGTTAGGAGCACTGGGCAGCCTATGGGGCCTCTGGCAGTGGAACCAGGATGTGTCCCTAGTGCACAAACGGACTTGGGAGCCTATTTCCCATGGAGGGATACTCTCTTAGCCTAGATACACAGGAGAAGGCCTAGGCCCTGCCCCAGATGACTTGACAGATTTTAATGATTCCTCATGGAAGGCCTCACCCTCCCTGGGAAGTGGATGGGGGATGGGATATGGGGGGTCCTTAGAGGGTATGGGATAATGGGAGGGAGAGGAAACTGGGATTGATATGTAAAATAAGATTGTTTCTAATTTATATAAAAAAATAGGCCATGCTTTTAAACAAGTCACAAACAGATGGGTAGAAAATAATTTTTTCAAAGAATAGAAACATAAAATATTAAAATTCTGTGAAATTTATAATCATTCCATTCTAATAAAAATTATAATGCAGCCGGGTGGTGGTGGCACACACCTTTAATCCCAGCACAGAGGCAGATCTCTGTGAGTTCCAGGCTGGGCTGGACCGACAGCCTCGAAAACAATACAGAGAAACCCTGTCTCGTTAAAAAAAAAAAAAAAAAATTATAATGCACCAATTTAAGAAATACCTACAGCAAAGAAGCTAATAAAGGAACTAATTTATGCTGCAGTGAGAAAGTACATTTGATATGAAATGCTATCAGAACAAACATTTTATCTGACACTGCTTCTGTGCTTCTAAATTGTTTTTAACCATATTTTCTGTAGCTTTTGCCTTGATATCATATTGAAATCATATTCCCAGAAAACATAAATTGAAAATGTTCATGATTTCTTAGATGAGGAATTAAAACCATATAGTCAGAATGACTCAGCATACGTCTCTAATATGATTCCATTGCTGTAGAGTCAAAGAGTCAACATTTTAATGTATTCTAAATATTTATGTTTATTCAATATGTATAATAATGTTAATTATGATTTATTAAGAATACAGAGGCAGTCTATCATAATATATTTAGTAATTACCAATATTTCCAAGATATAGTCCCTCTATATCTCTTTTTATAATAAGAAATATGCCAAAACTTTAGAAAACTAACATCACTCAAAAAAGAAACTGTTGTGAGTTGAGGTATCAGGAAGAAGGCAATGGAGAGCAGAACACTGAGAAACAGAGACAAAATATTTTAGCAAGTATGGCTATGTTTGGGGTTCAGAATAGAGGTCATTCAGTGGCTAGCATTGTGGGTTTGGTGACTAAAACTAGCATGACATTCACGAATGATTTGGTATAGGATTTTCGACTCTGGGTCTCTTCTGATGTGCTATCAGAGAGCTCTCCACATGCCTTCTTCCTAACTGATTTCACCAAATCAGGATTTGTTGTGATGCTCTTACTTACAGCAGCGATCCGTTACAGAGTAGCCCTGGAGTAACCTGCATTTGCCACGGAACACCTCATAATCTGCAACTAATGTTTTGTGACCAATGGAATCTCTATTTATAGCCGGGGTGGCCGTGGTTGGGGTTCATAATAGAGGCCACTCAATGGTTAGACTGTGGTGGACCTGAATCCAACTTTGGGCACGATGACTCAGACCTGTCTCTGAACTAAGAATGCTTTGCTCTCTGTCCTCTGATGCCATAGCTGGCATGCAGACAGCATGTATGTGCCAAGAATTGTTCTAATCACCTTAAGATGCATGAAGGCATTTAGTTCTGACCCTAGTGTTTTGTAACCAACCCAACTGTCACAGAAGACACAAGTTTCCTCCATTGGTTTCCATAGCATCTTGGCAGAAATCATGAGAGAAGGTTCTCTCAATCTTAGTAGCATTATGCTGGGCCTCCAGTCTGGCTTTCCCTTAGGATATTTTGATTTTTGTTGATAATTGCCTATTTTTTTTAAATTGACACCTTGGGAAGTGATGAGTCAATTTAGTGGTCTGTTACTAATAAGAAAAATTAGGATTCTATGGCTTTCCTTTTTTTGAATAATTTCATTTCTACTTCCATGATTTTTCTTCTCATAATGAACAGGAAGGCCACATAACATAATGTATATGTTGTCTCTGTGTATCTGTTGCCAAAATTGTATTGATATTCTACTCTGCATTTATATCTTGGATTCTCTGACTAATCCGTAGATGCTTTGCAGTATGTAGTAAAGACATAAAATCTAGGGCATCTCTGTATTAGGTGCTCAGAAATCTTAAAAATATGGACCCATTCACCCAGAAATGTTTTTTTTTGGTGGTACTGGGATTAAATCAATCATGCATGCTAAGCAAGCAGTCTACAACTATGCTCCAATCCCAACCTAAACCTAAAATTTTGTTTGTGAATCAAGAAAAAGTATCATTTTTAAAAAAAGATTCTGTTTTAACATGTTAGTCATATGATTCATCTGCACAACAAATTAAATAATTCATGTATCTAATAATGAAATTGACTAAATAAATTTTGACACATCAATAATTCAAGTTTGCAGAATCACTTTTAGGTTGTAGAACCATGAGGGTGTGGGTTATCCATGTGATGTATGGATTATCTGCAACTGTGATGCATTCACTATGTCTCTAATTACAGGAGAAATAAGTGTATAGCTGAACAGGTAAACAGGGAAGGATGGATCACTTCAGAGAAAGGTTATAAAAAACTCAGTTCTAATCAGCTGTTCCCATAGTGACACATTTAACCCATCTTGCTCCTGAAATATACTTATTAAAGATAATTTGCACCTTCTGTGACTGTGTGCTGTCTGGTTTCATGCCTGTTGGCATTCTCAGCTTAGGAAATAAGATTTGTCGAGGAGAGAACCTCAGGTAATTTGACCCACCAGAATTGTTACTAATTAAATCTACTTCCATCAGTATTAGTTATACTTTTAGAAAAGTATATCTTTTCTGGGATATCTCTGGCTATTTATAATTGTGGCTTTATTCGTATACAACCACAAAGATATTATATATATATATTGTATATATATATATATATATATGTTATAATCTTAGTTTCTGTTGCTGCATCGAAATACCATGACCAAAAAGCAAGTTGGGGAGTGAAGGGTTTATTAGGCTTATACTTCAGTATTGCTGTTCACCACTGAAGGAAGTCAGGTCAGGAACCAAACCAGGCAGGAACCTAGAGGCTGGAACTGATGTAGAGGCCATGAAGGGGCGCTGCTTACTGGCTTGCACCCCTGGCTTGCTCAGCCTGCCTTCTTGTAGAACCCAGGACCACCAGCCCAGGGATGGCACCACCCACAATGGGCTGGACCCTCCCCCATTGATCACCAATTGAGAAAATGCCTTACAGCTGGATCTCATGGAGGCATTTCCTCATCAGAGACTCTTCTCTCTCTGATGACTCCAGCTTGTATGAAGCTGACATACAAACCAGCCAGTACACACATGCAGATGCATGTGCACACACACATGTACATTTACATATATAATGTCTTATTTATGCCAGCATAGAATGTGGACCCTTGTTAACAAATGCCAGAAGATTATTGAGTCCTCTGCATACATTGTAGATGGTCATTTTTACGTAATTCAAGGTGAGATTATGGAAAGCAAATGACTATTGTGCTTTGACTTTGTATGTAGACTGGTTGGTAACATTTGCTATATATATTTGTATCAATGAGACAATCAAACAGGTTGGGAAAGCTGATTGTAGTGAAAAGAATTAAGTTTTTCCTGCCCAGGAAAATGATATCATAAGCACAATTGGACAGATTTGATCTAGAAACATCAGACACCTCTTGCAGTAACTTAAGGTTATTTACATATTTATCACTGTCCGTGTATAGGAGCAAAACAGACTCAAGCGAGTTAAGAGTGCATAATTTATCTTTGATAGCAGCAGCCTGGAATTCATCCATTGCAATGTTTTGGGAACAGTGAACTTGTTTCCCAGCCTAGCTATAAATAGCTTGAATCTAAGCTGTAAAATGTCCTTGGGATTGCTGGCCAGTTCTGCCACCCTGTTGCTATTGCAGCAAAGACTTCTCTTCCTTTTATTTCCTTATATTGTAAAAAACGTCAGCAGTGTTGTGACATCAAATGCCCTGAGCATGGCAGCATCAATTTAACTAATTCAGTGATCACCATGTGCCAGACTCTGAGTTCGTAGCATATATGAAATCCCACTTAAGCCTCTCGATAGCCTTATAAGGTTGAAATCCCCATTATCCTCGCTTTACAAATAAAGGACTAAAAAAAGACTGCACTGACTAAAATCCTCCAGTCTGTATGTGTCAAAGCCAGAGTTACCAGTACAGAAATAACAAACAAGGGGCCACCTTATGAGCCTTGTTATAGCGTAGACACCGGGCTAAACACTCGATGCACATTAAGGAAAACTACCTGAAACTCAGAAATAAAAAACATGGTGAGTGTGTGTCCTGATGAAGCAGCATCTGGAAGCCCTACCCAAGTGCCATCCAATTCTTTATGACTGTATCAATGTTCGGTTGCTAGTTATTATTACTCTAGGGCATATCCTATGAACCATGGTGCTGACTTGTAGCAGACAAATATATTTCAGGTAATATTTGGATAGTAGAGTATAAACAATGTCTTAAAAGGTCATCATCACACATGTTAAGCTTTATTGCTTTAGGGGATATTATCCATCCTTACAAATCCTTCCAATCCCAGGGCTCCCTTTCATCTGCCTTGTATGTCAGTCCTGTTGTCTTCCCTTGCACCAGCACTGTCCTCGGGATGGTTCCCTCATTAACAAGTTAAACAGCTATTGCACGCTTCTCCACAGGTTAGATGAGAACTAGATCTTTTAAATAACTCCACGGTGATTCTTATACTCAGAAATTGCTTAGGTGAAAATCCAAAGAGTAGGGTTCTAGTCCTTCACATTGGGCGCAAATTTCTGGACAAATCTAAATTTAAATTAAAAATTTTCTAGTTTACTTAAAACAAAGGGATCTGGGGTACAGTTAGATGAGAGAATATTTGCTGAAGATACATGAGGCACTCTGGGTTTAATCTCTAGTACCATGAAAGATAAAATAAGAAGATTTGCCTTTGATCTCAACACTCAGAAGGTAGAGGCAGGTGGGTCTCTGTGAGTTCAAAGCCAGCCTGGTCTACAGATCAAGTTACAGGACAGCTAGAGCTATATAGTGAGACTTTATCTCAGAAGAGAAAGAGGAAGGAGAAGGTATCTTAAGATAATAGAAATTGTAATAAAAGTGCAGTGATCCTCACTAATCCATCATGAAAGAAGCAAGACACAGAGATCCCCCAAAGGAAGCAATTTGGGGTCAAGATTAAATCATTTTTAGAAGGATGGATTGAATAGTTGGTTGTAGAAAAATGGCATCATATATCAAATTAACCTAACAGATTTCTATAAAATATTCTACCCAAACACCAAAGAATATGCATTTGACTAGCAGGCCATGGAAGCATCTCTAAAATAGATCACATTCTGGAGCACAAAACAAATTTTAACAAATTTAGAAAGACTGAAATAGTTCTGTGTGTCCTACCTGACTATAAACTATTCAAAAGAGTAAAACAGAAGCTCCCTGCCCCAATTCCTTCTGTGAAGCCGGTATTACTCTAATACCAAAACCTGTAAAGACCCAACAAAAATAAAAATAAAATTACAGGCTAATATATCTGATGAACATAGGCTTAAAAATCCTTGATAAAATACTTGTAAACCAAATACAATTGTACACCAAAAAGATTATCTACCATAATCAAGTTGGCTTTATCCTGAAAGGCAAGGGAGTTCAACATATGCAAGTCAATAAATATAACAAATCACGTAAGTGAATTTAAAAACAAAAATCATAATAGCATCTCAATAGGTGCAAAAAGCCTTTGACAAAATTCTACATCCCTTCATGATAAACATCCTAGAGAATGTTGGACTAGAGGGAACACACCTCAACACAATAAATCTTTATATGAGGAGCCCACAGTCAACATCATTCTAAATGGAGACAAGCCTGAAGCAATCCCACTGAAACGTGAAGTAACACAAGGCTTTCTATTATATCTACTCTTTGCCAATATTGTGTTCAAAGCACTAACTGGAGCAATTTCTGGAGGAGGAAATTAAAGAGATATAAATGGGGAAAAGAGGCAAACTATCCTTATTTGCAGATGATATACTATATGCAAGAGGTTCCAGATATTCTACCATGAAATTTCTAGAAATGATAAACAATTTCAGCAGTGTGGGAGGATACAGAATCAAGCTGCAAAACCAATAAAGTGGAATAAAGGTAGAAAATATCAACTATTAGGTCCTGATTTGTGATTGTAGGACTTTGGGAGCCCATTCCATGTGAAGGGATGCTGTCTCCATACATGGGGAGAGTGTAGGCCCTGCCCCAGATCATATGACAGTCTTTAGAGATCCCTATGAAGGGCTTCACCCTTCTTGGAGAGTGAAGTGGGAATTGGAGGAGGACTTGGGGGAGGGTTGAAGGAGGGCAGGAGAGGCAGGGAGGGAGAGGGAGCTGGGATTGACATGAGAAACAAACTTGTTTCTAATTTAAATTAAATTTTAAAAAGAGGGGGAAAAAAGCAGTGATTGTACTGCCTATTTGCCAAGCATGACTTGCTATCTGGAACAGAATACCTTGGAGAATTAGCTAAAACAATGGGTCATTGTCCTTAACAACCCACTGACTGTCACCAGTAAAATCTCGCTTGCTTGCACACCTCACCTTTGTGGTTTAGAGTATAAAATGAGATGGCAAATTGAACCCCAAACTGGACCCTTTCAGAAACTACCCCTGCTTTGGTTCACTGGTAGCATCTCTCATACACTCTCATTGGTGTTGGAGGGCTTTTCCCAGAACTATTCCAACACCAATAGCTTTTCTATACACCACCAATAAAAACCCAGATAAAGGGACCATGGACATACTCCCATTCATAATAGCCTCAAAGGAAATAAAATATCTAGAAATAAACCTAACTAAGGAAGGGAAGACCTCTTAAATGAGAACTTTAAACTTCTGAAGAAAGAGATAAAGACCCTAGAATATGGAAAAATATTCCATGCTCATGGATCAGCAGAATTAATATTGTGAAAATGACCATTTTACCAAAAGTTATTTATAGATTCAATGCAATCCCAATCGAATCCTCCATTTCTTTCTTCACAGAAATAGAAAAAAATTCTAAAATCCATATGGAATCACAAAAGATCCTTGATACTCAAAACATTCCTGAACAACAAAAAAAAAACAAAAAACGGAAGAATTGCCATTGGCAGATCTCAAGATATATTAGAGAGCCATAGTGATTAAACAGACAAACAAACAAAAACTGATACGGTACTGACTCTCAAACAGATGTGTAGCTCAACAGAACCAAGTCTAAGGCCCCAACGTGAGTATGTATAAGCACAGCCAGAATGTCCCTGACCAGGTACACCTTAAAACAAGAGATTCAAATGGACTGTCAAAGAGAGGCACATGTAGTTGTTTGGGGATTTTTGTTTGTTTGTTTTTACTCTTTTGGAAGCCCACCACCCAAATAAATACGCGGAGACTTATTCTTAGTTATGAATGCCTGACCTTAGCTTATCCTATTTCTAGCCAGCTTTTCTTAAATTATCCTGTCTACCAAAAGGTAGACTCTGGGCTTTTATCTTTCTCTAATCTATATATCTTCCTTAACTTCTCACTCTGTGGCTTGCTGTGTAAGCTGGGTGACTGGCCCATGGTGTCCTTCTCCCTTCTCTTATTTATTTTCCTCCTGCCTAGTTATTGGCTGTTCAATTCTTCATTAGATCAATCACATGTTTTAGACAGGCAAAGTAACACAGCTTCACAGAGTTAAACAAATGCAGCATAAAAGAATACATCTTTGCATCATTGAACAAAGATTTCACAGCATAAACAAATATAACACATCTTAAGCTAGTATTCCACAACAACAAGCACACGGGGCAAGGACTAGAGCGATTTGGGACACAGAAACATCTATCCCCAAGGAGCCAGTGTGTGCCATTCTTTTACAGGAATTTTTCAAAATTCTCTTGTATCAACTTTCCACTAATTTCTGTTAGAAAGCTATTCATATTTTGGCAGGGTAATAACCTTAGTCACTGTGTCAAAGCTTGGTGCTGGTCTTTGTGAAATGCAAGGCAGAATGACAATATTTAGAGGCTTCCTTGGTTAGAAATAATTATTTAAATTACTTATCAATGAAGTTTTAAATAATTCTTTTGGTGTTAATTTGCCCTGTCTGTTCTGGAAGTGAGAGGGGTTCATTCTATCCGCAGGTCATAAGCACAAGCCCAAGGAAATTCTACCTAATACGTCTCTCTCACATCTGTTAGGAGATACCACTATTAAAAATTAATGTTGGCAGGCAGATTCCCTTGGTTAAGTACTGAGCTGAACTCAAGAAAGCCAGTAACAGAGAGGGAGGACTGGTGATCAAAGGGATTAAGACTGGGCTGGTTTAACCCCCAGAAACAGCTGACCAGACAAAGGTTAACTCTTGAATCCCAGGCATCAGCCTGGGAATCCAGCATGGAACTGATCAATACCCCCCCTGAATTTGGGTGTCAGTGAGGAGGCCTAGGGAATCTATTGAGCCTTGGGCAGCAGATCAGTACCCATCCCAAGTATACACACGGACTTTGGACTCCCATAGAACAATGTGAGGTGCACTCTCACCCTGAACTCTTGGGGAAGGGTCTAGGCCCTGCCCTATATGAAATGACAGACTATGGACACCCCCATGGAGGGCCTCACCCTCCCTGGGGGAATGAAGGGATAAGGGGGGGCTGGGGGAAGGGCACGGGAGGAGGGGAGGGAATGGGAGAGGGACCTGGAACTGACTTGTGAAGCAACCTCGTTTCTTATCTAAATTTAAACTGGAAAATAAAATAAAATAAAATAAATTAATGTTGGCTCTGGAGACATTCTGTAGTAGTGACTGTCCCAAGCCTTTCATTTTATTGGGAAGGGATTTGCCCACTCCCTTTCCTGCAATCCTACACATTTAAATGATTTTTTTTTCCTTTGGAGACAGGGTCTTTCTGTGTAGCCCTAACTGTCCTGGAACTTTCTCTGTAGACCAGGATGGCCTATAACTCAGAAATCTGCCTGCCTCTGCTTCTCAAGTACTAGGATTAAAGAAGGGCATGAGCCACCATGTCTGACTAATTCTTTTACTCTCTAAAAATGTCTCCAGAACTTCTCTTTTCTTATTTCCATTACTTGTCCATGGCATCTCCAGATCTAATTTAGAGAGCTCTTCTTCCTACTATTTTTTATTTCCTTTAAATTCATTTCCATACAACCTATAGAGTCAATTCTTTCAAAAGCAAATCTTGAAAAAAAACATTCAGCATATTTAATCATCAGGGAAATCAAATTTATAGCCAAATGCTGCCTCATCCTCAATAGGCTAACTATGATTAAATAACAGAAAATAAATGTGTGGTCAAGGATGTAGAGATTTGGTAACTTCAAACATTCTTGTTGGGGATGTAAAATGGTTAAAGTGTCATAGAAGACAGTTTGATGGATTTAAAAGAAAAAAAGATTTTCACCAGGTGGTGGTGGTGCGTGCCTTTAATCCCAGCACTTGGGAAGTAGAGGCAGGTGAATCTCTGTGAGTTCAAGGCCAGCCTGGTCTACAGAGCTAGTTCTAGGACAGCTAGGGCTGTTACATAGAGAAACCCTGTCAGAGAGAGAGAGAGAAAAAGAGAGAGGGACAGGGAGAGGGAATGGAAGAGGGAGAGGGACAGGGAGAGGGGGAAGGAGAGAACTTTTTCATATGACCTTGCAATTTCACTCCTAGGTACATAAAGGAGATAGAGCTTAGTGGCTGAATGTTGTCTGACTTGTAAGGCTCTAGATTTGTTCCCCGGGACCAAACAAACAGAATGCAGGCACTGGTCACATTAGCTAAAATGTAGAAACTACACAAATTTTCATCAACAAGTGAATGGATGATAGATAACCATCATGTAATTATCTATACAATGGAATGGTATTCAGTCAGAAAAGAATAGATGTCACCACATGGATGAACCTCCAAAACATTGTGCTAACTGAAAGAAGCCAGGCAGAAAAGATCATGAATTATTATTCTAAAATGGGAAATATACAGAATAGATAGACCCATGAAGATAGAAGGCAGACAATAAAAGTGACTGCTTAATGGGTATAGGATTTTCTTTTGTATAATGGAGATGTCTTGGAATTTGATGTAGATGATTGTTAATATATGATGAATGGATTGTAGACTATTGGATTGTATGCTTTAAAATGGTTAATATACAGCTTTCATTTTTAAAAGTAAAAAAAAAATAGTGGAAAAGTGTACTGGCTAGTTTTATGTCAACTTGACAAGAGCTATAATCTTCCGAGAGAAGAGAAGCTCAATTGAGAAATTGGCTCTGTAAGATCAGGTTATATACAAGCCTGTAGTGTAACATGCATTCTCCTGACAGCCTGGTCCCACAGCCACATCAGTCCCAAATGAACACACAGGACGCTATATTAATTATGAAGCTGTTGGCCGTTTGCCATGGCTTCTTAATGGCTAGCTCTGACTTAATTATTAACCCATAATTACTAATAGATATTTTTATAAAGTCTTACCTTACCGAGAACGCCAGACTTGTGCCCTCTCCTCCCAGGATCATATGGCGACTCTATGCTCTTGACTACATTTCCCAGAGTCCTCCTCGACTCCTAGTCCCACCTATCTTGCCTCCCTATTGGCCAACAGTGCATGATTTATCTACCAGTAGGGCAACATATACACAGAAGAACTTCCCTATCACTGTAGGGCATTTTTCTTAATTAGTGATTGATGAGGGAGGGCCCAGCCCGTTGTGGGTGGGGCAATCCTGGGCTGTTGGTCCTAGGTTCTATAAGAAAAAAGGTTGAGAAAGCCACTTGGAGCAGACCAATAAGCAGCATCCCTCCATGGCCTCTGCATTAGCTTCTGCCTCCAGGTTCCAGTCCTGTTTGAGTTCCTGTCCTGACCTCCTTCATTGATGGACAATAATGTGAAAGTATAAGCCACATAAACCCTTTCCTTCCCATCTTGCTTTTGGTCATGGTGTTTCATCATAGCAATAATAAGCCTAACTAGGATAGAGAGCATGAAGCAATGTGAAGACCTAACTTGCCATTTTTTGGGTTTGTTTAGTTGGTTGGTTGGGTTTTTTTTTTTTTTTCGAGACAGGGTTTCTCTGTATTATTTTGGAGCCTATTCTGGCACTCACTCGGTAGACTAGGCTGGTCTCGAACTCACAGAGATCTGCCTGCCTCTGCCTCTTGAGTGCTGGGATTAAAGGTGTGTGCCACGAACACCTGGCTGTTTTTGTTTTTTGAGAAGGAAGGACTCTCTAGAGTGGACAATATGGCCAGCCTAGAAATGGTGAGAAGATGAATTTTCCCCTAGAGTTTCCGCAGAGAAATGCAACCCTGGCAACTCTTGTGAGGCCTGTGTCAAGCTGAAAATCTAGGGAATTATACGACCATAAAGACCATAAACTTGTGATGCCCAGGCTCCTAAAGAAAAGCAACCTTAAACTCTGTATACCCCTCTCTGTAAAAGCTGTTCTAAGGGACCCAGTTCTCTGAGCTAAGACAAGGTCTTCATCATGGGGTCTTAGCCTCAGATTGGACCTTACCAAGCTCTCTAGGACCAACCTATGTATTTTATGTTGTTGCTTCTGCCTCTACCGCTCATTGTCTGCTCCTAGAAGGCTCAGTCCAGACCATTCAGTGCATGTTATGTAATTCCCTTTCCTCAAAACACCAAAAGTATCTTGGGCATGTCTGTACAGGAAATGATATACTTGTGTATGTACTGATTCTGCGTTCCTCAAGGTTAAGGCCCATCTTTGAGGCTCCAAACAGATGCCATCTGTCCCTCAAATGCCTGCATGGAATAGTGCTTTCAATATAATAATGGAAAAACTTTAGTCCAGGGAGTTGAGATTGTGAGAGTTTAAGTTTTAGTTACTGTGCTTAAAAGATCTATAGAGCAAAAATGCCTCTGACCTGTAAGCCACTTGCCCAAGGACAGATAACTTCCTGGAGTGCTGGGGGCTATTGTTCCTGTAAGGTAATAATCCACATGTTTTCACTTCTGTAAACAAGATTGGTTGACCCAACTGCACCAGATGTGCTTGATCACACGTAGACAGGAGTGAGCCAGGATGTATGCTTGACTCCGATTGGATGAAGGTGGGAAGTCTCATAGTCTTGTGGGTTTTCCCTTATAAGCACCTACCTAAAGTAATTTGTGACTATTCTTTGAGAATTCCAGGTGTGGATCTGGCCAGTGTTTAATAAAGCTTGCTCCAAACTTGCCTCAGACCTTAGTAGTGGTCTTACTCTCATGACTTCGAAAGAATTGTTAGCAGTGTTATCAGGAAAATGGTAGGTGTTCTGGGATCTTAGTCTCATTAGTTTAAAAAAATTAAGGCAAACTCCAAAGAAAGCTCAAGGAAATTTTTATTAGAAATTAAGAAATAGAGAACAGAGCTAGCAAGCTGATAATATGGGCATCTGCCTGGAGGAGGGAGTTGTTAAGAGGAAAAGTGTCATTCATGCCTTTTGTAATGGAGACTGGCAAGCAGCTACAGGAGGGGACTTCATGGTAAGAGAATCAAGCCCAGATGAGGGAAAACATTGTTGGGACTTGGGGCAGGGTCTGGAAGAAGAAGAGATAGAAAAAGAAAACTTAGACTTCTCTGAGTAACTCAGAAAGGTCACCTAGCTCTACGATGCTGCACATTTGAGTGTCTGCCCCAAGGGAAGCCTGGGAAGAAAGCAGCACATGATCTCATTAAGTTATGTCAGCCCTCCCTCCCGCTTAGTATGTCTACAGGTGAGCCAGCTTTCTGGGGGCAGGACCTGACCAGGTGATTGACAGGCTCAGCTGGATTATCTCTTAAAGGGAGGAGAGGATAGTATGTAATGCCTGGGGTGGCTTAGAATGTCACATCCCCTGCAAGGGCCAGAGATGAGACTTCCATTCTATTCATTTGACTGGAAGGAAATGGCATCTTTGAACGGATGTCAACAAAGCCCAGGGATGTCCTCGTTGTCATTTGGTTGGTAACTTAAAGTGATAGAAAAGCTGATGTTTACCTTTCTAGTGTTACTGGGAAACAGATTAGCCAAGTACAAACTCTAGCATAAGGAGGTAGCCTCCTTGGTAGTCTTCAGGCTGTAAACCCCTGCAACAGATATGCTCTCTCCAGGTGCCAAATACCATTCAGAAAGGAAATTGCCTTGTAATGGTGTCATCTATTTCTGTCCAGCAGCTGTTGTTTGTGGACTAGAATTTTTATTTAACACGACATGCCCTCCAATTCTACACGAGGGCATAAGCAATTAGAATGACCCAGAGAAGGGAAATGGAGACAAAGGGTAGTAGTTTTTTAGACACAAACTCGAGATACCTTTATTTAGGAAATGCAATGGTCTTGGCTAATGAGATGTCAAGCGTTAGGTTGGGATTGACTGAGGTGATGTGTAATTAAAAGAGGAAACCGACCTCGCTAGAAGCAGGTTGCCCGACAATTGGAACTCTAAAGTACAGCAGCCTCTCTGTGGGGGTGGAGAGACTGAACCAGGACGCCAGGGACTTGGCTCTTTATGGGGCAGAAAAGGGAACTTTCAGGGTGGGACAATCCATCTGCAGATCAGTTCCCCAAAGGAAGGCTCAACATGGTAAATATCATCGAGGTCGGTGTGTTAGTCTTAGTAGAACTTCTTGGAACAACAGCCGCACATGTTATCAATCAAGTCTGCTTTCCTGTCCAGTTTCTCAGGTCACCTGAGGCTTTGGTTCTTTAATCCTTCACCAAGAGCACCGCTGAGGAGGGTCATTAGCCCTTACCAGGGAGGAACTGACCAACAAGTGTGTTCCTTTCGATTTTCATGGACCGCTTCGCTCCCTGGATGCTGGCATGTCTGTGCTTCGGAGGGAAAGGGGCAAGGAGTTGGACTTGGTTTCATTGTAAGAGAAAAACTGAGTTTGTGTGTCTTACACCATTGAATGTATAAATGGAGGTTTGACATCGGTGAATGAATTGTGCTCTAGAGAAGAGAGTGGGACCCTGGCAGTAAGGGAACATGAGAGGGATGTGAGCAGATGGGGAAAGCCAGCAATCATCCCTAAGATGGGTATCCTGAGGTGGCAACCTCCTGTTGCCAGAGCAACATTGTGGCCAAGGATGATGGGAGAGAAAAGTCCAGCAAGGGATGAATGCCAAAACCTAGGAGATGGGAAAAGGCTATCAAGTTTGAGGGTCACAAACTGTGCCAAGTCAGGACAGGCTCCCCATCCTCAATAAACCAATTAAAAGAGCCAAACTAAAAGTGGAAAGCAGAAAAGGGAGATTTAGTGATCCAGATGCCCCCACCCTAGTCTTACTATGTATCACTAGCTTCCTAAAACTTGTTATATAGATCAGGCTGGCCTGAAACTCACAGAACTCCTCCTTCCCCTACCTCCAAAGTGCTAAGATTAGAGGTATATGCCAGCATGCCTGACATCATTCTTGCGGAGTAGGAAGATCATAGGATCACGGATCCTGTGGAGGTAGCTTGGGCACATTGTGTGAGATGTGTGGCTATTCTGTTCAAAGCACCAAACCCCTTGTGTTAAGTAGATGACACATTCATTTCCTGAGCTCTAGAGGCTTCTTCTTGTGTCCTCCTGTGTACTCTCCATTGTACGCACACTGGGAGGAAGGACGGAAAGAGGGGAGAGAGGTAGGAGATGGGAAGAGAGGGACAAGAAGGAAAGGATGAGAGCAGCAGGGAGAACTCTTCTCTTAGAAGGTCGTCCTGTCAGGTTAGGGTGCTGCCCTACTGTGGTGGTATGTGAGAACAGCCCCCATGGGTGTGAGCATTCCACTGTCTCTGCTTCCAGACTCTGAATACAGCATGATCCTGTCTCCTTCCCCTGCCACCATACCTTCCCTGCCAAGATGGACTATATTCCTGTTGTCATAGTCCAGGTAAGAAAGTTACAGGCCACTATGCATATGGAGCCAAATTAGAGTCTTTTATTAGCTGGTGACTGATAGCTTGGCAGCAAGCTCAGGAGTACAGTGTTTTTAACAGCAAAACACAAAAACGACAGCATTGTCAGGTAAAGGTAGAGAGAGTTGGTAGCATTTGTTTTAGCTATGCACTCAGCAAATATTTTGGTGGGACATCTGGGCATGGTCAGGATTGTGGGAAGTCCTGAATGTGTTGACTGCTTGGGAGTTAGAGGCAGAAAAGTACCCAAGACAAATTGGAGTCAAAGTAAGATCAGAACATGATGGTGTCACCTTGGCCAATTTACTGTAAGCCAACATAAACCCTTCCTTCCTTAATTTCCTTTTGTGGGACATTTTGTTGCTGTGTGTAGACAAAGGGCTATGCAGAATGTGACACTGGGGGAGGAAAGTCCTAATTTAATTCATATCATCAGAGAGACAAGGAGATGAGAACAGAGAACTCGTTTCTCTACTCATCTCCACCTATAAGCCGTGCTTCATAAGTGCTCTTTAATAACAACAGACAGCCGTCTGACATTTCAAATGTAACTATTGGACTGTAGAGACAATTCTTGTTTCAGATAAAGACAAGTGTCGGGAATAACCAGTGGTAAAAACAAGAAGACTTCAGGACTAGAGAGATGGCTCAGTGGTTTGGAGCTTGGTTGCTCTTACAGAGGACTCGGGTTGGAGTCCCAGCACTCACATGATGGCTCATAATCATCTGTTACTCCAATTCTAGAGGCTCTGATGCCTTCTCCTGTCTTCCTTGAGCACCAGGCATATATACATATATGTGGGCAAAACATTCATACACGTAACATAAAGTAAATCAATATATTTTTAAAGTAGGAAGGCTCGCGCTTCTCAAATGCAGTTCCAGAGCCCTTGAACCTACACATGCAGAGTTTCTCACAGGCACTCGGGAAGGTCAAAGGCATCACTGTACACACCATGCGCAGTTCAGCTCCCCGGCCCCGATAGTGGTAACTGCTTACTGCCCCGAAAGTGGTCAAGCCAATGCTTATCAGATTGGATGCTTTCGTCTCTTTTACAGGGCACTGCTTGTGTCATCAGGAGTGATTTGCATGTAGGTCACAGATTCCTATCTATTGCTGAAGTCATATAACTGGCACTGAGGACTGTGGGCCAGAAGAAGCCTTTGTCTGGTGCCATTGTGTGAGGGTGTTGCTAGCAGGGTTTGAAAACCAGCCAGCTGAAATTTGACAGCCTGAGATACCAAAGTGTGATTTCCAGTTTAGAATCTGCTTCTTACATTGAGCTCCTTTTAAAAAATATAACTACGGATTATTTCACCTGGGAATTGCCAAAATACTTCTCATGTCACTAAAGAAAGATTCCCATTCATCTTGCCCAAAGTGACTTGTGTAGCTTATGTGACA
The DNA here is from genome assembly GCF_017639785.1 of Mesocricetus auratus. Classification (NCBI taxonomy): domain Eukaryota; kingdom Metazoa; phylum Chordata; class Mammalia; order Rodentia; family Cricetidae; genus Mesocricetus; species Mesocricetus auratus. Next base: position 26,823,532 of record NW_024429202.1, read on the forward strand.
CCAAAAATATACCAACAATCCCACTGCAGACTTTATAGAATGAGCAGTAAAAGGTTCCGAGCATATCTTTGTAACTCAGGCTAGGGGCTTGCACAACCCTGAGATAAATATTTCAAGAATAAAGTGAAACAGTACCCCTGGCCATGTAATTGTTTCTCCTTGGAGTGGCAGTCATATGACCTTGCCTTTCCTCCCTACCAGGTGGGTTCTATTTGAGTAGATGGCATGCGATCTTGTTTCTGCTTGGGTAGAGGGCACAGACCAGATGGCAGGTAATATCTGGATTCGGGTGTCTATTACTGCCATTCATCTTGGCTAACTTTTAACTTTATATCTGATCCCTTTTTAATTAAAACACATGAACATGTGCTATACGTAAATAAACCATAAAACTAACCTTACAAATTATGGTCAGTTTTCTGGTTATATGGGTACTTGTGTATGGGGATATACAGTGGGTATATGTGTGGAGAGGTGTATGGGGGATAGGTCTGCGAATGAACATGAGTGTGCATATGTTTCTGTGTGTATGTATACTAAAATTCAATCATCAATGGAAAATAATTGCAAACTCTTACCATCAGTAAAATTACTGTGAATGCTGTGAATTATTGTGCTTAGGGGACATACATGATTAGTTTCTTTTCTTTTCTTTTTCTGAGACAGGGTTTCTCTGTATTGCTTTGGAGCCTGTCCTAGAACTAGCTCTATAGACCAGGCTGGCCTCAAACTCACAGATCTCCCTGCTTCTGCCTCCTGAGTGCTGGGATTAAAGATATGTACCACAAACACCCAGTCATGATTAGTTTCTTGTGACCCCCTTCAAAACAGCTTTGTTAGCCAATCAATCTGTAACAGTTTTAGTGACATCTTATTTAATCTGCTGATGTCCAACAGTACTAAAACTCCAGTCTAAACAAAGCTAAATAGGGTAGATTTTATTTTTTCCCCAATAAGGCTCATTGTAGTCTTTGTTTCTAAGAATACTAAATAATATGTCAGCCCCCAAATAGCTTATCAACTATTCAGACAATGAAATGACCCACTAAAAAAATACCAAAATAACTGGGTGGCATTGACACAATCCTTTCAGAGGACTACGTGTCTTTTCTGTAGCCTGTCATGGCTACTAAAGCAGGGGGCTGAGTGAGGGTCTAGTCTCTTTTTTCTAAATTATTAGAAGTGAAGGCTTTGAGTTTAGTTTACCCCTCTGACACAACAAGGAAACTCCAGATCTTCTGGCCTCCCAGAGCCTAGGGCCAAAATTGAACACAAAGAAACTCCAGATGCCCCACCTCCCCAGCCTCCTAGATACTGGGTTCCTGGGAACTGTTTGGCCACAAAAGAAACTCCAGGGGAGACCAAAACCTCCCCTGTAGTCTCCAGGATATGATTCTGAAAACTGTTGGTGTCTATGAACAACAGGCTGCCTGCACAACGCCATAGAAACGACAGAATGTTCCCTCTCATCACTGACCAATGAAAATAATTGATACACAGGTATTTCATGCCAAAATATGACTTTGAGAAATGCTTCAAATTGTTACCAAATGCCAACCAATCAGAAACCAACCCGTACCTACTGATGCAATCCTGTAACTTTTGTCTATAAAACCTAGCAGTAGATGGGGAACTTCACTCCCTCTGGAGGCTGCTGAGTCAGCGTGCTAGATGGGGTTCCTGTCATGGTTGAATGAACAATTAAAACCTTGCTTTTGCAGTTTAGTGGGTCTGTCTTCCTGGTGGTCTCTGGGGACTTTGCAACCTGGGCACAACAAACCATCATCCTTAGTTTGGGTTAACCCAACCCTACCACACACCCTCCCTTCTCCTTGACTCTTCACCCAAGTGGATGAAGTCCTGAATGAATGCCTATTATTGACATGAGCAGAGCCATGTCAGGAACCCCAATACCTCATACTATGAGGATGGCAAAGCCTTCCCTGAGTCAGGCTCAGAGAAATGTCAAACTCTTCAATGGTCCATGTACAGAAAATATCAACTGCAGCTTCTTTCTCCTGGGTGTTTATAGCCTGAGATTTCTCCCCTATAAAGACTTCCAGTCAAGATTAGCTAAACCTGCCTTTTTTGTTCAACTGTATATAATAAACCCACCTCTTTAATTTATGTGTTTAAAATAAACACACCAAGTTTGTAGCGAGCTGGTTCAGTTACAGGGCGGGGCTACAACATTTCACAATGATCCCGGTGAAGGGCTAAGGATTTAAATGAAGACAAAGACAGTGGCTCATTCTTGCAAGGAGAATGGCATTTATTGTAACAAGAGCAGAGTGTTAAATACCAGGAGCAGGCATGGTGGAAAACTACCAAGGTCTACCAAGGACAGGGGCTCACATTCCCAACACCCTCCAGGAAAGGATGGGCGGGAAAACAGGAACTTGCATTCAGGCTATACCGGGAGGAGGGGACAAGAGGTATTTTGCTAGAAGCTACTAGTCACAAGCTGGTCAGCAGACTCCCATGGAGGAAGGGTGAAACACAAGTTTCTGTAGTAACCTGTCTTTGTGGTGCCAGTCTGTATTAACCATGTTCTGCCTGAGAGGGGGAGTATGGATTGAGAAACAGCAGATAAAGATACTAAGAAAAAGACAGAGATACAGGATAGAATCAGAAGGACAATCCAGTCAATACCAAATGTCCCAAGTTTAGTCTTCGACATTCTTATATACCCCAACCAAAAATGAGAAAATGACAAAAGACTTCTTTATGTTTCTTCCTTGTAGAGAGAGAAGCCTTTTCCTTGCCATCAGCTTTGGTTTTCCCCCCAGTCGCCTGGGCTCTGCCGCACATTGTAGTCTCCAAATAACACACAAGATGCTGTATTAATTATGAGACTGTTGGCCTTGCTTGTTTCTTACTGGCTAGCTCTGACTTAAGTATTTAACCCATCTAAGTATTTCTCTTACCAGACAGACATCTTACTTCTCTGGCGGGCTACATGATGACTCCCTGTGTTTCTCCTCCTCAGAGTCCTCCTGGACTCCTAGTCCCACCTATCTTGCTTCCCTATTGGCCAACAGTGCTTTATTGACATATACACAGGACTTCTCCATCACTTCCTTAATTCTCCAAACATTCGGTAACCATGCCTTAGACTAAATCTCTAGTTATCTGGCCTTGAGGGTTAAGAGTAACCACACCTCAGACCAAGTCTCTTGTTATTTAGATAAGATATCTGTGCCTAAGACAAAATATCCTACAGTAGTCATTTCTTAGACCTTTAGGTCTTATGACTTTAACCTTGGAAGAGTAAGGATAGCTTTGAACTCTCTGACCTTAAGCCTAGATGAAGCAAAGCCATTTTTATTAGCCCCGACAAGTTCCCAGGCTGCTGATAGTGTATCTTCATTAGAGGGCATGGCCAGCCAGATCCTAGCTTTTCTGTATGTGTGTCTTTCATTTCTTCATTCCCTGTTGCTCCATAGGTCAGTCCCTAAGCCATGTAAATCAAGGCACCTTATCCCTGTTGAAATCATAACACATGTGTGTTCTGATATCTCCACTTCCTGTCAAGCTTCTTCTATCTGCCATTGCTCCTGCCTTACTTTTGAGTCTCTGCAGATATTCCAAGTTAAATAATCAAAGTTGTAAGTGGGACGCTATGATCCTCATTTGAGAAGGAATATACGGTGTTTGACTTAGTGAAGCTGGTGTCTTACCCAGTATAGTATTTTCCTGTTCATGCAAACTTCATTTTCTCTAGCTGAACAAAATTCCATTGTGTAAATATAGCACACTTTTATTATCCTTTCTTCAATCAATGTGCACCTAGGCTGATTGCATTTCCTAGCTTTGTGGACAGAGCAGCAGTGAACATGGGTGTGCAAGTATCCCTGTCACAGGACACATGGTTTTCTGAATATTTGCCCATGAGTGACATAGCTGAACCATACAATACATGTATTTCTAGTTTTTCTGAGAAACTTCTAAACTGATTCTCACAGTGGCTGTACTAGTTTACACCCCACCAACAGTCTATAAGGGATCCCTTTTTTCATATCTATTTATTGACATTTGTGTGCTTGATGGCGGCCATTGAAACTGGGTAAGATGAAATCTCAATGAAATTTTAACCTGTGTTTCCCTGATGGCTAAGGATGTTGAACAGTTATTTAAGTGTTTACTAGCCATTTATATTTCTTCTTGTGAGAACTCTCTGTTCATGACCCACTTTTTAATTGGGGTGTTTATTTTCTTGATATTTACTTTTTACGTTCTTACATTTTTGGTTGTGAGCCTAGCCTTTAGTAGTGTTCTTTATATATTCTAGACATGAATCCTCTGTTAGATGTACTGCAAAGATTTTTCTCCCATTCTGTGTACTGTCTCTATCAGGTTGGCAGTTCCTCTGCTTCATAGAAGTCTTGTAGTTTCATGAGACTCTGTTAGACAAGGGGATTTGTAAAAATAGAAGTTACACATAATGAGTATTTGTTGTATATAATTTGTAAACGCAGTACAAAAGGCCAATAGAAAAATAGAAAGGTGCTGGGTGGTGGTGGCGCACGCCTTTAGTCCCAGCACTCGAGAGGCAGAGGCAGGCAGATCTCTGTGAGTTCGAGACCAGTCTGGTATACAAGAGCTAGTTCCACGACAATCTCCAAAGCCACAGAGAAACCCTGTCTTGAAAAAAAAAGAAAGAAAGAAGAAGAAAAATAGAAAGGCAAATAATAGATAGATTTCAAAACAGGGAGAAAAATATCTCCTAAGAGGAGATGTTCAGACTCTCTCATTAGAACAACACATTTAAATTTAAAATTACTGCAGTGACATTTAAAAGCTACCAGAGAAATTTTCATGGTACTGAACCATGCCCTCTGAATGTGAAAATTATGTGACTTGATATGTTGTGGGAGCCCCTGGCAGTGGGACCAGGACTTATCCTGGGTGCATGAATTGGCTTTTTAGAGCCCATTCCCTATTGTGGGATCCAATGCTAAGCCTTGATGCAGGGGAGAGAGGCTTGATCCTGCCTCGACTTGGTATGCCAGGCGTTGTTGACTTTCCAAGGGAGGTTTTACCCCCTCTGAGGAGTGGATGTGGGGGGGGGGGGGGAGTAGGTGGGAAGTGGGAAGGTGGGGAAGGGGAAGGAGGGAGAACTAGAGTTGGTATATAAAATGAAAAAAATAAATAAAAGCCACCAGATAAGCAAAGGTAAAGTTTCCAAAATTATAGTGGTGGGAAGGAAAATTGTAGGTGTCAACAGTAAACCATGTTCACTTTCTGCCCAACCACTCCGAGTACAGGTGTTGCAGCTATAGATCTAGTCCCAGCCATGTAAAGTGGCATGTGTACAACACTTCTCACTTCATCAGGGAACAGACAAGAGTCTTTGAAAAGAACCTAAATGGTTATCTCTTTTGTTCAGTTGGGGTTTTTTTTCTTTGAGGCAAGGCCTTGTTTTGTAGACCAGATAGGTTGTAACTATCTCCTCAAATGTTATAGCCAAATGACTGAATTTCAGTCTTTATCTTAAGAGACCTGTTTTTGGTTCATGCCCATAACCAGGAAGTGCATTTGTTCTTTCTTTCCTCCTTTCTTTCTCTCTTTTTTTCTTTTGGTGGTGGCAGAAGTTTGGGAGTAAAATGAAGTTACCCTATGTAGCGCAGGCTAGCCTCAGACTTGCGATTCTCTTTTTTCTGCATTCAGTGCTAGAGTGACTTTGTGACTCTCGGTGTGTGATCCTAACCCCCATCTCTACAGATGAGCCTTGCTCCCTAGTCATACACTCAGCATCTTCCTGTGGGAGCCGCATGGGGCACATTTGAGCAGAGAAAGGTACGTGTCTGTCCTCACTTCATTCTACCGTCTTTCTTCCTGCCTTTGAAGCCACCATTTGTTTCTTTCTGTGTCTACCCCAAGTCACGTGTGATCATTCAGGACAGTATTCAGAGAATGTTGTGATTCTGCATGTGTCATGGTCCCAGCAGGAACTTGATGGCATGCTCACATGATATGAATAAGAAATATGAAAACCACAGTGTATGGGCTGGAGAGGCAGCTCAGCAGTTAAGAAAAGAGTACTTGTTGCTTTTTTTTTTTGAGACAGGGTTTGTCTGTGCAGCTTTGTAGACCAGGCTGGGCTCAAGCCTCCCTAGTGCTGGAATTAAAAGTGTGTGCCACCACTGCCCTGCTGCACTTGTTGCTTTTACAGAGGACCTTGGTCCCCACATGGTCCAACCATCCATAACTATAGTTCCAGACCTGACAAATGCACATGGTACTCTTATGTGCATGCAGGCAGAACATTCATATACATTCATAAAATTTTAAAATAAAAATTAAAAACCCCACCCCAATGTAAGGGACTAGTTATAATGTGTGGGTGGGGGTTAGAAACCAGAGAGCAATGAAAACATTGCCTCTTGGAGAGCAGAGAGCCTAAAGAATGTGCCCGGAGAGAGAAGACGGCTTGATAGCAGACTGTAGCCAGCTGTTGGTGGTTACTCTGTTATGGGGCTACAACACTTCACAACCATCGGAGGGAAGGGCTAAGGATGTAAATGAAGACAAAGACAGTGACTCATCCTTACAAGGAGAATGGTGTTTAATTTTACAAGAGTGGAGCCTTAAATACCGGTCAGACATGGTGGAAAACCACCAAGGTCCAAAGCCTACTTTCCCTGGGCCCTCCGGCAAAGGATGGGCCAATAACAGGAATTAGCATTTAGACAATAAGGATGGACAGAAAACAGGAACTTGCAGTAAGCAGGCCTTACTGGCAGGAGGGGACAAGAGGTATTTTGCTAGAAACTCCTAGTCACAAGCTGGTCAGCAGACCCCCATGGGGGAAGGGTGGAACAGCAGACATCTTCTGGCTGGGAGGGAGGCAGGGGAGGTAAATCTCAGACTCATTTCCCTCCCACCCTTTTAGCATCCACCGTTTCCTTTGCTTGGCTGAACTCCACTGGACGCAAGAAGACAGGGTGCTGACTGATGCTGTTCATGCCCTTGGAGAGCTGGCCGCAGAAGGATGGGGAGAGGACCTGGGAGACCACATGGAAGCTCTCCATGTGTGACGGCTGTTCTCGTTGTCAACATCTGGAATTAACTCAAACCCACACAGCTGAGCTCACCTGTGAGGGATTTTTTTTTCCTTAATTAAATCATTTGAAATAGGAAGAACTACTTCTAATCCGGTGCTCTGAGGTGAGAAGACACACCTGCAGCCTGGGACACCTTTCCAAAAAGGGCATGGAAGAAGGAAGTTTGCTCTCTGTCTGTCTGTCTGTCTGTCTGTCTGTCTGTCTGTCTGTCTGTCTGTCTCTCTCTCTCTCTCTGACTGCTTGCTCTCACTCTTATTCCAGTGCCATTCCTTACATTAGAGCCCATTTCTTGGGATTCCAGAGTACACTGAAGACCTGTGGAGACATCCATACTCATGGACTGAACAACTATTGGATTCTTGGAACTTTCATTGGTAAACAGCCATTATTGGAGAAGCTGGACCACAGTTTTGTAAGCCATCCTAATAAATCCCCTTTATCTATCACACCTATCTATCTGTCTGTCTGTCTGTCTGTCCATCTATCATTTGTTTTTTGGTTTTTTTCCCCTTTGGTCAGTTTAGTGGCTACACCTGAATCTGCTGCTATTTTAACTACTGTCTGTGGCTCCATGATCAGCATCCCACTGCTCAGGCCACAGCCTGGTCAAATTTCAGGTCCTGTTGGCCCCAGCTCTGCCATTGCCACCAAATGTAATTTTTAACTAAGTCTCTATTGTTGTATTTATCAAAAAAGACGCAGGAGTCAGATGTTGGGTTGAAAACTTGCTAGCTCAGAAAAGTTGAGAAGCAACTAGCTGACTTTCCTTTTTGGTTGATCACCCAGCAAGACAGTGTCCCTTTAGCTATCCCACACGAAAAATACCACAGAAAAACTCCAAGTCCCTCCCTACTCCTTCCTGTGTGTCTCTCTGTCTCCCTGGCTACTCCATACTCTCTATGGCTAATTCCTGTTGCTGGCTCCCCCTCTGATCCAAGGTTGATTTTATTAACACAGTCTCAGGTTTCACAGTGCAATTAAATATCCCACAATAATAATAATAGTAATAATAATAATGATAGATAGATAGACAGATTAATTCTATAAATGTGTTCCTTTAGAGAACCCACACTAATACACCATGACAGATTCCTTCTGCTAGCACTACACATACAGCTGAGGTTGTCTGCCCTTGACATAAGTTTATATGTGTTCCAGCTCTTGACCCCTAGTGTTCTTTCTGTCTCCCTCCCTTTGAAGCTGGCTTTATCTTCCTTTCTAACTGTCTTTCTGCTTCTGGTTAAGCTTGTAGGTACCCACGTTTTTGGCATCATGAAGGACTATGGGGCATTTAGTGGGCTTCCTCCTGTCTGGGGCCAAGCAACACTAAGCAGTAGAAACTGGTTTCTTGGCAAATTTCCAACAGGAGACTCAGCTCCCAATAGGATTTAGATGCCTCAGTAGGCCTGGAAATGGGACACTCATTGGAAGAAAGAGAGAGGCTTCTTTTACCTAGAAGCAAAGGTTTAATAATATCTGAGTTTTATTGAAAATCTTTTCTATGAACTTTCCAAAACGTAGAGACAAGAAAACAATATCTTTTTATTTTGCTTTCAGAGTGAGATCCCTTCTATTCATCACATGTCATTGTCTCCTTGCTCTAAGATCTCTTGTTTTGTTTGGGACAGGCAGTTACCACTTATTCTTTGAAGCTTTTGTAGTTTGGTATCCATGGGTTTCAAAGGAACTGGTGACTAAACAGGGACATTTTTATACGGAATGAAAGTGGTTGTCAGGTGTCCCTCTCCTTATTTTGGGATGCTCTGCCCCTTCTTTTCCATAAGAGGGTCTCTGGAATTGTCTTACATGAGCTCCACTCTCTTTAGTCACAGAAAGGGACATTTCACACAGGTTAGACTGAAAAGAGAGCCTCACTCCTTGAATGTCAAATCTGGGATGGAAGAGGCCATACACTCCGCCCCCAGGTGACCCTCAAAACATCAGCAAGAATCGTTGACCGAAGCAAGGAACAAGGGAGCATAATTCCTGCTAACCAAGAGGCTGAGGTGAAACAGTGTTGACATCAATGCCAGCTGAGGCAACAGAGCAAGACCCTCCTCTCAAAACAAACAAGTAACAACAATAAAAGGAATTAGAGCCAACCCCAAGCCATCCCTGCTTGGATTCTGGATCGGCCGGCACATCGGAAAATGAAGCTTCTAGTCGAACGGGGTTGCTGAATGGGAGTCATGTGAATCTAAGCAGCTGCTTGCACTTCACTAGAAAGTAAACTCATGAAAGGGGGATTTAGCAGCATATGGAATCCCTAAGGTAACTGCCATTGCCACCCGAGGAATGTGAGCTCACCAGGGCAGGATCGGAGTGTCTGCTTTTGTGTTTGTCCTGAGTCTGCTTGGTATCTCAGGCAGCTGATGTGCAGCCTCTGTCCTGGGAGGGCAAGTGTTCCAGAAACTTTGGAGGTGACATTTTTCTTAAGTGCAGAGAGGAGTTCCAGATGCCACAGAACAAAAAAAATGACCAAAGCCCTTATGACAGCCAATGCCTTGGTGTCTGGGAGAACTGGCCTGCAGAAGCAAGCCTACAGAGAAAAAAAAAGCCAAAATGTAGCCCAAGTCATATTATAGGACCTCTGAATCAGCATGTCCCTGGGCCTTGGTTTGAACCCTAGCCTGTTTATAGAAGCTGATCTGGGTTTTTTTTAATTTTTTTACTTTTTTGGCACACAGTCCACACTCCCCTTTGAGCTGACTGCCTGTCACTTGTCAACAAGAGAGTCCTGCCTTGTTTGGAGCTGCAACACTCCTATGGAGACCTTCTTGCTACTTGTGTGGGGAATTTTTCCAAAATTTTCTCTGCCAGGGCCTTCTGAGTACTCTTGATGCACCGGTACATAGACAAGCCTGGGTGAGCGCGAGAAGGAGGGAACCACTGTGTCCATCAGCCAGCCTTGCTGGTCAGCAGCTTCTGCCTTGGCCTGTGTAGATCCCCAGATTGTCTCCACCGTTGGCCATTTGGCAGGCATTTCAAAGGACATCGCTGTCAACCGACACAGCGCATACACAGGACATCCTCCATGCCAACTGCAATGCCAAGATAGCCACTTTGTCTCTAAAATGTACAGAGATCCACTGGTCAGCATGTGGTTTAGGGAGCTGGTATGTGAGGTCAGATTAACCCATTAGTTTTCTGCTATAAGATGCATCTGGATAGTTTATTATTTTCAGGAATAAACATTTTTGGAGCTGTCCTGTCATTAAAACTTGCCAGCCTCCACCCAGACACTGATGTCCTCCCCATTTCTTAGGTCATCCAGTTCTGTGGAGTAGGAGCTAGGCATGGGTGCTATGTATTTCTGCCCATCTGCCTCTCATTCTATGATGACCCAGGGAACTGCACCCTTTGGGAAAATAAATGAGACCAGGGGACCTAAGCAAGGGATGAATGGGAAATCAAATTTCTTAGAATCTAAAACTTACTTGTTTCTCAAGAGTGGCTACGGACCTCCTAGAGACAATGTTCTCTCATTTGATGTCACTGGTTGAGAAACATAGTCTGGAAGTCTCTGGTACTTCTTGGGTTTGGGAAAATGGCCCCTTAGCCTATACTCCCCTTTCCTAGGGAACTCCAAGATATTCCCGGTTTCCTAGAGCTGGCAAAGGGCAAAAAGGGCAAGACCTGGGGCAGCCACGTGAATGAAGAACCAAGTTTGGAGGTTGACCTTGGCTCACCTGGCAGCCCCCGAAGGGGGTGGATACTAACTTACCTGCAATACACTGGTCATCACACCATTGGGGTACAAGAATGTGCTGCGCCATGATCGCTGGTCTTCAGATGAATTGAGGCTCAACAACTTATGTACTAGTTGTGTTGTCTACTTGACACAAGTTAGAGTCATCAGAGAGGAAGGAGCCTCCGTTGAGGAAATGCCTCCATGAGATCCAGCTGTAAGGTGTTTTCTTAGTTAGTGGTGGGTGGTGCTGCTGTCCCTGGGCTGGTGGTCCTGGGATCTATCAGAAAGCAGGCTGAGGGGAACTGGGAAGAAGGCTCAGTGGTTGAGAGTGCTGGCTGCTCTTCCGGAGGACCCAGTTCAATTCCCAGCACCCATGTGGCAGTTCATAGTTCCAGTTCCAGGGGATCTGACGCTTTCATAGACATACAAGGAGGCAAAACATGAATGCATATGAAATAAAAATAAAATGAATTATTTAAAAAAAAAAAGTAGGCTGAGCAAGTCATAGAGAACAAGCCAGTAAGCAGCACCCCTCCATGGCCTCTGCATCAGCTCCTGCCTCCAGGTTCCTGCTCTGCTTGAGTTGCTGTCCTGACTTCCTTTGGTGGTGAACGGCAATGTTGAAGTATAAGCCAAATAAACCCTTTCCTCCCCAACTTACATTTTGGTTAAGGTGTTTCATCGCAGCCATAGAAACCCTAAACAACTCACAAGCCATCTGGTATAAGTACACATTTAGACTGACTCTAGTCATTTTGCGTTAGGATTTGGAGAGGAGCGACTGAGTAAATAGTAGGGACAATAGCGCTTTAACTTTTCAAATGATGTGGATGGCATTTAATTTCTCCTGGAGCTTCTGGACTCTGGGTTTTATTACACTCACTGATGGGATTTCCCTCTGAGCCTAGAGACACAAGAGGCTGTAGGTCAGTGCTGATGAGCTCTCGGTACAGGATGTGAAAGCAAGCTTTAGAATGACCGTGCATTTAAAGGCCTTTTCTTTCCCATAAACAGATTATGCGTTAGCTGGATAGGAATATGTAAATAAGTTGTTTCCTTCCTCTTATTTCCAACTCTTGCTCTGCAAAATCCATTTTTTTCCCCCTCTGACGGTGGAAGGAACTGATGTAATTGTTCTGTGTGGAAGACAATGAAGGGGTTTGGGTCCTTGCCAAGTGCATTTCTTGCCAGGGCCCATTCCCTCTACTCAGTTTAATTATGAGTAATTGTTTGGGTTGTGATGTGGAAGAAATATTAGAGAATGGAAAGAAAGAACAGAGTTCAGACTATTATGCTGCAACTGATTCATGCTTTGGCAAGAGCCCTTAACTAGATTTTATGCTTCGGCCTTGCGACAGTAAACAGGGGAGCTTTGCCATATAAGCATATAAAGCTCAACTCAACAGCCTATTTTGAAAAAATAGAAGGATTTGAAAAATGCGGCACTAGCACTAGCTGTTGGGTAAATTCCATGTCAATCATGCGCAGAGGCCTCCACCGAGAACCAGAGTTATTTTAAACTGGATGCTAGCTAGCACCACTTATATTTAGCTGGTGTGTCCATTTTTTATGGCTTGGTTTTCATAAGTTAGATAACTCTTGCATTTTATAGAAAAGCTCTGATAAGTTGTTTGTTTAGTTTTTTTTTTCTATATTATGTTCAGAGGAGGACGCAAAGCCAAAAGCTGTGAATCATTGAGAAAGCTGGGGAAACATGTAGTTTTCAGATAGAGGCCTGAGCTGTGTAGACCAGGAGGCTGAATGTCCTCAAGTGACCGCTACTAAAAGAGTGAACACAGGCAGGCGAGTCAGAAAGCCGGCTCCCCATGCAGTGTTGACTTGGGGACTTGCTTTTAGTTATTTTAATTTACTTAGTTACTTACTTATTTGGCCAAAGAATTAAGCCTAGGGCCTTGTAAATGTTAAAAGTGAGCACTCTACCCTTGAACTATGTCTTCAGCCCTTCTGATTTGTTTCTCAGAGTGGCTTCCCTGAACCACCACAGCTGGCCTTGGACTTGCTCTCTCAGGATCTCAGGTAGGGCTTGCATTCAAAACCCTCCTTTCTCAGCCTCTGGAGAAGCTGGGCTTAGAGGCCTGTACCATAGAGCCTGACTCTGTTTTTATTTTCTAGTTAATAAAGTAAAAGACACATACAACCTTAACGGGGCTGGAGAGATGACTCAGCAGTTAAGAGCACTGATGCTCTTCCAGAGAACCGAGGTTCAATTTCCAGGACCAATGAAGCATCTTACATTTGTCTGTAAACTCCAGTTCCAGAGGATCCAGCACCCTCTTCTGGCCTCTGTGAGCACCAGACATGTAAGTGGTACCTAGACATACGTGTAAGCAAAACACTCATACACATAAAAGTTTAAAATTTTTAAACCCTAAAATGACCTACTATGTCACTATCTGGATAATTCCTGTAAGCTTTTAAGTTTTCCTAAATTTTTACACATAAGGCATTTATTTCTGTATTATAAACACTACAAATTGCTTTGCAATGTACTCTTGCAATTAAAAATAAATCCCAACTATTTCCATTGCTTTTAACTCCAGTGGAAGAGGTGTTAGTGGCTGACATGATTACATTTAACAGTTGTATGTTTATGTAAATGTATATAATGGTTAATTTGTGTTTGTTTGGGTATCATTAAAGTAGACCATCTTTTTTCATCATTGGCAAACCACCTGGTGGGGAAACTCTCTGGTAGGGATGGGTAGGGTTAGGGACTTCAAATTTGAATGGCATCTCTGTATTGTAAATATACCAACTCCATCTATCATACCTTGGGAAAGGCTTTAGGGTTGTTTGTATTCATATTCGGTTGAGGATCTTTTTTATTTTATTCTGTTTGCAGGTACTGACAAAGCACAGGCTGACCTAGAACTTGATGTATAGCCAAGGATGACTTTGAACCTCTGGTACTCCTACCTCCACCTCCCAAGTGCTGGGATTTCAGACATCTATCACACCTGGTGTAGGTGGTACTGGGGATTGAACCTATGACTTGGTGCACTCTAAGAAAGTACTCTATCAACTAAGCTACATTCCCAGCTTAGTATTTTTTAATAGAAAAATTTGTAATCATATGCAATCACATACATTGTTTTTTTCTTTATATTTTTATAAGCTTTGGGCCCTGTTTTAGTTAGTATTTCTGTGAAGAGACACCATGACCATGGCAAACTCTTATAAAGAAAACATTTAATTGGGGTGGTTTACAGTTTCAGAGGTTCAATCCATTATCATCATGATGAGGATCATGGCAGCGTGCAGGCAGATGTGGTGTTGGCTACATCTTGACCAGAAGGCAGCAGAAAGTAGACTGAGACACTGGACTGTGTCCTGAGCATAGGAAACCTCAAAGCCCGCCCCCACAGAGACACACTTCCTCCAACAAGGCCACACCCACTCCAACAAAGTCACACCTCCTAATAGTGCCACTCCCTATGAGATTATGGGAGAGGGGGTAATTACACTCAAACTACCACAGGCCTCAACATCAGACACTGATTTCCCATGTTTCCTTCTTATTTGTCTTTGGACATGACATTAGATTTAACACCCTGCTATGGCTTGGTTTCTTTGTCTGTGGAATGTGTAGGTGGCTTTTGACTGCTTCTGAATTGTACCTAGTACTTGCTTATGTTTTAAATCGTTTTAACTTCCCCCATCGTCAGATTGTTTGAACTAAGACAGACAACATCATACCACACTGCAGTTATCTGATAGGGTAGATCTGTTTTCTTGTTCATTATCATTTCAGAACGTGCTTGGCTGTTTGTCCAAGTTTAGTTTTTCTGATTAATTTAAGATTCATTTGATCAAATATAGTTTGGAGAATTTTCTTCTCAGAAGTATCCTGTTTATCTCCATTCTTCTAAATAGCTCTTAAAATATTTACATTTGTAGTTTTCCTAATAGAAATCTTCAAGTAGATATACTATGGAAATAGACTGACAATGTTGTTAAGAAATTATCAATGATTCCAGGTGCTGGCACACATTTTTAATCCCAGCACTCGGGAGGCAAAGGCAGATGGATCTCTGAGTTCAAGGCCAGCTTGGTCTACAGAGAGAATTGCAGGACACCCAGGAGGGCTACACAGAAAAACACTGTCTCAAAAAAAACCAAAAGGCAAACAAACAAACAAAAATCAGCTATAATGAAATAAAACACAATAACTAATAGTAGTTTGTGATCTCTTGAGGTAGTCTAAACGTTTATTGAAAAGAATGGAATTATTTTTATTAAGCAATATCAAAGTAAAAACATAAAAATTTCTTTTTCAGGGGATACAAAGGAGGTGGGGGAGATGGAGGAGAGGAGGGAAGAGAAACTGTGGTATGTAAAATAAATAAAAACAAAACAAAAAAGAAATCTGACAAACATAAATTTTTAAAAAATTAAATAAAAAAATAAAATTGGTATATGAAAAAATTCTTTTTCTCAGCTGTATTACCCATAATTGACACTTTAAGCTTTCCATAATTTATGTTTGAAATTTTTCAATTACATTATCAGTTTTGATCTTGACAAATCCAGTCAGAAATTGAAAATAATCATTCTGTTATTACATTTCTTCTTTATAAGACCACCAACGATTAAGCATTGTTTAATTGAATCAAAGCACCTACTGGCTTCCACTCATAGAGAGGGCAACACAGTTGTTTCTTGATATCCTGCTATGGTAGACAGTACTTAGTTATATTGATAACCGAGCAGTTCTTACTGAGACAGTGTCATTGGAAATCACATTGGATTTATTCTGGGGAAACCCGCAGTGAGCCATCTCTATCAAAGTGCCACATATGAAAACCATTCTGGAGAATCAAACATCAGCACCCTTCCAAAACCTCACACTCAGCACTGCTGAGACTAGGAACAGGACATGTCCTCAAACACTTGCTAACAGGAAATTAACAGCAGGAAGTGACCTTGGAGCTTAGCCCCCAAAAAACACAAACAACTTTTCCTTGCAGCTGAAGATAGATAATTCTGAAACAAAGGAAGTCTAAATGAATTTTAATGGGGTCAGGAAGAGAAAATGTGTGTGTCTTTTGGGAGGAGTTGGGGAGAGACTTGGTTTCCAGTCATACCAGTTGGAATTTTAATCAAATAGCAGTGTTTACTGCTCTGCATATCCAGAACTCCTGTCTTAACCAGTTCTCTTGTGGCTATAGGTTAGTCTAGCTAGTTAGCACTTACGTTTTTTCCTCCAGCAGTGAATGGCTCCGTATATTTCATCATCCATTAAAAAACATTGTACAAACACATCATTTAAGCCGGCCGTTGGTGGCGCACGCCTTTAACCCCAGCACTGAGGAGGCAGAGGCATGCAGATTTCTCTGAGTTCGAAACCAGTCTGGTCTACAAGAGCTAGTTCCAGGACAGCATCCAAAGCCACAGAGAAACCCTGTCTCGAAAAAACAAAAACAAAACAAAAAACCCACACCATTTTAATCATTCATTCCTCCACATTCAATTTTGATGTGTAAATATATGGAGATACTTAAAATTTGTCTAACCCATGAAGCATATGCTATAAGTCAACAAATGAAGGAATGATTCAAAAGGAAGTTTCTTCTAGAATAATTTATCTTAAATTTTAGAATCATTTATAAAATACAAACACCACCTCTCTCTCTCCCTCTCTCTGAAGCAAAGGAGAGATTGTTGAGTAATTTCTGATTAAAGTGTTGAGACTAACATGAATTAGAAATTTTGGCTTCATTGCATAGTTATTTAATAAAAGCAGTGATACCCAAAATATCTGTGGGCATTTGTGATAAGCCCTTAAACCTCACTTCTTCTTCTTCTTCTTCTTCTTCTTCTTCTTCTTCTTCTTCTTCTTCTTCTTCTTCTTCTTCTTCTTCTTCTTCTTTTGGTTTTTCAAGACAGGGTTTCTCTGTATTGTTTTGGAGGCTGTACTGGAACTCGCTCTGTAGACCAGGCTGGCCTTGAACTCACAGAGATCCACCTGCCTCTGCCTCCCCAGTGTTGGGATTAAAGGTGTACGCCACCAAGCCACCAACGCCCGGGCAAACCTTACTTCTAAGTCATGGTAAACTGTGGATATTTACTGTCCTTGTTGTTTGTCATATGGCTCAGAGGTGATCCACAGCATATTAATTCGTTGACTAGATCAGTGAGCTCCTCAGGGTCGTGCTCTCAGAATCTTGGAAAAGTCTCGTCATAGTCATCTAATGTCACTGTCTCAAAGAATCCTTGGGAGACACCATAGTATAAGGTAGGTTAAGGAAATGTCTCTTTATAAACTGCGGACATGGCCACTCCATGGTGTGTGAAGGTTTAATTGTGGATATGAGAGAACAACTAGAGGCATCTGAAAGAGTCCAGAGCAGAGAGAGAAAGAAGTAAATGGAACATGGCCAGAAGACTGGACATGGCCCGGGCTGTCTGTGAGAGAGGGGAGAATAGCAGGGGACAGAGAGAGACAGCACACTGAGAATAGCAAAGCCAGAGCAGTGAATAATGAGAATATCTGGGTTATAAGAAGGGCGAGTAGCTGTGGGGAGGGAACCCCAATGAGCTGGAGGGACTTTTGGGTGGAAGAGGAAGTCAGAAGGGCTAGGATGCTAATTGGAGAGTCATATGTTCCTTTTGCTGGAGATAAGGAAAATGACTTCTTTTGGTAGACAGGAACCAGCTTCCCAAGTCCCTGGGAATGATGGCTTTTATCTGACCGCTGGCTTATATCTAATCCTCCTACAGTCCAGGTTGAGCTCATTTCTGGACATTTGGACTGCCTTTTGGAGTTTGGGGAATTGGAGTTTCCTGACAATCTCTCCCATTTGAGAGGAAGCAAGAACACCCATAGACTCCCTCTCGTGCCTCACTGACCCGATCTGGACCATGAGTCCTAAACTAATGCTCCAGCAAGATAATAACAACTGTGGACACTTCAACTAATCGGGGCTCACTTTTGGAGCCACATGGGGAAAGTGTAAGCATGCAAAACATATGGGAGTTCTACCAGCAATGAAGAAAGGGTTGTAATGGTGCAAGCCTGCGCCTCAGACTCCGTAGTGCTAGAGAAGGATGAAGCGAGGAGGGGCTCAAGACTGGCTTGGAAAGTAGGAGACCCCAACTTGGCCTCAAAGGGAGAAAAAAATACACCAGGCATGGTAAAACATGACTTTAATCCTAGCGCTTGGAAGTCAGAGGCAGGCAGATTTCTGTGAATTTGAGGCCAGCCTGGTCTACATACAGAATTCCAGGGCTTCATAGTGAGGCTCTGATAAAGAAAAAAAAGTGTGGAGCCAATACATGCTTAATTTGAAAAGATTGTATTTCTTTAGCTGGGCAGTGGCGCTGGTGGTGGTGATGCACGCCTTTAATCCTGGCAGAGGCAGGCAGATCTCAATGAGTTTGAGGTCCCCTGGTCTACAGGACAAGAGCTACACAAGAAACTGTCTCAAACAACCCCCCTTCCAAAAAAATTAGTATTTCTTTGTTAAAGAAATTAATTATATACATGTTTTTTTACTGTCACAAAGAACAACTAAAATAGAATTTTTCTTTTACAGCTGACCTGTTCTCCAAATATGTATGCTGGTCTACTGGGACTGAGTTCAACTTAGAAGCTATTTCTTCCAATGGTGTTGGAAGTGTTTCACTGTTTTCTCACCATGGAACAATTTTCCACTCACAGAATGGTGGAAACCACTGTCTGGGAAGAAAACAAAAAATAAAAATAAAAAACCCACCTCTGTCCTTTTAAGAGGTGTTAGCACTGAGTTCTGAACAAATGCCATCACTGGGATTGCTCCTGCCACATGCTCAAAAGCGGAGAACTGTCCCTTTGTTTTCATTCTGAGACAGGAGTGGGGGTGGGTTCCCCAAGGGAAGAGAACTATGACTTTACATGACATCTTCCTTCTGTCTGCTTGCCCCCTCTTGGTTGTACCCAGGGATGTTTCTGTAATCTCATTCCTTGTTCTCAGATTCTGAGAACTGACATGAGCTCAGACAGACACTGGTCAGATTTTCCTGATGTAGGATTTGGCCTTCAAAGCTGACAGTCAGCTATATGTAGGTCCCACGGTCTCTGCAGCTGACAGGGCTGGGAGTCACATGAAGAATGTGAACACCACACAGGCTCTGCCTTGGCAATCCAAGGGTTTGTGTGTTGAGTCAGATTATCTCACCGTCTGGTCTTTTGCATTTGCACCCCCCCTACTGCTGTGTTTTTCCTTTCTGCCCCCTCCCTTCGATCAAAGGTAGGCTTAGAAGAGGAACGTAACAAACTCACCAACATGCTGTGTGTGTATGTGTTGTGTGGGTGCACACACATAAGCACATGGGACTGCATGCTTGGTCTATTAGTCCTTCCTTTGAAGTCTAAATTTAACAAATCTAATTCAAACGGTATGCATTTAACTGTGATGTTTCAGTTACCAATAGACGCCAATAAATTTTGCTGTTGTTGAATTTAAAGTTTGGTTTGTTTGTTGTTTGTTTGTTTTGCAGGGGATTAGAATTCATCCTGAGAGTATTAACATTCTTCTTTCTGGCTTTCTACTCTGTGATAGGGAACTACTGAAAAATGAAAAATGAGGCTAGAAGAAGTGACTGTTAATCCCAAAGATGGGAGAAGAGAGACCACTGACCTAAGCAATCAACACCAAATTAATGAAAGCAAGCAATTAATTAAAGCAAACTTTTTTTTATTTGTGTACATAGGCTGCTTCTTCCTGAGGCAGGGTTTGAGAGGTCAGCAATGGACATGGGCAAGATATAGCTCAGGGACAGGGGTTTCCAGATGTGAGATTTGGTGGACAAATAGGTGGGGTTATAGAAGTGTCATGGTCTGGTCTATATTAATTAGCCCCACGTTTCAGGGGCCATTTACCACCGACTGATGTCTTTGGGGCTGCGACTGGGACCAGCCGAACAACACTGGGTCCGACCCTGAGTGGGGAAATGTGGATGAGGGAAGGCCTAGCTATCCAATGGCGATAAGGACAAGACAGAGACACCTACCTGGTCATAAAAGGATGACTCCCAGTAACTTCGAAAGCAGCTTCGAGTAGCCCTGTTCACCAGGGTCTGTGTTCTGCAGATGGCTGTCTAAGGATGGAGATAAGTAGGATTTATGAGAGGGGAATCTCCCCAAAGGGTCCGGCACACAGTCCTCTTTCTCCTCTCTCTAGGCAAACAGAAAAGCATTTATCTGTTAGCAGCATCCAGGAGAAAATGGTCCTTGAAGGCGCTATCTGTGGAAAGCCATTGTGTGCTGTAACAGAAGCTGTTTGTTTCTATGGAGGTGAAGGAGCCGTTGTGACTTTGAATTCTCAGCCTTTGCTGAAAAGTTGCTGCCTAGGAGTTCTCACTTACAGCACCTGACACTGCTGTGCCTGCCAGGGCCCATTAGTTCCGTCTGGGTGGCTGCCTCTGCCAATTAGAAAGAATTTGGCATTAATGAGGGTCTGGACAACCAAATTGCTCCCCTTCGCTAGCTGGAGGGACAACTGGGAGAGAAACACACTCCCTCAAAGATGTAGACATTTGTTTTTCCATTGTAGCATAAGCACGGCACGTTCATTATGCTCATAATGCATTTACCTTGGCAGCCAACCTATTTACTGTTACGGATTACGTCAGTGCTCAGATCTGCTGCCTGGTTCAAACCTTGAGTCAGTCCCGGACAGTCCAGTCCAAATTATCACCCCTGCCCCAATAATTGCCTTCCAATTGATCTAGTTGTCCTTCTGAGTTGTCACCCATTAGTGACATAAGCATTTTTGTGTTCAAAACAGAGGTTCTCAGGGTCCTGAAGTCACTGTTCCAGGATGGGCGGGAGACATTTATGAGAGAGAATGTTGGATTGTCTTAATTGGATGTTCAGTAGGCAAGAATCAGGCTTTCTAAGCTTCTAGAAACACATTAGGATTGCTCTGTTCCATAAAACATTGCTCCACCCAAAATGTCCCAAGGGAGTCCAAGCCTGGAAACGTTTCCAAATCTCTAACTCGCAGGCCTGATTGGCCCCTCCTAAGAGTTCCACATATTCCCGTCTGACAGCACACCTCCTGAGGCAGTCACACATTCAGTGTGACCATGCCACAAAGCAGCAGACATCAAGGCGGGTCCCACAGCAAATTATCGTACAAGTTAGAGATACCTGTCTGAGAGGGGGAACAGTAAAGAAACCACCAAAATGGCTGCCCCATCAGAGAGAACTTTACAGTGAATGGGGGAGAGGGGGCAGCCAGAGGCAGCTGCCAGAGTCTGGAGCAGACTGAGAGAGAAACAGACTGGACATGGCCAGGGCCGGCAAAGCAGAGAAGAGAGAAATCACAAGAGAGAGGAGGGTGGAGAATAGCAGGTTTCAGGGAGGGAAACCCATGAGCTGGAGCAGGCCTGGGAGTTTGAGGTAGAGGCAGGGGGTGAGAAGGGCCAGGATGCTAGTGTGGGGACTTTGAAATATGTAACACATACTTGCAAGTAGGGACTGAGGGAGCCTGGAAGTCGGCATGAGCTGTGGTATGCAACCACAGGTATAAGTCAGTGGACAGTCATATGTCCCTTCTGCCAGAGGCAAGGGAAACGACTCCTTTCGGCAAATGGAAATTCCTGCAGCATCCTGGCTTTTACCTAACCAGACAGATATCTTTCTACAGTCCAGCTTGAATTGGGCCAAGACCGTCATTTCTGGATCTACGCACTACCCTTTGGGGTTTGGGGAACTGGAGTTTCATTTGGACCTGACATCGCCTGCCTGAGTTAAAAAGCCTGGATTTAAGAGTCATTCTCCTGTTTCCTAGTGGTGTGGCCTTTGCTGATGGTTTAAGCTTAGTCATCCCAGTTTCCACGTCAGCAAAAGGAAGCTGGCATCTTAGCCGATGTTCCATTGCTGTGGAGAGACACCATGACCGACAGCTCTTACAACATTTAATTGGGCTGGCTTACAGTTTCAGAGGGTTAGTTCATTATCAGCACAGCGGGGAGCATGGCAGCGTGCAGACAGACATGGTGTTGGAGTGATAGCTGAGAGTTCTACAGCCATATCCACAGCAGCAGGAAGAGAGAGAGACCTACTGGGCCCCGTTTGGGTTTCTGAAACCCCAAAGCCCACTCCTAGTGACACCCTTCTTCCAGTAAGTCCACACCTACTCCAACAAGGACACACCCCCTAGTAATGCCATTCTCTGATGACCAAGCATTCAAACCTGTGTGCCTATGGGGGACATTCTTATTCAGAAAGCCTAGCTCATTCTGACTGCAGTGGTATACATTTGTCATTGACATACAGGATGCAAGATATCTTCCTACCAGTGCAAGGCCAGCCTGTGCTGCATAGCCAGACCCTGCCTCAAGAAACTAAAGCCAAACCAGCCTACCTCTAACAGAGGGGGCATCCGGTGAGCTGTGTGCCAGATCACTTCGCAAATAAGAAAGCCCTGCACACACAATGCCTGTCAGGTCAACATGGGGGCACACAACACCTGTCAAGCAACATGGCCTTCTGCTCCTACTGTTGGGGACACTAGGGAAGTGGAGGGGGGGTACCCAAAAACCAGTCTCCAGAGAGTGAAGGAGCTAAGCTTTGGTCTTCAAGTCACGCTCATGGAGTTGATTTGGAGATGGTACTTGTCTCTCATGTCATGGCTGTGGAATGGTGGCAGGAAGACAGGGACTGGAGAGTGAAACATTGAGATTCACGAATGAGGCGCTGGAGAGATGGCTCAGAGGTGAAGAGCACTGACTGCTTTCCAGAGGTCCTGAGTTTGATTCCCAGCAACCACATGGCGGCTCACAACCATCTGTGATGAGACCTGTGCCCTCTTCTGGCCCGTGGGCATACATGCAGACAGAACACTGTATGCGTAAAGAATAAATAAATCTAAAAAAAAAAAAGATTCCCATATGAAAGTAGCCACTTTTCAGAGGAAGACTGGATGCCATCTGGGCTTCACCTAAGGAACAGAGCATTCATGAAAACAAGCCCAAGAAACGTACAAAGGAGGAAGAGTAGACCATGAAAATCTAGGGAACCCACATGGCCCAATTTTATTGGGTCTTTTCCCCGTTCATTAGCGCACTCTCATTCTCAAGGATTTTCTTTCTTCCTTTCTTCCTTTTTTTTTTTTTTTTTTTTTTTTTGAGACAGGGTTTCTCTGTGGCTTTGGAGGCTGTCCTGGAACTAGCTCTTGTATACCAGGTTGGTCTCGAACTCACAGAGATCCGCCTGCCTCTGCCTCCCTAGTGCTGGGATTAAAGGCATGCGCCCAGCAGAAGTTAGCAATCTTTAAGTCTTTTTTTTTTTTTTCTTTTGGCTTTTTGTTGTGCTGGGTTCTGGGCAGAGAACTTTCCCAGAAGTTGGGAGAAAGATCCAACTGTATTGGCCCTGGGAACAGCAGGACGCTTCTCTGTGGCACTCTGTCACGTGGGCCAATCACAAAGCCCGTGAATGTGTCTGACCTGTGATCTTTGCCCAACCTTACAGATAACCAGGGATGCATACAGCAAGCTAAGATACTGAGCTGCTTTGCTGTGGGGAGGGGTGCTTGGGGAACGGGGAGGTGAGGAGGCCTAACCCCTGCAAGTTAAGCATAAAACTCAGCAGGAATGGGAGAGGCTGTGTCCGACATGGAAGGCAGAGAAAGGTGATTCCTGGGTAGGAGGACTGGAGAAGCTACACAAATCCCAGATGACATGGTGTGGGTACACTGGTTTCCACTAAACATCAGAGTACTATTGAGTAAATGTATTTAAACAAGTACGGTGAAGTCTAGGTAATGTAATTCATTCAGTTTTGTTTGTTTGCTTTCTGAGACAGGGTTTCTCTGTGTAGCCCTGGCTATCCTGGAACTCACTTTATAGACCAGGCTGGCCTTGAACTCACAAAGATCTGACAAGTGCTGGGACTAACGGTGTGCACCACCACACCTAGCTCTCATTCAGACTTTTAGCTATAGTAGTACGCTTAATACTAAATGCACTAAATTCACAAATGAACTTATTTTATTTCAAATTATGAGAGCAAAGTTAGCTGGGCGTTGGTGACGCACACCTTTAATCCCAGCACTCAGGAGGCAGAGGCAGGTGGATCTCTGTGA
Source organism: Mesocricetus auratus (assembly GCF_017639785.1). Lineage (NCBI taxonomy): Eukaryota > Metazoa > Chordata > Mammalia > Rodentia > Cricetidae > Mesocricetus > Mesocricetus auratus. The sequence goes on from NW_024429202.1 coordinate 26,847,381, forward strand.
GTTTGAGACCAGCCTGGTCTACAAGAGCTAGTTCCAGGACAGCCTCCAAAGCCACAGAGAAACCCTGCCTTGAAAAAACAAAGAGAGAGAGAGAGAGAGAGTGAGTGAGAGAGAGTGTGTGTAAAGTTATTGTAGAAAATTTAGAAGACAGATAAGCAAAAATAAGCAAACTTTATAGTTCTATCACACAGAGAAAAAAATCATGATTAACCCTTCCAGGAATATCCTTCATACATTACTACTATTTTGTTATTATACATTTAAGAAATATGAAACAGAGCTGGAGAGATGGCTCAGCAGTTAAGATCACTGATGTTCTTCCAGAGGTCCAGAGTTCAATTCCCCACAACCACATGGTGGCTCACAACCACCTTGAATGAGATCTGGTGCCCTCTTCTGACATGCAGGTAGAAGATTGTATACCTAATAAATAAATAAAATATTTTTTTTAAAAAGAAAGAGATATGAAATAACCAAGTTGTGTTGGTGCATGTCTTTGATCTCAACACTTAGGAGGCAGAAGCAGTTGTATTATCTCTGTAAGTTCTCAAGGTCAGCTCGTCTATAGAGAGAGTTCCAGGAAAGCCATGGCTACACAGAGAAACCCTGTCTCAAAAACAAAACACCAAACACAAACACAAAAACAAACAAAATAGAAATACTGAATGAGAGTTGGGAATTGTAATTTATTTCTGTAATCTCAATATTCTTCATTTGTCTATAGAAGCATATCACCTTCATATAGCAGTTATACTATTGGGGCCTCTCAAGCTTGGCTGGGTTTCCATCCGGTCGTTCACCAGGGACTCCAGAAGAGGTGATGGTCAGAGCTCCAGGAGTAAGAGCCCTTTGTGTTTTACTGACCCGGAGACCTGATTCATATCCACTTAGGGACCAGGAAGGTGGGGTGGGCTCTTGGTGGGAGGACAAACAGCCAGAGAGACAAAGAAAAAGCTTACATCTGTTAGAAAACAATGCTCGGTTCGCTCGCTCGCTCGCTCATGGGTGGAAACGGAGCTCTGCTTCCTAGCAGGCTTCAGTAACCTCAGGGCAAAACACGGCTCTCACCTCAGAAGGGTGGTTCTGGAGCCAAATATGAGTGACTGCAGCCCAGGAACACACTTGTAGGCTACCCAAATTCCATGTTCCAATGTGGTAACAGTCTGATGGGAGTTTGGCTTTGTTTTTATGAGGTGGGATAATATTTCTAATTAAAAAGATATTAACGTCATTTCCCCGCTCCGTGACCATTCCTTGACCTTCCTCCAACACCACCCAATCGCTTCCCCCTCACTCACTTTCAAATGCATGGTCCCTTTTTTTATTATATGAGCATGAGTGCACACGCCCATTTAGTGTGGCTTGTGTGTATATGATTTCAGGGCTGACCACTTTCTATTAAATGATCAATTAGGGGGTTCATCCCTGGAATGATTAGTATGACAAGATATCCCTAAAAGGGCAATAATGACACTCTTATCACAGCTACCTACTTAGACTTAAAGCTTACCCTTAAGAGGGAAATTCATGCCTGATACTAGAGACCTAGCCAGCTATCCAGGCAGGACTGCGGAGGTCATGGATCTCAGAAGAGAACCTACTACCACCACTTTAAATGTATCCTTGTACCCACAGATAAGTGTAGGTCTCACCGGTGCATTAGAGAAGCCTGTCTCTACAGCAAATGGAGACCATCGCAGAAAACCACTACTAGATATAATGCAGAGACCAGCTGATTGTGGGGATCCCAGCCCCAATGGATACATCTACAACACAAGTCCTGCACCTAAGTTTCAGAAAACACCTTGGAAGAGGGAGCAGGTAAACTACAAGAGACAGAGGACCAGAAAGTGAGATTGCATCTCCTAGAAATGACAAGGAAGCGACATCCACGGTACCTCAACAGTATGGCTGCCTAAACAAGACCTGAACAGCCTCAGAAGTGACCTGAGCATTCTTAGCCCTTTGCTCGGTTATGAACGAGTGTTCTGGACATTCTAAAGGATTTGCCTAATGTTGGCAAAGACGTTAGATAAGGTATAGAAGAGGGCAATGAATGACTATTAAAGGGGATAAAGGTGTCCCAAGGCAATGTAGCTGGACACTTGCAAAATCCAAACTCTCCTGTTATTTTAATTTTTGTGAACTCTTGCTGTCATTTATTGATATGAATTCTTGGGTTTGCAAGTCTTATTGTGGCATAGCTTATGTTTGTATTTAATAAGAGGCTTGCTCATGTTTGTTGACAGGATGGAAGTTGTCTTAGTATGATGAACCCTCTGGATCTATAGCATCGCTTCTGTTTGCTGGTTCAGCCCTGATGCCCATGATTGTAACCTTGAAACTGGTCCAGATCACACCGGCATCAAATTAAAACAGATGCTGTGATACCAGTCAACAAGTTTTTCCAAGTTTTGAGTTTTTTTCCCTTTGTGTGTGTGCGCTCAAACTACTATTATATAAGCATAACATATTCTTCTATCCTTCTGTTGGTACTTTTATTAGCTTCTGCTTTATGTATTCTCATTATCAATAAGGACTTTCAATCCTAGGAAAAAGTTTAAATCCCATGAAAAAAGAATCAGAGCTGCTATAACATCATGTCCACCACCACTCTTTTGGGCAGTCAGCATACATTCTCTCCTATATGAAGCTATTGGCTATGCAAATAAAATGATCATTTAGTGATGCCAGCAGTCTCATCCTCTCTGTGCAATGACGTCACGCTGGAAGACTTCATAAATCAAGCGAAGGAGTGTCTCCCGCTTCCTCTCATTAGGATTTCAGAGGCCGCTTCCCGGGCTCCAAGAACGAAACATCAGTCTTGCAAAACCATCCAGGTTAATTTAATAGGCAACTTGGTTAATTTGGAAGTCTTTTATCGTCCACTCTTGATGTTAATATATTAATCCTAAACGTGACTAACAAATGAGATCGTTATTTTGTAGGCATCTGGGATGTGCTCACAGATACCTCCTTCAGAAAAGCCAGAAACCAACACTGTGTGTCTGGGGCCTTAAATGACACCACCCCGTCATGCAATCACACAAAATATAAACACAAAACCAAACCCATGACACTATCATTTTAGAGAATGGTACTGGAGAAAAGTGTTGTGTGGCTTTGCTGCCCTCTAGTGGTTAAATTCCTCAACAACAGTAGAAGCGTCTTAAAACCCAACTGTTCCAGGGTTTGACTGGAGTACAAGGGAAATGTAACATTCAGAGGGCTGATTTGGTTTTTCGAGACAGGGTTTCTCTGTATTGTTTTGGAGGCTGTCCTGGAACTCACTCTGTAGACCAGGCTGGCCTCGAACTCACAGAGATCCGCCTGCCTCTGCCTCCGGAGTGCTGGGATTAAAGGCGTGCACCACCAACGCCCGGCTGATTTTAAGCATTCTTGATAAGGCTACTTGGCAAGTATATATTCATATATTTGAAGTCATTTTGTCAAAATACTATGAGAATTCTCCCATAGAGTAGTTTTGATGTAAAATAATTGATGTGCTCTACAATAACCTTTAGACCAAATGTTACATTTTAGAGATGAGTTAATATTAAAGATTATCTCTGGGACCCTCTTGAAGGACAGAGCTGACTCCTGTGCCATCCACACATGCACTGTGGCCCATGTACCTTCATGCACACACACATATGCACATAATAAATGTAAATTAAAGAATTTAACCGTTAGCCAAGCAAGGCGGTCACACTCACCCCTCTATTGTCTTCTTCTGGCCCCCATGGAACCCCCTCCTCCTCCCACTAAGCCCTCCGCCCCCTTCCAGGTCTTACTGTTTGTTTTGTCCTAACTGTGTACCACTGACTCCCTATGTGCCCCTGGTGCCCCTACCCTGTCTCTCTCCATCTTCATGTCCCTTTCTGTTTTTCATTGTTATTAGTAACCCTAAGACCGATTAATGCTTCCCATACGCACATGGGTATGGGCCCAGACACTGGGGCACGGGCAAGGGTGACCTACCACTGGCCATGTGCCAAGGGAGAGTGACTCTCCCTCCCTCAATAGCTAATAGCTCCTCCATGAGGATGGGACCTTGGGGACCCCACCCTCATCCACACAGTCACTCATTTTTAATCACCTAGCTTGTTTTCCTAATGTTTATTCTTTTTTGGGGGGGGTTTGGTTTGGTTGGTTTTTTTGAGACAGGGTGTCTCTGGCTTTGGAGGATGTACTGAAACTAGTTCTTGTAGACCAGGCTGTTCTCGAACTCACAGAGATCCGTCTGCCTCTGCCTCCTGAGTGCTGGGATTAAAGGCGTGCACCACCACCACCCGGCCTGATGTTTAGGTTTTGTTTGTTTGTTTTAGAGTTTTGTTTTAGTTTTTTTATCTTATATCACTAAATCCCTGTCAAATGGATACTTCACAAAAATAAAAATTATCTCATTTTGTGGACTGCCTCTGCATTCATTTAACAGTTTCCTTTGTTGTATAGAAGTGTTTTGGTCTCCTGGAGTCCCATTTGTTGATTCTTGGGTCTTATTTCCCGGGCTCCTGGAATCCTATTAGGAAATCTGTACCAATCTTTACATGGAAATGCACTCTCTACTTTCCTACATGGCTTCTTATTATTTAGAGTAGAGTTTTGATATTTAGAGTAGAGTTTTGAGCCGGGTGAGAAATAAAGATCTAGTCTCATTCTTTGTGTTGAATTTCAGTTTTCCCAGCACCATTTGTTAAAGATGCTGTCTTTTCTCCAATGTGTATTCTTAGCATCTTTGTTAAAAATCAAGTGACTGTAGAATTATATGGACTTAGGCTTGGGCCCTCAATCCTAGTCCCTCTAATTCTGTGCCAGCGCCAGGCTGGTTTTATGACGATGGCTCGGTGATATAATCTGAAATCAGGTATGATGATACCCCCTGCAGTATTCTTTTTGTTCAGGGTTGTTTTGGATATTCTGGGTCTTTTGTTCTAGAGGCAGAGGCAGGAGGATATCTCTGAGTTCAAAGCCAGCCTGGTTTATGAATCAAGTCTGTGGCTAACCAAAGTTACACAGGTAAACTGTCTTAAAACAAAAAACAAAAAACAAAATTAGAATTGATTGAAATGCCTTGTGTCTCTCCCCCACTCTCTGGCGCCAAAAAAAAAAAAAAAGTAAACCAGGCTAGCCTGAACTCATAGACATTCACCTGCCTCTGCCTCCTCAGTGCTGGGATTAAAGGTATGAGTCACCATCTGGCTAAAAATGGCTAAAGGGCTTTATTGTATGTTCAAGAGTTAGAAACTGACCTCATCACCCAATGGAGCCACAGGCACAGGCTCTCCATGAATTTCATCATGAAGAGATGTTGAATTTTGTAAAAGGCCTTTTCTGTGTCTATAAAAGTGGTTATGTGATTTCTGTCTTTGAATATATATATCTTATTGACTTAAGATGCTAATCATTGGGCATGTTTGCAATGAAGCCAGATCAGGATAAAGAATCTTTTGATGTTGTTTGAATTCCAAGTATCTTGGGGGTGAGATTTTATATCTCTAGTCATCAGGAAAGATGGGATGTAATTTTATTTATATTTGTCCTTATCTGGTTTTGGTATCAGGGCAATGCTGGCTCCATACAGAAGACTGGGAGAGATCCTTCCTTTTCTGTTTTATAGACTAAAATTAGGCACTATTGGTGTTGGTTCTTCTTTGAAGGTCAGTGAATCTCTCTGACCCCCTTTGTGTGTGGGACGGAGGCATATTTTTAAAAATTATTGCTTTAAATACATTGTTCTATATTTGTTTAAAGTGTTTATTTAATCTTGGTTTAATTGTCAAAGGTCATATGCATGTAGAAATTCATCCAGACTTAAAAGCAGTAGATAAGGCAAAATAATTCATTCAGGGAAAGCATTAATGAGGTGGGAATGAAACAAGAAAACCACAAGACACAAATAATCAATGGAACAAACAGTTCTTTGCCAAAATAACCATAAGAAAGAGGAAGACTCAAATCAACAAAATTGGAAATGAAAAGGGAGACATTACAACACTTGTCAAGAAAACTCAGAAAATCGTAGGTGTGTAAACATCTATATTCCACTAAATTGGAAAATCTAAAATAATAGATCAATTTCTATATGCATATCACAAAACAGAAAAGAGCACATTAGTTGGGAGGGAAATACGTTGGGGAAGACCCTGGGGGCAGTAGAGGGATGAGGGGGCGGTTATTATTAAGATGTATTTTATACATGTATGAAAATTTCAGAGAACGATAAATAAATAGGGAAATAAAAGATTTTTTAAAAGATTTATTATGTATAGTGTTATGTTTGCATATATGTCTGCAGACCAGAAGAGGGCGCCAGATATCACTACAGATGGTTGTGAGCCACCATGTGGTTGATGGGACATGAACTCAGGAAGAACAGAAAGTGCTCCTAACCACCGAGCCATCTCTTCAGTCCCAGAAACAAAAGACTTTTTAAGGAAAGAGAATATGTTCATTTTGGAAATAAGGGTAATCTACAGCAAGTAACTTCAGTGGATTCGACAAGAAAACACTAATCTGGCTCCAAACAAGCCTATCATCCAGTAGATACTGCAGTAGGAATTGCTATGCAGGGTTGGGTGGTGGTGCCTTTAATCCCAGCTCTCGTGAGACAGAGGCAGGCGGATCTCTGTGAGTTCCAGGACAGCCTGCTCTACAGAGTGAGTTCCAGGCCAGCCCGCTCTACAGAGTGAGTTCCAGGCCAGCCCACTCTACAGAGTGAGTTCCAGGACAGCCTCCAAAGCCATGCAGAGAAACCCTGTCTCGAAAAACAACAACAACAACAAAAAAGAATTGCTATGCAGGGATGCCCAGATGCTCAGTGGTTAGGAGCATGTTCGAGCATGTACTGACCTTCCAGAGGACCTTCATTCACACCAGTACCCTCCTCAGATGGATTATTACTCCTGCCCCAGGGGATCTGCACACACACACACACACACACACACACACACACACACACACACGCACGCACGCACGCACGCACGCACGCACGCACGCACACACGCACGCACGCACGCACACACGCACACACGATGTAAATATCCATAATTAGAGAAGGATTGTCTGTGAGGGGCGGACTGGGGAGATGATGTCAGAGGGGATAGTGGGAACCCAAGAAGAAGGAACACAGTGACAGCCCTGGTGGTTGCGGTGGAAAGAGGCAGAACTCACAGACCACCTCAAGCCCACATTAAACTTTCTTGGATTAACAAAGGAAAACGGGAGGAACTTGAGGTTTGGAGGTTTGGCCCTCCGTGTGTGCCTGCGTAGACCCAGAGCAAGACAGAAGGACATACAGGGAACCTGTCTCGGAGGACAGTTCCACACTGGAGGCAGGAAGCAATGAAGCCGGGCAAACCCCGGTGAGGAGGCAGGAACCCTGGCGGACACATGGGTCAGACGCTAGCTTGCAGTGGCCGCTCACAGCCCGGCGCACTTCTTGCTACAGGATGTGGCATCGCCACCCCCCCACCCCACCCCGTCCCCTCTCTCCTCAGTCCCCAGATCTCCGCATTACTCTTTCTACACCGCATTTTCCTTCTACTCAAGGCCAGGAAATCCGGGAAGGGGCCAGCAAAAGGATCCTCGATACCCATAATCCGCAACGTTATTTTGAAAAAGTAAAGATTACTTTTTACTCCAATATCTATAGTTTTGCACCTGGAACTGATAGTAGCTGGATGCAAGCAGTTACCGCTGGGCAAAATAACTGGTTAGTGCTATGATGAAGGCTGAATTCTGTTCGCAGACTGATGATCCCACGACGAAAAGTTTTCTGAGCCTTCGGGACGCAATTGGAGTCCATTGCTTTGTGTGAGGCGTTAGGAGTAGCAAGGAGACAAGTATAGCATCGAATTACTTCTCAAAGTAAAGAAAAAAAAGAGATATGCTGTTCCCATACCGGGAGTCGAACCCGGGCCGCCTGGGTGAAAACCAGGAATCCTAACCGCTAGACCATATGGGAGCTGCCGGTAGGTGTCTCTGCTCTGTATACTATGTCACCTACGTCAGCAGAGATGCTTGCCCAAACCCAACCCCTTAGATCTTCCAGCATCTTCACTTTCTGGGGTTCCTGCGGCTGCCTCAGTCGGGGGAGCGGAAGGATGGAACCTCCTCGGTGAGTGGAAATGGGGCGAAGTCAGCAGACAACAGCGCTTTGCACTGTCCTCACCCAAGCCCAGCAGCAGTGTCGCGCTTACCGGAGCCCGGCACACCGGAAGCGCAGTCGCGCAGTAAACGCCTTTGTGGGCTCCACTTAGACTCAATCCCGTGGACAGTGGCTTGATCGGCGTTCCACCAGAGGTCCTCCCGCAGTTAGAACTTGCGGTCATTACGACTGCGTTCCGTCCTCTCTGCACGCAGAGATGCCGCTTTAGTGACACTAGGATGTTAAGACACTGCCGCCTGGCGTGGTGGTGAATGCCTTTAACGTTTCCAAAACTCAGAAGGCAAAAACTGGTGAGTTCCTGTACGATCACGCTACTCAAGGTTTACACACTGTGGCCTTCTCAAACTAAAAACAAAACGAAGGCCATTTTCTCTTTGGTCACCATAGCCCCAAGCATACGGGCACCAGAGAATCTAGAAGGGGAGGAAGTGCTCCCTATCCCACACAGGCTTGTAATCTGATGTTAACCTTTTTTTGTTATTTATCATTTAAAAATTTACAGCCTGAACTTTGATAGAAGAGCCGGGCTCACGACTCACTGAGCAACCCAACTGAAACCACAGTAAATTAAGTTTATTATTATTGCATTAATACAATCCCAAATCTGAGAAAGAAAATTAAGAAATTCAACTTTCTTTAGAAAAAAAAATGACTTAAGAGTCTGGAGTGATTGATGGCTCAGTGGTAAAGAGAACTCCCTGGCTGCTCTTCAAGAGGACCCAGGGATTCCCAGCCCCCATGTGGCCGCCCACGACCATCTGTAACTCAAGTTTCCGGAGCTCCATCACCCTTTGCTGGCCTCCGAGGGCTTTCGGCCACCACATGGTGCACGGACCTGCATGCTGGCAAGACACACATACACACAGCAAAATAGATTTAAGAAATGAAAGCTTGGCGAGTTACTGTAACCTTTACTTTATTCAGTTTTTCTGTACAAGTTTTACATATCTTTACAGTTAAGAACTAGAAAAGCCAATATAAGCAAAATTAACAAACTTGGAAGAAATATTTACACCCACAAACGGTTAATTTCTCTCCCCAAACACAAGTCTCCAGACAAAAGTCAGCTCAGTAGAAAAGTTCAGCATGGTACAGTTCCCAGACACAGGATGGCAAGTTCAGCAGGCAAAGAGGCTGACTGCTAAAAATTAAGTGGGAGGTCCCTTCCATTCCATTGAAAGAACGTCAGGTGCCCCCCCCCCCCCGTTTTAATACTCCCTCCTACCCGACAGTCTACTCTGGTGTTTGCCTGTGTGTTGTCTTATGTAATTTTAAAGAAAAGGTCTGTTGCCCAGGGTAGTCTGTAACTCCAGGGCTTAAGCAATCCTCCTGCCTCAGCCTCTAGAGTTGCTGGGACTATAGGCATGCAGTACCATGCCCTGCCAGAGGTATTTTTATTGACTGGAATTGTCCCGAGCTGGCCTAAGTTTCCAGACTCCTTTTCTTCCAGGTCACCATGCACGCAGGGTCTCATCATCCCAAGCTGGCTGACTGGAGGTTATCCGATTGTTGTCTAACTCACCCAAAGGGAGGGAGGCCCCGTGAGAACATGGACCTAGAAGAGCTTTCACACAAGCTGCTTTCAACACTGCTCAGCTTGCCTCATCAAACTTGCTAACTCACCAAGCTGGAAACAATGCAGACTAAGGACATTTCTACGAGGAGCACTGGCTGAGACAATGCAGACTAAGGACATTTCTACGAGGGGCACTGGCTGAGACAATGCAGACTAAGGACATTTCTACGAGGGGCACTGGCTGAGACAATGCAGACTAAGGACATTTCTACGAGGGGCACTGGCTGAGACAGGGACTATTATGAAGACGGTCTGAGTAGGGCAGTGGCATCAAGATGGCTGTTCAGTGCCTTCTGAGGCAGCTTCAGGTCAGGCAGGCCCGGGATCCAACTCCTTCAGCTTTTTCTGGAGGCCCCGGAGCTGACTCCGACCCCAGTTGATTCGAGTCTGGAGGCTGGCTATATCCGCAGCCAGCTGAAGGCCTGGGGAGAGAAGAAGAAATCACTTAACCCACACCCTCACCTTCCCAGCACCTCACCTGTGCTAAACCATCATCCCCTCAAGCAAAAAAGCCTCCCTGACTCACTGTGCTCGCCACAATGAGTTCCAGTCCAGTCACAGGTGTCAAACCACAAGAACCCACACACAGTCGCCATTCAACTTTCCCTCAGCTGCTGCCTGCTGCCTGCTGCCACCACAGGTGAAACAGCTCCAGCCTCCCAGAGTTCCGGGCTCTTCTTTTTCCTTTACTCCTGCATCTAAAGCTGTTAGCAAACATGGGGGCGTCTGCTCTCAAAACAAGTGCAAGCTGCCACTTTTTACCTCACTTCCAATGCCTCTACCTACATACCATGGCTGGCCAATCCTGGCACCTGCTTCCTCTCTCCGTTCTCCAGTCTGACCCCACCCAACATCCCAAGGATTCTTGCTACTCTGTTGGTCCTACTGATTCCTCCTGATTCTGGACCAGCCCATGGACGCACTAGGGCCTGGCTCCTGGCTCTGCTGTGCTGGACCCCAGCCCTCTGGCCTCTTTGCTTTTCCCCCAGTTCCCATACCCCCTTATCCAGGGCTTCTACCCTGGAAACTAGACCAGCTGGGGTCTAGTTGATCTCCTGAGCTAGAACCCAGTTCCTCCATCCAGACCACTCACAAAGCTTCATCTTCTCGGGGAGGCCTTTCCTGTCCCATCTTCATAAACCAGCCCCCAGCCCACTCCCCCCCCCCCATGTTACTTTTTTCGTGGCTTCCAGAGCCTGGAACTACAACAAAAGCCTATTTGTTTGCCTATCTATTATACATTGTCTTTCTCCTATACAGAACAAACCTTCCATTGTATCCCTGCTACTATTATACCCTTAGCAGTTACCAAACATGAACCTAAAATGCTGGGAACAGCCTGCGAACACTTTGGGAAAAACCCCAGCAGACTTCAACACAGTCTGCTGATGTCAACCTGCAGAGTCCTCACATGCTCCCTATGGATAGCAGGCTGGAATTCGGTCCATGGCTACAAAGTCAACAACAGGGTCCACTCACCATCCCGGAAGCTGGCCTGAGCCTGCCGCAGACTGTGAGGGACCAGGATTCCAAACCAGTTCAAGGGATCTTGAGGGACCACAGGGGACCCTGACTCTTGGGTCTTGGTAGGGCCCTTGCGCCTTCGTAGAGCTGGAGAAAGAAAGGTTAAAGGCCATGCAGTCCTTGTGCCCACAACGATCTTATTAATCTAAGTTTGTGATCCTGTAAAACACCTAAGGTTAGAAATTTCCCCCAACAAGCCGAGTGTGGTGGCGCATGCCTTTAACCCCAGTATTCAGGGGGCAGAGGCTAGCCGATCTCTGTGAGTTCGAGGCCAGCCTGGTCTTCAGAGGGAATTCCAGGACAGAGAAACTCTATCTTGAAAAAAACAAAAAAAGAAAGAAATTTTCCCCAAACTCTTTTGGGTGTCTGGAAATAGTACTACTCTTCCCTTTGTAATCCAGACGACTCTGTGCCTATTGACTTCCAGAACATCTGATTCTGTCTGCCGGCAACAAGATCAGACTGACTTGTCCGTTTTCCCCGAAGTTCCCCATTAGGAATGACTAACTAGGATTAGAGGTTTATTTCCAGGAAGCGCCCAGATACAGAGATGCATATTTTCTGTTCGGCTGATGAGACTTCCTTTGACTGCAAAACCTATCCCACTATAAACGGCCCACCTCTAGCTTCCTATCAAAGTATAAGGGAAAGCCGCCCTCCTAGGACATTCCCATCTCCAGTGTAGACGCGCTCCATTAACCAGTGAGTTTGAGCTGACAGGAGGAAAGGGGACTTACATGCCTCGCGGGGCCCCACTTCCTCGGGGGTCTGGGCATCAGCTTTGATCACCCTGAAGGTCTGGGGTCCATCCTGGGCGTCGCTGAAGGAAAGGGGACGATGGATCTCTGGCCACGCCGGCCGACGTTCTCCCACCCACTCTACATCGAGGGCCTCTCACCTGGCGCGCACGCAGACCTGAGGCTCCATACGCGAGGCATACTGCAGGGGCCCTACCGACTTGGCACCCATGGCATAGCGAGCCTTGGCAAGCGAGAGCCATCCCTGGGGAGACAGGAGACCCTTCAGGCTCGCCTTCCCTCCCTGGGCTCGCCATCTGCCCCTCCCTCCATTCCCCGTGGTCCACCTCCTCCACCCGGGCGTTCAACGCCGCCCGCTTCGCCTCTAGTTCCTCCAGGTCGCTGAGTAGCTGCAGGAACCTCGAGTCTAACTCCTCCCGCAGGGCCGAGACCGCCATGGCCCAGCCGCTGTTAGGACGCGGATGAGCTAAGCCCCTCCTTCCAAGCCGCTTAATCACCGCCCATTTGCACGACAGCCAATCGGCGCCTGAGACCCGCCCCTAGGGAGCGTTTCTAGTCGTGGCCCGGAAGTCAAAGGCTACGACCTCCGGGTGACCCGTATCAACTGCCAGGGCGCTCCGGGAACCAGGACTCGGGCTAGCGCCCGAAGTGGAGCAGTTCCCGAATCAGATGGCTATGAAAAGTCCGGCCTTAAACTTAATTCCAGGGAGCCACCCATCCAGTTTCCCGCTTCCGCTCTTCGCAAGCCGGCGGCGTGGACAACTCAGGTCTCAGTGAAGCCGTGGGCAAGCTCGTTTATCCGGGGGCTGTCGTAAAGCACGTGACATTCCGAGTCCAGGTATTTGATTGGCTGCCCGACTGACCAATAACCTTGCGACGCCCGCCCTCTCCGCCATCTTAACATGGGGCACTCTGGACGGCCGTCGACTCGAGTGAAGCCTTTTTTGAGGCCTTCTTGGTTGAGGGCGGAAGGGAGCGCTGCGTGGTGCGGGCGGGCGCTTGAAGAGCACACGCTCGTGTCGGAGCGGCGCTCAACATGGTAGGATGTTTGAGTTCGTGTTTTGGCTTGATGGGGGCGGGGGAGGGGGACTAATGGAAGGCCGGGTTGCGGTCCTCGGAGGTCGGGACCCTGTCCGTTCTGTGACCCTGACTATTCGCTAGCTCCGTCGGGAGGCTCGCCTGCGCCGCGAGTACCTGTACCGCAAGGCCCGGGAGGATGCGCAGCGATCCATTCAGGAGAAGAAGGAGCGAGTCAAGCGTGCCCTAGAAGGTAAGGCCTCCCTATCCTGGTGGGGTACTTGTCCTTTCTAGAGCATACTTAGGCAGTCATTCATTGCCTGTTAGGTAGGACCGCTCAGCTGCATTGGAAATGCCATATTTAGCCGTGGTTGGTTGGTTCTGTATCCAGTGAGCTTTATGTCTCTTATCTGATTGTATATCACCCCTGGTACCTCTGACTAAATCTTCATTTTGCTCTTCCTAGGTTTTAGGACTGTAAATGTGTTGTGTAAAGTTTGTCTGAGTTAAGAAGCATAGTGTTGCCGGGCGTTGGTGGCGCACACCTTTAATCCCAGCACTCGGGAGGCAGAGAGGGGCAGGTGGATCCCTGTGTATCCGAGGCCAGCCTGGTCTACAGAGCGAGTTCCAGGACAGCCTCCAAAACAATACAGAGAAACCCTGTGTCTAAAAACCAAAAAAAAAAAAAAAAAAAAAGAAGCATAGTGTTAGGAATAGGATTGTACCTCAGTTGTTAAACTGCTTGCCTAGCACGAAGGAGGCTCTGGATTCTGACTCCAGCATGATTAAACTGGGCCTAGTAGCCTGTGCCTGTAATCCTGAGCTGGGGAGATAGAGGCAGGAGGACCAAGGCTTGCTCCGGCTGCATCAGTTTGGGCTATATAAGCATAGTGTTAAGCATCTGTGACCCGTCTTCATAGCTAAAAAAAAAAAAAGAGCCCATCAGTGGTGGTACACGCCTTTAATCCCAGCATTCGGGAAACTGTGAATTCAAGGCCAGCCTGGTGTACAGAGCTACACAAAGAACCCCTGTTTTGAGAAGAAAAAAAAATCCCAAGTGCTGGGATTAAAGACCAATATTGCCCGGCTGCACTTACTGAGAATCCAAATTCATTTCCCAGTACCTACATGGAGTGGCTCACAACCCCACTTCCAGGGTGTCCAGTGTCCCCTGGCCTCAGCAGCCACCCTCATACGTGTGCATGTAAACTCAGGCCAGCACACACATACACAGAAATAGCAAAGAAAAAATGATCAATATATTAGCATTTATAATGATCACTATATTAAATATTGCATTAAAAGGAACCCATTTTTTTGTTGTTTTGTTTTTACTGGGCATTGGTGGTACATGCCTTTAATTCCAGCACTAGGAAGGCAGAAGCAGGTGGAGTTCAAGGCCAGCCTGGTCTACAGAGCAAGTTCAGGGACAGTCAGGGCTACACAAAGAAACCTTGACTCGGAAGGAAGGAAGAAGCCGGGCATTGGTGGTGCACGCCTTTAATCCCAGCTCTTGTGAGACAGAGGCAGGCGGATCTCTGAGCTTGAGGCCAGCCTGGTCTACCAAGCAAGTTCCAGGACAGCCTCCAAAACAATACAGAGAAACCCTGTCTCAAAAAACCAAAAAAAAAGAAAAAAAAAAAAAGAAAAAAAATTTATTTATTTATTTATTTATTTATTTATTTGTGTATGCAGTGTTCTGCCTGCAAGTATGCTTGCAGGCTAGAAGAGGGCACCAGATCTCATTACAGATGGTTGTGAGCCACCATGTGGTTGCTGGGAATTGAACTCAGGACATCTAGAAGACCAGCCAGTGCTCTTAACCGCTGAGCTATCTCTCCAACCCCAGACAGAAAGAAGCCATTTTTAAGCTATTATTTTTGCTTATATTATACCTATTTAGAGTTTTTTGTTTTTGTTTTTTGGTATTTACGAGACAGGGTTTCCGAGGCTGTTAGTCCAGCCTGGCCTCGAACTCACAGAGATCCGCCTGCCTCTGCCTCACGAGTGCTGGGATTAAAGGCGTGAGCCACCACCACCCCACTCCTATTTAGAATTTTAAGTCTAAAGATATTAGAGTATATGTGTTTGACTGCTGTATTTGTTTGGGTGTGGATACTCTATTTCTAATTGTTTCTAAAATCCCAGGTATGGCTAGACATTCCTTTTTGTGAGTATCCCTGGGGATAATCCTTTTCTATGGCACATAGGAAATTATTCTCAATTGGTAACTAGATGGAATGCTGCTGCCATGACCCTCCCCTCTATCCCTACATGCTGGAGAGCAGAACTGGGCCTATGGATGGGGTATGAAATGTGCTTTATTTTCCAGAGTGGACACACTACAGCTTAGCCACTGACTGCCCACATTAGTCCACAGAAGTTGGACCCACAACCAGCTGAGGCTACGCACCTTGAAGTGTTCTATGCATCAAGACTAGCAATGTTCTTTTTATATAGTTTTGCTTTGTTGTTTTTGAGTCAGGGTTTTACTTGGTAGCCTTGACTGGCCTGGAATTCACTATGTAGACCAGGCCAGCCTCAAATTCATAGAGATCCATCTGCCTCTACCTCTGAAGCCCAGGCATGGACCACCACATCTGGCTTAGGTTCCTGGTGAGAAGACTTCGGGGTTACTGGTCTGCCTTCCTATATGAGGAGCAGTCTGTTTCTTTTAAAAAAGCAACTTTTGTTTTTGTAGCGTGCCTTAGCACCAGGGTCTTAGACTTGCAAGCAAACTGCCCACCATTGAGTTACCAAAACTTAAAGTTTTGTCTGGTTATAAAAATAATACATACTGATAATGATAAAGTGCTTTGGAAAATGAGCTCCCCTGGGTGCCATAAGTTGACAGTTAGGTGAAAGAGATTGGTAACTGGGTGTCATGCCATACCCTGTAATCGCAGCAGTTAGAAGCTAAGGCCATGCACATCTCAAGACCATGTCTCCACAACGAAATAAGTAGCTACTTCTCTGTCTCCTGGATTTCTGTACTGGCTGTTAAGGAGTACAGTGCTTTCCCGTCAAATCTGTGCAGACTAGTAAACCACAGTGTCATAAATTGATGGGACCCTGCTTGTGTCACACTCAGCCCCCTGTCTTTTCCTTACAGAAAACCAACTGATTCCCACTGAGCTACGCCGGGAGGCTCTAGCCTTACAGGGGTCCCTGGAGTTTGATGATGCTGGCGGGGAAGGTAAAACTGTTGTGCAGCCCTCTCCCACACTGAACCAACTTCTCTGCTCACTGGGCTTCCTGTCCTCTTCAGCCACCCTGGGCAGTTTCCCACCTGATGGAAGTGTCCAGGTGAGCTGTTTCTGTGCCCGCCCCAGCTTCCCTCCTGTTTGCCTGTGTGGCGTCTCAGGGCTTCTCCCTCAATGAATGCTTTCAGTTCCTTTTACACAATGATGAACACAGGAGCTTTCCCCCTTTGCTCACTAGAATATCTGCAGGAGCAGAACACTGTCCTTAGCACTGGTACCCAAATGTCTCCTTCATTGCATTGTGTAATAAACAGGAAAGGAACCCGAGACTATAGATACTGTTGTGAGGAAAGGGAGCCGCCCGCTTGTTTTAGCAGTTCAGAGTTTTGCCCAGTTCGTGTTCTCAGTTGTGCTTGGTAACCAATGGTGGCCGCCCCCCTGGCCACTAGAGGTGCATTCCATCAGTGAGGGTTCTCTTGAGCAGACTCAGCATTTTTCTTGTCTCGTTCTCTCGACAGGTGTGACCAGCCATGTAGATGATGAGTACCGATGGGCTGGGGTTGAGGATCCTAAGATCATGATCACTACCTCTCGAGACCCCAGTTCTCGTCTGAAGATGTTTGCAAAGGTACTAGGGGACGGGGAGTAGGGGATGCCCATGGCCGGTGGCACCAGTTCTAATGTGACATTGGTCCATGGGCAGGAATTGAAGCTGGTGTTCCCGGGTGCCCAGCGCATGAACCGAGGTCGGCATGAGGTTGGAGCACTGGTGCGAGCATGCAAAGCCAATGGGGTCACTGACCTTTTGGTTGTTCATGAGCATCGAGGCACACCTGGTAAGGCCTGCTGGAGGGGAAGGGAGCTAGGGCTGTTGTCATGGCAGAATGTCTGACAGCCTGTACCCTACAGTGGGGCTCATTGTCAGCCATCTGCCCTTCGGTCCCACCGCCTACTTCACACTGTGCAATGTGGTCATGCGGCACGACATCCCTGACCTGGGCACCATGTCAGAGGCTAAGCCTCACCTCATCACTCACGGCTTTACCTCCCGGCTGGGCAAGCGGGTAGGTAAGGGAGCCTTGGGGGGGAGTCGGAGTGGGGAGCAGGGAGCAGGCCCGCCACTTGCCACTCTCCTTTCCTGTGCCCCAGGTGTCTGACATCCTTCGTTACCTGTTCCCTGTGCCAAAAGACGACAGCCACCGGGTCATCACCTTTGCAAACCAGGACGACTACATTTCATTCCGGTGGGCCTATAGCGCTGAATATGGGGCATCGTGACCTTTGTGGACTTTTGACTGACCCAAAGCCCTACTGACTTACATACCTATCTCTGCTCCTTTCTTCCAGGCACCATGTCTACAAGAAGACAGACCACCGCAATGTTGAGCTGACTGAGGTTGGGCCTCGATTTGAGCTGAAGTGTGAGTTTGGCTTTGTTTATGGTAGGGGACGGGGTAAAATGAGGGGCTTGTTGCACATGGGATGACGCGTCTTTCTCCCGACCCCAGTGTACATGATTCGCCTGGGCACACTGGAGCAGGAGGCCACAGCGGACGTGGAATGGCGCTGGCACCCCTATACCAACACTGCCCGCAAGAGGGTCTTCCTGAGCACCGAGTGAGCTGCCCGCCCGCCCACCAGTCAGGCAGGAATTGCTCACAGACGTTTTTTTTTGTTTTTTTGGGGTTTTTTTTTTTTTTTGGTTTTTCGAGACAGGGTTTCTCTGTGGCTTTGGAGGCTGTCCTGGAACTAGCTCTTGTACACCAGGCTGGCCTCGAACTCACAGAGATCCGCCTGCCTCTACCTCCCAAGTGCTGGGATTAAAGGCGTGGGCCACCAACGCCCAGCTCTCACAGACATTTATAATCCCAAGTGGGGACTGGAAAGATCTAAATAAATCCTCTGTCATCATGCTACCCAACTGCCTCTAACTGGTCACAGTGGACCTACTCTCTGTCAGGCCAAACGTGAAAGATGAAGCCCATGGAGTGTCCATGGGTTGAAGACCTTCTGACTGTGGAGTGTCCTCAGGCCTAGTTTTATGTGGAGTATAAACAGTCCCTCTCAGGCTGGGGATGGTGGTACAGACTCCCCACTGGAAAATGCGTGGTGTCTCTGAGAGTTGGGCCCTGTGAGCACTTATTTAGATGGTTTAAGGGTGAGTCTTTTTCACCAGCAGCAAGTTGACCCCATTCAAGTGCCGGCCTAACTTAGCAGTTCAGTGGGGTCCCTGTGCCAAGTAGATGCATCCTCCCTCTTTTATAGGAGGCATGGTGACACTTGTGCATGGGCCTATCCAACAGCGCACAGGGAGGTGCCTCAAGGTTCTAAGTCTGTGCCCCAGCCCCTCCCAACCCCTTCCCTGTACCCACAACCTGTGCATCTCCAGGGATCCTGGGTTTGTGTAGAGTGGTTGTCAAGACCCTGCATTGCCCGAGAGTTTACAGAGAGAATTGGCGATGAGATCCATCGTGCAGGTAGAAGGAGGCCTCTGAGGAAGCATGTCATGACAGGATAAGGCAGATGTCTGCATGGAATCATGAAAGCCCAGTGATGGTGTGAGATAGCAGAAGCCATCTGGATGGCTTGTGCAAGGGCCTTGAGGCCCACTAAGAAGAGCTGAAAGGGAGACGTAGGACCCACGGAGGCCAGTGTTCTGGAAAGTCTGGGATGAGGTGACCATTACAACTCATGAATCCTGTTCCTCTGCAAGGCCTCTGGGATCCTACATGGCTTTGCTCCATCCTTGAAGAATGGACCTATGTGTGTGTGTTTGTTAAATTTTAAAACAAGTAAAACCATGTCATGTTCTGTGTTGTTTTCTTATAGCTGCCATAAGAAATTACTGTGGACCAGGTAATTCAACAGAAATTTGTTAGTTTTAGAGGTCATGGTACAAGGTCAGGGTTCACTCCCTCCTAAGGCTGAGTGTTGGGGTGGGGATCTGTTTGCTCTTTGGCATGCGATGGTTGCCAGCAACCCTTGACATTCCTTATTGTTGACAATAGCACCCTAGTGCCAGCCTTTGTCTTCCACGCTTCTGTCTACCAAACGTCTTGAATGCTTCTCTTACGAGGACCTGTGTCATTGTGTTTACGGCCTGTGGTCTGGGAGGGTCTCCTTATTTACACAGTTCTGAACTTCATTATATCTGCAGAGAGCCTTCTTTCAAATGCATTTGTAGTTAGTCTAAGAATAGGATGTCTCTATGTCTGTACTTTTACTTTATGTGTAAGAGTGTTTGCCTGCACATGCGCCCGTGTACCACTTGAATGCCTGGTGCCCGAGGAGAGCAGAAGAGGGTGAAGGATCCCTTGGTCTGGAGTTAGACAGTTGTGAGTCACCATGTGAATGCTGAACCTCAGTTTTCTGAAAGAGAATCTAAGTTGTTTTGTTTTTCAAGACATGGTTTCTCTGTGTAGCCCTGACTGACATGGAACTAACTCTGTAGACCAAGGCTGGTCCTGCCTCTGCCTCCTGAGTGCTGGGATTAAAGGTGTGCGCCACCACTGGGAAGATGTCATTTTCAAAGCTGGGAACGGCATTAATCTCATGGTCCTGGTATCTCCAGTATCCTGAGGTCTCCGTTGCAGTTTAGGCTTTACCATCACAGCTTCATGCAGTAACCTCTTGTACCAACCCTGCCACATTGCCCGGCTTTGTCTGCTCTTTGAAACCTGCAATACAACTCCTTGAACCCTTCAGTCTTGCATCTTTCATGGCTGAAAAACCAGGACCCACATAGATATGGTGCTGCCAAGTTCTGCTGCTAAGATGTGATGTAGCCTGGTATCCTTGGACCACAGCTGTATTAACTTTGGTGCTCACCTGGGAGGTGGGCTGACGACACTTTACTAAGCAGTTCCTTTCCAGGAACAGGGAACCCTCTGAACTGTTGGTTCAGGCTCTTTATAATACATTTGCACTTTCACAAGTTGGAGCTTTAGGTGGGTGGGTGGGATTTTCCCTGCAGGCATTCTGTAATTCAAGTGCCTTGACAAATGCTTTCCCTCAGTGGTACTGATTGCTTTAACGGTTATAGTTGCATCCTCATCACTAGCCTGGCTGCTCCCTGTCTTTGTCCATTAACTTTAAATTCAGTTTCACTCCAGCTCTCAGGACATGGCAGAATGAAGCCATACTCTTCGAGTGTGACACAGTTTTAAGCCCTTTACGCTCTGCTGGCAGTTCTCAGTTGCTTTTCCAGCCCAAAGTTCTAAACTCTCATTCCTCCAATCAGACAGGCTCCCCTGAGTCTACAAAGCACACGGTGAGGCAACCCCACTTCTCAGCTGCAACTTCTGTCAAAACACCCTGAGAAGTCACTTACGGAAAGACTGGTTTTGGCTCGAAGTTCCAAGACAGTTCCTTGGGACAGGGAAGTCATGGCAGTAAGAGTTTGAAGTAACATAGGAAACAGAGTAGGGCACACTGCTACTCAGCTAGCTTCTGTTCAGTCCAGGATTTAAGCCCAGGGAATGGTGCCACCAATTTTTAAGGTGGTTTTAGACTCAGCCTAACACAGTATCTCACATGTTTGTCTAGAGCAGTGCTTTTCAACCTTCCTAAGGCTGATTGACCCTTTAATACAGTTGTAGTGACCCCCTCAACCATAAAATTAGTTAGTTAGTTTTGTTTTTCGAGACAGGGTTTCTCTGTGGCTTTGGAGGCTGTCCTAGAACTAGCTCTTGTAGACCAGGTTGGCCTTGAACTCACAAGAGATCTGCCTGCCTCTGCCTCCTGAGTGCTGGGATTAAAGGCATGTGCCACCACGGCCCGGCCATGAAATTATTGTCATTGCTACTTTATGTATATTGATATATGGCTGTAATTTTTCTACTTTTTGAACATAGTGTAAATATTGTTGGAGACAAGAAGTTTGATGGGGTTGCCACCCACAGGTTGAATCACTGGCCTAGAGGCTAAGTAATCTCTTACAGGTGTGCCTCCTAGGTAATAGTAGATCCTGTTGACAGTCACACTATCACCATTCAGCCTCCAGAGGGCACTGAAGTGCAGGGTGGCTTTCTCCTTGGCTGTGTGTGTACCTGTAGCCCTGAGAGACTGATCTTGTTCCAAGGAAGGAATCATCGATTCAGAATACCGAAATCCGAGGAGACTGGGGAGCCCCAGAGGAGCTCTGCGGGAAACTGAGCTCCTGGGCACTGCTGAGCTCAAACTCCCGGTTTGCACATGGGGAGGGGTGTGCCTTCTGTTTGTGAAATGTCAAGCTTGTAGATGGCCAGGGGGACAGCTTTCAAAGACTGAGTGTTTCTTAACAGCGAAGCAGTGAAATGTATGTGTCGGGGAGGGTGTTTGACGTCTTCTTTCTCCACACCATTCGTTGAACTTTTTTGGTCCAATGGAAAAGGAAGCCAGAGAGCAATTGTGTATTAGGGGCTATCGGTAGCATCAAAGAATCTCCCCACTGCCCCTAGTTAAAGCACTGTCTCCCAGGTTTTCCCCCTTTGAAACAGCCGTTCAGACTGGGTCCTCACAGCACTCAGTCTTCAGTCTTGAGTGGCCTGTGGGGCAAACCCTGAGCATTGTTTTCTCTGTAGTGCCTCAGAGTCAAACATTCCTGCCCTCTCTTTTGCCAGCAGTCAGTCTGACCGGTTTTACCTGGACCCATTTCTGCTCCAGTTTGCTTTTGGTTGCTGTGATCAGCAAGCACCCTGACCAAAAGCCTGAGGAGGAAAGGGTTTCTTTGACTTACAAGTTACTGTGGTTATAATGGAGAGTGCCTGCTGCAAACTTCCTTATTCCACGAGGGATCAACCCCGGAACAGTTATAGTCAGATCAAAGCAAAACCCAAGTCCAGCGGTGCTGCACAATGTTTGCAGCTCAGTGTTTGACATCAGGTGCTCACTCCTCTGAGCCCCAAAGGATGGGCATCTGTGGTAGTTTGGAGGAGAATGGCACCCATGGCCTCAGATATGTTTGATTCCCAGCTGGTGGACTGCTTAAGAAGTGTTAGGTGTGGCCTTGGAGGAGGCGTGTCACAGGGTGGGCTTTGAGGTTTAGAAAGCCCAGTCTTCCCGTCTGTTTGCTGCGCGGGGATGTGTGAGCTCTCAGCTACTGCTCCGGCACCATGCCTGCTGCCACGCTCCCCACCACGGTGGTCGTGGATTCATTCCCCGAAACGGTAAGCAATCCCTGAATTAAATACTGAATTTTATAAGCTGCCTCGGGCACGGTGTCTCTTCACAGCAATAGAACAGTAAGACAGTCCCATTTCTCTGCCTCTGCTATCTGCAGCACACACAGATTGTCTAGGAAGCGCCGGCTGGCTCCTCTCTGTTAACTGTCCTTGGCTGACATCCCATAGTCTCCAATATGCTGGGGTCTCCACTGCAGCTAGGAAGCCACCTTCACCAATGGCTTCTCTTGGCCTCCTCCTGGACCCTGAGCCTTTCATGGTGCCAAATTTCAGCTTCGTGACCCCTTCAGTGCTGGCTTCCACTGAACCTGAGACTGCACCTCTACCAATAGCGTCTCTGCGGAGAGACTGCCCCCTGACTAGTCTTCCTTGCTCTTGATGATGCCCCTTTATGCCTACAGACCAATTCCCTGTGGGAGGCTTTTACGCATGACCAAGTTCAGCTACCAGCTTGAGATGCAGCCTTGCCCCCAGCCCAGACGACCCCTTCTATATATTGACCCAGGGGAAATAGTTTCCAGATTTCACCTCAATCATTCTGGCCTCTTTCTAACTGCAACTCCTTTTCCAGCATCCATTGTCCCAGTAGAGCAAAGAAGGTTTTGCTTCCAGGTTCTGGATTCAGATCTACCACACAAATGGAACTGAGAAAGATTCTCTGACGTCCCTCAGAAACACTGTAAGCCGGTCCCCCTCATCTTCTCTTCCAAGGTCCTACAGAACAGTTCATTAATACTCGATGACTTTTCCAGTCCAAAGAGCCAAAATCCTCTACAGTCCTCCCACAAATCAACACTGTCAGGTTCAGCACAGCAAAAACCCACGCCTAGTACCAATTTCTGATCAAGTTGTTTTGAGTAGCAGTTACAAACATCGTGACCAAAGACAACTTGGAGAGTGTCCTGGCAAGTTGTATATCAGCCTGACACAAACCATAGTATTTGGGAAAAGGAAATCTCAACTGATAACATGCCCCCAGCAGACTTGCCTGCGGTCTATTTTCTTGACTGATGGTTGATGTAAGAGGACCCAAGCTCACTATGGGCAGTCCCACCCTTGGGCTGCTGTTCCTAAGAAAGCAGTTGAGCAAGCCAGTAAGAACACTCCGTGGTGTCTGGCTCAGTTCCTGCCTACCAGGCTCCTGTCTTGAGTTCCTGCTTTGACTTCATTTGAAGATAGACTGTGATTTGGAAGTGTAAGTGAATACATCCTTTCCTCCCCTAGTTGTTTTTGGTCATAGTGATCACAGTAATAGAAACCCTATCTAAGGGAAGAAAAAGTTTATTTGACTTACAGGTCATGGTCCATCACTGAGAGAAGCCACGGAAGGAACTCCTCAGAACCGGGAGGCGGGACTGAAGCAGAGCCCTCTGAGGAATGCTGCCGTACTGGCTCACTTCCTCCTATTTGGGCCCAGTCACCTTTCTTCAAATTACACTTTTTTTCCCCTGCCAGCTTTCTTATACAGCCAAGGGCCACCTACCTGCCTGGGGTAGTACTACCCACCATGGGCTGGACCCACCACATCCAGTAGCAGTTTAGAAACATACACCCCCATTCATGTCTACAAGCCAAGCTGATGGAACAGAGACAGTTCTCCAACTGAGGTCCCCTCTCCTCAGATGTGTCAAGTTGACAATCAAGATTAACCCTTAAGAGAGACAGAATCCCAAGAAAACAGACTCCCATCTGGGTGGCCAGACAGACTTTTAGACAGATGAGAAGGTAGACATTTATACAGATCAGTGGTCCCAGAGAAATAGAGCCGCTCTTTCCTTGCCGACTAAGATTAATCCCAGCCGAGCAGAAGACAAAATATCTCCATAGAGCAATACCCCAGTGGAGACCTACCTCATCTTCCCAGTCAGCATTCAGATGGGCAGACCTACTTACTAGCCAAACTTGAGCCTATGGGAAAAAGATACCCCTTTTCTCCAGAAAGGATACCTCCTTCTGGAGAAATAGACTGCACTGGGCCTCCAGGTTGGATTCTCAGGATCTCCAGCTAGCAAAGCAGAGATTCCCCAGGCACTGGTCAGCTTTCCCGCCCCCTGCTTATTACCATAGCTGCTCCACTGACCTCTCAGTAGCCACTGCTCCTGGGTACCACCAGTATCCAATGACCACAGCCCGCCAGTCATATCTACTGCTGCTCCATAGAGACCTTCCACAATACCGCAGTGACACGCCTCCATTTGTTCTGGAATGACCAGGCTTAGAATGACTGTCATTAGTCATCTCGGACCTGGCTTCAGTGACCCCTACCTTCACCGAGGTCATAGACATATGTACGCCTCCCTGAGTCACCCAACCCAAATCCATGCTCCAGGCACCAGCAATCCCAGTGGCATTTACTGGTCACCTTCTGCTTCCTTGGGAACCAATACTGCAAGTCTCTGTGACCTCTCAGTTAATTCATTGACCTGCACCCTGCCCAAGATGACACCAATTTTCCGATCATTGTTAGTAACATTCACTGACCTCCAATGAACCCACAATTACTGACCATCCTCAGTCATCCCTGCTGACCCCCTTAGAACACACAAGTATGATCAGTGGCTCCTCAGTAGCTCACAATAGTCTAAATGCCTGCCTTTAAAGGCTTGAAACAGTATTCCTCCATAGTTCCATACACATGTAATGTACTTTGATCATATTCTTCTCATGTCCTCTATAATCCCCTTCCTCTTCCTGCAGATCCCCTTCTTCTCAAGTCCCCTTCCTACTTTCTTGTCCTTGGTGTGTGTGTACCCCACAGCAGTGAAGTGGGGTTGCCTGACTAGGCATGGGTAAGAGGGGTCACTCACTTGAGTAAGGGAAACTTAACAGTTGCTGCACCACTGAGGAATATGACCCCCCTTCCATACTGTTAACACCCACAGCTTCTCAGGGAGGGATGAGGCCTCCTGTCTCAACCATGATGGCTCTTTGATCGGCCCACCCAGAGTTATGAGTTCATGGGTGCAACTGCTGTGTCATATCCAGAAGACGATGTTTCATGGCACCTCTCATCTGGCTCTTAGATTCTTTCTGGCCCCATCACCACTATGCAATGTTCCCTGAGCCTTGTAGAGGTGGCACAGATGTCCCTTATAAAGCTGAATACTCAACAGTTACTTACCCTCAGTATTTGGGGGGAGGAGTTGAGATACGGTTTTTCTGTGGCTTTGGAGGCTGTCCTGGAACTCACTCTATAGACCAGCCTGCCTCTGCCTCCCAAGTGCTGGGATTAAAGGTGTGTGCCACCACCACCCGGCTACCCTCAGTATTTTAACCAGTCTGATTTTACTCTCATCTCACTATTTAAGCTAGGTCCAGCAAACTAGAGTGTACAAACCACAAATTTTAAAAATTTGTAACGAAATTCAAGGATTGGTGTCAATGCAGTTTCTAAAACATTAAAAAAATTTATTTGGCCAGGCAGTAGTGATGCATTGGGGGGGGGCAGAGGCATCCGATCTCTGTGAGTTCCAAGCCAGCCTGGTCTAAAGAGCGAGTTCAGGACAGCCAGGGTTACACAGAGAGACCCCAAAATGAATTTCATTTTATGCATATGAGTATTTTACTTACCTGTGTATCTGTGCCATGTGCATGCCTAGTGCTTGTAAAGGCCAGAAGGGGGCGACAGAGTCAGAACTGGAGTTTCTGATCATTGTGAGCCAACATGTAGGTGACAGAAACTAAACTCAGGTCCTCTGGAAGAGCAGCCACTGCTCTTAGCTGTTGAGCCATTGCTCCGGCCCCCTAAGCGTCTTTTAATTACATTTACTTGTGTGTTTATGCACAGGCTGTGCATGAGGAGATCAGAGGATAGCTCTTGGAAGTGGTTTTCTCCTTCTACTATGTGTGTCCCGGGGATGGAACTCATAATTGACAGGCTTGGCAGCGAGGTCATTACCTAGTGAACCATCTTACTGCCCTCTTCCCCCTTTCAATGAAAACAAATTTTGGGTACAGCCACACATACCCTAATACACCATCTGGCTGTTTTTGTGCTGGCAAAGTGAAGTATGAAGGACAGAGATCAAATACTGAAGCCCAAACCAGTTCTTGTCTGGTTTTTCAAGGTGCTGCCCATTCCTTCACTTAAACACTGTGACGACCATTAAATTGACAGCCTGTTACCAATGGCCCCACTGCTCTTTCAGTACCTAAAGCACTTTCAGTCCTAGCCCTACCCTTCCACAGGCAACCCCAAACTGATTTCCCCCAGCCCTCCTCAGCAGAGGGTTGGCAGCCCTTAACATGCTTTGGCTACCCTGCAGGCGGTGCTAGCCCATAAACTAAGCCTGTGTTCTGGCAGCCCCCCTGTTTATTTTATGTTGTGTGTGGCGGGGATGTGCCCTCACCAAGAATCTGTGTCGTTGTCAAAATTGACTTTCGGGAGTCAATTTTCTCCTTCCGCCACGTGGGTACTAGGTATCAAATCCAG
The DNA here is from genome assembly GCF_017639785.1 of Mesocricetus auratus. NCBI lineage: Eukaryota > Metazoa > Chordata > Mammalia > Rodentia > Cricetidae > Mesocricetus > Mesocricetus auratus. The sequence goes on from NW_024429202.1 coordinate 26,874,222, forward strand.
GTCGTTATGCATGGTGGCAAGTGTGCCTGTACCCACTGAACTATCTCACCAGTCCCTCATCGTTTAAAAACAAAACACTCCCTTTTTGTGGGGACACCAGACCTTGAACAGAGACCCACTTCCCCTTCGGCCTGGGAGTAGGCAGCTGTAAGACAATGTTCACTGAAAACATGTTTACTGAAAACAATTCAGTGCCATAAAGCTCTTGGTAGGGCTCCTATAAGGGCTCGCTCACTGAAACACCATGACTTTGATCCCCCCTACGGCTAGATGCTTCTTCCTGCTCCCTGTTGTTTCTCCCCGATTCTGGTGCCGGAGAATTAACTACCAGCCAGGAGGGTGAGAAGTCTGTGAGAGCTCGGTTGGAGAATTGTGTGTGTATGGATGGCAGAAGTCCTTAAATAGGGAAGCGTTTTTTCTTGGGGAGTTCTCCTAAGCCGACTTGTGGAGCATAAAGTTTTCTTAATGCAACCTACCGGTCTCTGTGTCATCTATCCCGACCACCTCGCTACATTCTCGGATGCAGGCTGCGCAGGCAGGTGCGACACCTTTTCTCCCCTTATGAGACAGGGTTTCATATATCATAACCTCTTTTTGAACTCACTGTGTAAGCGAGGGTGACCTTGAATTTCTGCTTCCCTTGCCTCCACCTCTTGAATTCTGGGACCTATGGGGCGCTGGAAATGAAACCCAGAGCTTCCTTCATGCTAGGCAGGCACTCTGCCAATTCAGCTACAACCTTAAAGCAGCTCCCTTTCCAGGACCCCAGGGGCTTTAGCAACGACTGTTCTTCAAACTCCTGAAGACAGAGGATGTGGGTGGGGGAGAGGGTGTTGTCTCCAAATGCTGACACCCGTTTTCCCGTGAACTCTTTTCCAGTTCTCTCCTCTTCTTCCTAGAAGGGTGTGGGATAAGAGCTTCATGTTGGGACTAGATCCCGGTGTCCCCGCTTTGCCAGCAGGTCCCAGAAAGAGAAAGACCCTCAGGTGCAGCTGTGGACGTCTGCGAGCTACAGGCTGAGTGGCCTCACTACTCATTTGCAGCAGGGAGGTGCTGGATTCACCCTCACTACTCCATTGCAGCCTTGGGAACCTGGCGTGCGACCTTAAGAGCGCAGCCATACACCGGGAAAGGGACGCGGAGGTGAGCCCGGTCTAGGAACTGGTTCAAGCGGGTCCGAGCGTTCCGGGAGGCTGCATGGCAACTCACCCGAGGCTGTATGGCAACGTAGGCACCTGAGGCGCCATCGGGGCGCCATCGGGGAATTGCGGGTGGGACAGCCACAGGACGTCCAGTTCTACAGCAGCCTCAGCCGCAGCCTGTGGGCGTGACAAAGCGGAGGGAGCGCCGAATGCAATTGACAGAGGGGCGTGGCTTTCCGCCAATACCGGTCTTCATTGGCTGCTGGAACCGAGGCCCCGCAGTGTCTAAACTCCTGGGGGGTCAGCTCGCCCCGTGCACACACCTCGCTGGCGGGTCGCAGCATGAGTCGCCACTTGGACCTGGTGAGGAGCTTCCTGGAGCAGCTGGAGGCCCGGGACCACCGGGAGGGAGCAATCCTTGCCCGCGAGTTCAGCGTGAGTGACACTCCAGCGATCAAGCTTCGCAGCCAGGCCGTACCCACCGCCGTCCACCTGTGCAATGGGAAAGCTCTGCCTGCTTCTCTCGGTTCCTGGGACGGTCTCCTGTCTCCGCCTCTCTGGTTTCCTCTCCCAGCACCTCTGTCGGGCTCTCACTCTCTTTCAGCCTTTCTCACTCTGCCCGCAGGTGCCCGGAGGGTGAAGTACACCGCTGTCGGGGAGGAGCGGGACACACTGGCGTCCGCGTCGCGCTCCCGGAGTGACCCTTCTCCCTAGCAGGGCGGTGGCTGCTGCTGGGAAGGGAGGCGGCACACCTGCGCTGGACTCCACTCCCCGACCCGGGCCACTCCTGGGTCACCTTGTAATCCCTGGGAGGAAGTGGTTTGGGACAGCAGAAAGGGGAACAGGGAAGCTTTGTCGTTTAGCCTTTGAACTCCGGAGTTTCCAGTTTCAAGTCTATGCCCAGGGCCTTTCAGAACTGTGACCCTGGGAGATCTGGTCTCAAGTTTCAACTGTTTTGAAACTATGAATGTTAAAAGCCAAGTTGGTCTAAGAAATTAGGTGGTTTTGGTAGAAACACTTAGCACATATTGGGTGCTCATTGGTTGGGTGCCTTTAACGTGGCTCACAAAACTTCTACATCAGGTAGTGCCAATCAAACTTGTGAGAGGGACTACCACTCAGTAGGCATGGCACGCACCAGGTAGTGAAGTATTGTAAATGTGTAAACATGCTGTATCAAACTTAGGAATATGCATTATAAATGTATAAAAACAAATGCGACATTAAATGACCACTTACAGCCCAGCATAGTGAGTGGTACATGCCTATAATTCCAGCAACTGGTAGCCTAAAACAGGAGGATCACCGTGAATCCAAGGCCAGTCTGAGCTCCATAATTTGAGGTCCCTCTGAAATACAGTGTGAGCTTGTCTCAAAGAAAGAAAAAGATAGTTTACACAAAGACCATTATGTAACCCGATGACAATTCAACATGTGGTGGTGCATGCCTTTAATCCCAGTACTCAGGAGGCAGAGGCAGGCAGATCTTTGTAAATTTGAGATCAACCTGGCTTTTTAGAGAGCTCCAGGATAGCCAGGCCTATGTTTTAAAAAAACCTTGTCTAAAAAAATCAAAATGAAAACTAACCAAATTAACAACAACAATAAAAAACAATGACAATACCATAATACATACAACAAACATCAATAGCTGAATTTATTAAGTTCATTTATAAAATACAGAACAAACAGATATAAATTAAATGTGAATATAAATAATTTACACATGTAATATGCTATAACATAAGAAATGTAAGTATTACACATAATACTTATGTATTTATAATGCTACATATACTATATACACACATATATATATGTTTCTCTATGTAGCCTTGGCTGTCCTGGAACTCTATAGACCAGGCTGGCCTCAAACTCACAGAGATCCACCTGCTTCTGCCTCCTGAGCTGGGAATAAAAGTGTGTGCCATCACCAATGGGCCTAAAATATATAATTTATAAACAAGCAAACGTGCATAAATATGCATGTGGTGTAACTTCCAGGTTGACGAAGAAAGCAGTTCTGAGGGCTCCATGCAGAATCTTGCACACACTCAAGCAACGACTCACTCACGCACTCACTCACTCATGCACTCACTCACTCATGCACTCACTCACTCATGCACTCACTCACTCATGCACTCACTCACCCATACACTCACTCACTCATGCACTCACTCACTCATGCACTCACTCACTCATGCATACACTCACCCATACACTCACTCACTCATGCACTCACTCACTCATGCATACACTCACCCATACACTCACTCACTCATGCACTCACTCATGCATACACTCACCCATACACTCACTCACTCATGCACTCACTCACTCATGCACTCTCTCACTCATGCACACACTCACACATATACTCACTCACACATACACTCACTCACACATATACTCACTCACACATACACTCACTCACACATATACTCACTCACACATACACTCACTCACTCATGTACTCACTCACTCATGTACTCTCTCACTCATGCACTCACTCACTTATGCATTCACTCACATACTCACGCACTCACGCACTCACTCATGTGCTCAGTTACTCATGACTTCACTCCAGGGCTTTGATTTTTCCACTCTGTGATTGAAATTCCAACAGTGACATCCACTATAGAAAAGTAGGGCTGGAATAACCTGATCAACATAAGTAAAGCACTTTGGAATGGAGGCCCAACTCAATGGCAACTTGATGTGGTTTATTACCATTGCAATTATGAATATCTGCTAATAAGAGTAGTCTTCACTAATTATAAAGTACCTATAGCATCTTCTTATAAGTTATATATTATAATTCATACATATGACATATTGTCATGTTGTACCTTGTATAAAGCATTTATTTTAAAATCTTGTGTATGAGTGTGTGTGTGTGTGTGTGTGTGTGTGTGTGTGTGTGCAACTATGAGAGTTGATTCTCTCTACCTTACGAATCCTGGTGGTCAAACTCAGGTCATCAGGCTTGGTAGCAAGTACCTCTACCCACTGAGTCATCTCCCTCACCCCAGTTTCATTTGTTTGGGGTGGGGGTCTTTTGCATACCACAGCACCTATGTAGAGGTCAGAGAACAAGTTTCTTGTGTTGCTTCTCACTTCTTATTATGATGTGGGTTCTAGGGATTGAGTGCAATTCTTCAGGCCGGAACACCAAGTGCTTTTACCCACTGAGCAAACTTTTAGGTCTAGATAATGCACTTTTTATTATTTATAGTACAGTATAATGCGGATTGAGTGTGTAGGTCTGAGAGGTCAAGATCCTTGTGGGACCTTTGGCAAGTTGCTACCACTTCCTACATCAGTTTTCATCTGCCCAATGGGTACAGTGGTGAGTTTCCACTTAGGAAGACAGAATTGCCCAGCTCTGGGCACATTTTTCCACTTGCTGTTGCTGGGTATTATTACACAGATCCTTATGCCAATGGGCGTGCACTAGTCTTTCCTAGTCTGTCGAACTCTTTGGATGTTTCAGCATCCCAACACTCTGACCTGGCTTCTTTCTTCTTCTCTCTCTCCTCTTCTCTTCTTTTGGCACGTGGTGTCTTCTACCAGGATATTAAGGCCCGCTCGGTGGCCTGGAAGACTGGAGGTGTGTGCTCCACTAAGGTTGGCAGTCGGCCTGGGAACATGAAGAAGAACCGCTACAAAGACGTGGTGCCATGTGAGTCAGCGCTGCTTTCAGGAACGCTAGGTGGCAGAGCCCCAGTGGCAGCAGCTACCCACTGCTGTCCCCAAGAGCTCCCCAAAGCATTCTACCTCCCACACTTGGGGCAGCTGCATTATTCCCTGAAGCCACAAGGGACAGTGTTCTGCTACCCTGCTTGCTTCTCGCCTGGGATACTTGGCACACGCCTCTCCATGTGTCTCACCCTGGCAGATGATGAGACACGCGTTATCCTTTCCCTGCTCCAGGAGGAGGGACATGGAGATTACATCAATGCCAACTTCATCCGGGTCAGGCTAGTAACTCGGGAAGAGGTGGCTTGGGTGGGGGTGGGGAGGGTGGGCTTCAGGACCTTGTTAATGAATGGGCCTTTCCCAGGGCACAGATGGAAGCCCGGCCTACATTGCGACACAAGGACCCCTGCCTCAGACTCTGTTGGACTTCTGGCGCCTGGTTTGGGAGTTTGGGGTCAAGGTGAGCTTTCAGGGACAGAGGGGCAATGCTCTGAGTCTCCCTCCTTCCTGTTTCTCCTTACCAACGCCCCCCCCCCTCTGTCTTTCCCCTCTTGTCTAGGTGATCCTGATGGCCTGTCAAGAGACAGAGAATGGATGGGTATGCATCCTCAACCTCCCAGAATGCAAGGAAGGCGTGTGTAGGGAGGAGGGAGAAGGAATCTTGGGGTTTACTTCTTTTTTTCTTTTTTGTTTTTCGAGACAGGGTTTCTCTGTATTGTTTTGGAGACTGTCCTGGAACTAGCTCTGTATACCAGGCTGGCCTCGAACTCACAGAGATCCGCCTGCCTCTGCCTCCCAAGTGCTGGGATTAAAGGTGTGCGCCACCAATGCCCGGCTAGGGTTTACTTCTTGTAAAGGACCCTGGGCCCAGTCCTTGGCTGACTCCACTATAGCTCTATAAAAGCCGCTAGTCATAGTTTTGCCTTGAGCTTTTGTGGTGGTTTTTGTTTTGTTATTCTGAACCCATATTGTAGACTAGGCTGGCCTGGAACTCACAGAGATCCTCCTGCCTCTGTCTCCTGAGTGCTGGGATTAAAGGTGTGCTCACCCACCACCTGGCTGCCTTGATCGTTTTGCTTTTGATCATGGGGCTGTCCCCTCAGTGCTGTCAATCTGGGCTTTCCACCAGCCCATGACATGGTGGAGGACCTGTACTGAACAGTTTCACCTCTGCTCCTTCTGGACCCCTCCTGCTTTTCTTACACTGGCCTTGGCTATTCCTCAGATGAGCCCGAGAGGGTTCTGCCTTAGACATTGCTCACTCAGTTACCTGGATCGTGGCATGGCTTCCTGCTCCCCAGCATGCCCACCTGTAACTCTTCCCTGTATTTTTCCATATCTTCTCTACCTCAACAGCTCTCATACACCTCAGTGCGTTGGATAATTCTAAATGTGAAATGCACATCACAATGGTGTGATGACACTACGCAAGCTATTGTTTGGCCTTTGAATGTCCTTTTACTGGAGTACAGATCACCCGTCTAGCCAGGCATTGCAGCTCCCCCTCTACTTGGAGCACTTAGGAGGCCAACGTGAGAGGGTGGGAAGTTGAGGTCAGCTTGGGCAACTTAGGAGACCATCAACATTTTCACCACCCCGTTAGCAGTCACACCCCATGTTTAGAGGCACAGGCAACCCCCAGTTTATTTCTGATCACTGCAGGTTTGCCTACTCTGCATGCTTCACATACAGCGGAATTGGGCAGTGTGTGTGCCTTTTGTTCCTGGCTTCTTTCTCTTTGTGTTTTTGGTTCTTGCATGTAGAAGTGTGTTCATAGTTTGCTCCTTTTTGTTGCTGGCTAGTACCCCAGTGAATGTTTCTGCATTTCACTCCTCTAAGCAGTTTGTAGATGCTGGTTTATTCATTCATATGCAAGCCTTCGAGTGGATGTGAACTTTCGTTTCTCGAGTATATATGGGGTGGAATTGCTGGGTCACGGAGGAACTCTATTTTTAACTCCATTTTAAGGAAGTGACAAACTGTTTTCCATAGTAGCTGCATCAGGTTGCATTTCCAGCCACCAATGCATTACAGCCCTGGCTTTGTTAGATCCTCACCAGCATTAGTTATTCTCTTTTTAAATACATTTCACTTATTGGGTGCGGGGGCATGTGCATGCATATGCTGTGGAATGAGGGTGGAGGCTAGGGAAAGCTTTGGGAATTGGTTCTCTTTTTCCACCATGTGGGCTCCTGCACCTGAACACAAGGTCAGCAGTCCTGGCTGCAGGTGCCTTTTCCTGATGAGCCATCTTGCCTGTCCCTGCTTCTCTCTCTGTATAGCCGTTGTTGGGAATATGAAGGAGTCTCTAACTGGGTCTTTTAAAACTTTTAACACATATACAAAATATATATAAACATAAAATTTGCCTTTTAAGATCTGAAAAGATGTTTGAAAGTTAAGAGTACTTGTTGCTCTTATAGAGGACCTTCTAGAACTCAGCTTACAACTGCCTGTATTTCCAGTCCCAGCAAGATCTGATGCCCTCTTCTGGCCTCATTGGGCACCTGAACACATTTAACATTCATTCAGACAGATACACAGACACAGACACAGGCACACACCGACACACACACACACACACACACACACACACACACTCACTCACTCACACACGCACGCACAAAGTCCCCCTTTCCCCTGGTCCTGGTCATCTGTCTTCAGTCTCCATTGAATTGCCTGTTCTTGTTGCATCATGTAAACAGGATTATAAAGTAAATGTCCTTCTGTTTCTGGTTTATTTCATTGCTGTTTTCAAGGTGTGTTCATGTTGTCACATCAGACTTTCACTCCTTTTAAGACTGACTATGCCATTGCTTTGTCATATTTCCTTTGCCCATTCTTGTGTTGATAGACGTTTGGGCCACTTCTACCTTTTAGACTACTTTGGATAATGCTGTTTGCACATACTGGTAAAGTTATCTGTCTGACTCTGGTTTTTGTTTTACTTCATTTATGTGTGCCGGTGTGTATGTACTTGTGTCTGTGTGTCAGTGTACGCATGTGTGTGGTTATGGGTATGGTTATGGGCGTGGCACCTGTAGGCATACATCTCACTATGTCGCCCCTGCTGGTCTGGAACTCAATGTGTAGACAAGGTTGGTCTTGAACTCACAGAGATCCACCTGTCCCGGCCCCCTGCTCCTGCCACATTGCTAGGTTTAAAGGCTTATGACACTTTGTCTGACTCTCTTATTCCTTTTGAAGCAGAATCTGTCTCTGAACTCAGTGCTTGAATTTTCTCAGCTAGCTTAGAAGCCAGCAAGGCCCAGAGATCTTCTGTCTCTGCCCACCTCTGAGCCGGGGCTGCAGGTATACGAGGGATGCCTGGCTTGTTAAATGGGTTCAGGGATCTGAATTCCAGCGCTCATGGTTGTACAGCAAGCACTCATAACTGCTGAGCTATCTCTCTAGCACCCTCTACTTTTCAAATCTTTTCATGTAAATCCGCAGTAGAATTGCTGTTTAACTTCTTTTCCACAGAGGCTGTACCTTTTACAATTCCACCAGCTAGGGCTTTGAGTTTCTCCAAATGTTCACTAACACTTGCTATTGTGTGTGTGTGTGGTGTGTGCTCTTGCACACATATATGGAGACCAGAGGAGGTTCTCAGGTATCCCGTTTTATCAACTTCCTGCCTTTTCCCCTAGAGACAGGGTCTTCCACTTAGCCTGGAGCTAGGCTGACAACCAAGCCCCAGTGCTCTTCCTGCCTCTGCCCGTACAGAGCAGGGGTTACAGGTGCAACCCAGTCTTTCCATGTAGGTGCTGGGTATTTGAATTCAGATCCTCATTCTTGTTCAGCAGTTGCACTTACCCATGAACCATCTCCCCAGCTCAACAGTCATTATTTTCTGCTTCCCACTCACTAGGAAACCACTCACAGGGATACAGAGATGGCTCGGTGGTTAAGAGTGCACTCTGCTATTGCAGAGGACCTGGATTTGGTTCTTAGCACCAACGCCAAGTGCCTCACAGTCACTTGTAACTCCAGCTCCAGGGGATCCAACAGTCCTGGCCTCTGCAGGCACCCCCATTCACATGCACGTGACCTTTCCAAATAAACATAACAAAAACAATTTTTTAAAGACGTTTTCTCTGCATAGCCCTGACTGTCCTGGAACTCACTCTGTAAACCAGGCTGGCCTTGAACTCAGAGATCCACCTGCCCCTGCTTCCTTATTGCTGGGATTGAAGGAATGTTTTTATCCTGAAGCTATGTTGGTTTGTCAAGTGTTTTCCCTCTCCTTCTACTCATATGACCCAGTGTTTTTGCTATGTAGTCTATTAATATGAATCTGACACGAATTGGTTGTTTTTAATTGCCTTTTCTTTTTCCCCAGAGAGGGTTTCTTTGTACTGTTTTGGAAGCTGTCCTGGAGCTCACTCTATAGACCAGGCTGGCCTCAAATGGCCTCGAACTCACAGAGATCCGCCTGCCTCTGCCTCCCGAGTGCTGGGATTATAGGCGTGCGCCACCAACGCCCGGCTCAAGGTTTCTTTTTTAATTCCAATATTCTTAGGCTATCACATGGTTACCTTCTGGCTTACATATTTCTGAAAGAAATTATCATCCTTTTTTTTTCTTAAAACGGGTTTCTCTGTGTAGCTTTGGAGCCTGTCCTGGCACTCGCTCTGTAGACCAGGCTGGCTTCGAACTCACAGAGATCCACCTGCCTCTGCCTCCCGAGTGCTGGGTTAAAGGCGTGCGCCACCAATGCCCGGCTGCTTTCTTTCTTTTTTATTATTATCATTTTCCTTCCTTTTTTTGTCAGTTGGGTCATGGTGTGCTTCGACGTTGTTCTGTATGTATTTCCTCCCACGGTGCAGATTATCTACTTTATTAGTCTCTAGTTTATCAGCTTTGGGAAACTTTCAGCTTTTATTTCTTTAAGTATGATTTCTGTTCTCTCTGGGACTAGAGAGATGGCTCGGTGGTTAAGAGCACTGACTGTTCTTCCAGAGGACCTGAGTTCAATTCCCAGAATCCACATAGGGGCTCACAACCATCTGTAGCTCCAGTTCCAAGAGATCCAATACCCTCTTCTAGCCTCAGGCACCAGGCATGTTCCTAGTGTCCACACATGCATGTAAGCAAAACACCCAAACACATACAATAATGGACTAATTTTTTAAATTAAATTTTTCTCCTGTTCTCTCCATTTCTCCTCTTCTGGACTCCAGGTACCACCTGGTGTGTCCCACAAAGGACTGATTCCCTTGTTTTTCTATCATCTTTCTTTGCTTTGCTTCTGTTGTAAAATCTTCCTGTTCATTACTTTTCTTTCTTAACCTGCTATTAGTGAATTTCAAGTGTTGTAGAATTCCATTTAGGAGTGGTTTTGCATTTTTTTTTTTTGGTTTTTATGAGACAGGGTTTCTCTGTATTGTTTTGGAGGCTGTCGGTCCAGCCCAGCCTCGAACTCACAGAGATCCACCTGTCTCTGCCTCCCGAGTGCTGGGATTAAAGGCGTGCGCCACCACCGCCCAGCTGTGGTTTTGCATCTTACACTTGTTCTTTGTTGTATTCATCTTTCCATTTTGACTATTTATACTGCTACTTTAAGGTCTTTGCCTCTTTCCTCTGTTGCTTCTGTTTTTTTTTTCTGCTCCCTGATTATTTCCCTGGTAACAAATCACATGTTATTATACCTTTGTTTGTCAAGGACATTTTTATTGGATGCTGGGTGTCTTAAGGGTTGCATGGTTCAGTGTCAGATTGTGTTGATTTTCATTAAAGAGTGTTTCAAGTGCTTTACTTTTCTAGGAAGGTGACCAAATCTCTTGGATATTTTATCATCTGGCCCTTTCTGTTTCCCTAGTTTCTGTTTGCATTACTTTCTCTTTCCAGAAAATTCTGTGTTGCCCTCTCTGAGACACTATCTGTGCTTCTTGAGTTCCTACAGCTTAGTAACAGTGGACCAGTTAGTCCACTTAGTGACCACTGCATGTATCTGTGCTGAGAAGCAGTGATTCATGACTTACTTCTAGCTCCAGATGGTAGGAAGATGTCCTGAACCATCTGCTCCCAGCATGATCAAAAGCTTGTCCCTCTGTGAGTTTTAGGCCAACCAGGTCTACAGAGTGAGTTCCAGGACAGCCAGAGAGCTGTTACATAGAGAAACCCTGTCTCGAAAAACCAAAATAAATAAATCGATCCAAACACAAAAGCTTGACCCTATGGAGTGTGTATGTGTTTAATGTCCTACTCTGCAGCTGGCCTCTATCACGAGCACAGCAGCTGGCCCTCCCCATGCTGCACTTGGGGTGTCTTGTCACTCTTGTCACTCTGAAATGCCCTCCCGTTCACGCTTGCCTTTCCTCCCTCCCTCTGCAGAAGAAGTGTGAGCGATACTGGGCCCAGGAGCGGAAGCCACTGCAGACTGGGCCTTTCTGCATCACCCTGGTGAGCTTGGGCAGGTGTGGGTGGGAACGAGGCAGGCTCTGCAGGCCTTGGATAGTGTGGGAGATCTCAAGGAAGATGTACAGAATGCGAAGCCTGGGGCTGGACCGGCAAGGGGGAGCCATTTTTTCACAGCTCTCTTACACCGTGGAAAGCCCAGAATACTCTGGGCTTGTCATGCATGCCCTCTGGACACAACTTAAAGCTTTTTAGATTTGCTTTCACTTTTATTATGTTATTACTATCATGATTGTGTGTGTGTGTGTGTGTGTGTGCGTGTGTGTGTGTGTGTGTGTTTGTGTGTTTTGCTGGAGAGAGAATCAAGGGCTTCACACGTGCTGGGTAAGAGCTCTTCCCAGGCTCTAGAACTGTTGACAATGTCTACTGTTCCCTCTATAACCAAATCTACCCGTTCAGGTTTCTGCAATTCCTATTTCTTGACCACATGCAGAGAACTGGAAGAAGTTTCTCCTCATAGAGGAAGTTAGCCATTAACAGACGCAATGAGGTCATTGTATTTCAGAACAATAGAACTCTCTTGTGTTCCATGTAGAAGGGTTATAATTTGGTTTGTATAGTCAGTCCTATTTCCCTTTCTGACAAAAGTTTCCTTGAAAGCTTTGGGAGAAGTTTGGGCCAAAGGAAAATTTATAAATATTATCAGTATATTTGTTTGAATTAAAAATATAAGGCTATATTGGGGGCTGGAGAGATGGCTCAGAGGTTAAAAGCACTGACTACTCTTTCAGAGGTCCTGAGTTCAATTCCCAGCAACCACATGGTGGCTCACAACCATCTGTAATGAGATCTGGTGCCCTCTTCTGGCATGCAGACATACATGGAGGCCGGATGTTGTGTTCATAATAAATAAATAAATCTTTTAAAAAATATATAAGGCTATATTTACAATAATATAATACCTAAGGGAAATATCATCACTAGCTGTGAAACCTTTTTTTTTTTTTTTGGCTTTTTGAGACAAGGTTTCTCTATGTAGCCCTAGCTGTCCTGAAACTTGCTCTGTAGACCAGGCTGTCCTCAGACTCACAGAGGTCTGCCTGACTCTTTCTCCCGAGTGCTGGGATTAAAGGCACATGCAACCACCACCCAACTGACTGGGAAGTCATTTAAAATACTCTTTTGAAATTAAAAAAAATGTGTAGTGAGAATGTGCAAGGAAACAAAAGCCATAAGTCCACTGAGGATTGGGAATTGTAACAAGGACACACCAAGTGAGCTAGCCCAATAGGGTCTGGATTGTAAGCCATGCCCAGCAAGCTCTCCTGTCTCTCACCCACATGGGAAGTAAATCTGTGATCCCAGGAATGTAAGAACAGCACCACAGGCCAGAGATGTTTTAAATGTCTTTAGTACTTAACTTTTCTTCCATCAGGCCTGGTAGTACACACCTATCATCCCAGCACATGGGAAGCTGAGGCAGGAGGATCTCATGTTGGTGGCCAGTCTGTACTCTTCAGCAAGACCTGTCTCAAAAACAAAAACAAAACACAAACCCTTGCTTTCTAGGAATATGGAATACATCACTGAAGGTCTCTGCTTCTCATTTATTTTCTCTTCCCTCTTCTCACGTGCTCAGACAAAGGAGACACCGGTGAATGCAGATGTCATTCTCAGGACCCTTCAGGTTACATTCCAGAAGGTACTGAAAGGGCAAAGGTGAAGGGGCTTTTGCATGGGAGGAGCTGTTTCCACCGCTGTAAAATGGGCACTCAGGATAGTAATCAGTTTTCATCACCCTCGGTTATAACACACTGGGTTTGTTTGTCTTTGTGGTGCTGGGGATGGAGCTCACAGCCTTGTGCATGTTATGCTAGTGCTCTTCAGCTGAGCCTTATCTGCTGGATTTAGATGGGATATGCTTAGAACTGTAGTAGGTGCTCAATAGATGTATGTTTTCCTGTTCTCTGTTCCCCTGTCTCAGGAATCCCGCACTGTGCACCAGCTACAGTATATGTCCTGGCCTGACCACGGGGTTCCCAGCAATCCTGATCACATTCTCACCATGGTGGAGGAGGCCCATCGCCTCCAAGGAGCTGGTCCTGGACCCCTCTGTGTCCACTGCAGGTTCAGGGAACAGTCTTTCTGCGGGTGTGGGGAGGCAGAGGGGAGACGGAAAAGCAAGGAAGAAAGGCTGTGGCTTGGAACCAGCCCTCCCCTTTCAGTTACCTCTTTGGAGAACCTTTTAGGAATGTGTTCACGATACGAGCTGGAATTAGCTTTTGTTGGGCATAGGCTGCCTGCTGGGGAGTACGCATATAGCTGATACTTCACACGCCTAAGTGAATAAAAAGGGTTTTCTTTCGTTGAAGAAATAGCTTAGGGGGTAAGGTACTTGCTGTACATGGACTTGAGTTCAGATCTCTAGCACCCAGGAACAGCCAGGACAGGTGGCTTGTCCCTGTAACTCTAGGTCTGGGTGAAGGGTAGACGCACGAATCCATGGGGCTTGTAGCCAGCCAATCAGTTCACTTTGTGAGTATCCAGTTTAGTAAGAGACCCTGTCTCAAATATAATGCTGATCTCCGGTCTCTGGTCCACACTCTCACACACACACACACACACACACACACACACACACACACACCATATGAGTGCATGCTAGTGTACATAAAAGGTCTTATTTGAAATTATAATCTAGGGATCCTTCAATTTAAGAGGTGCTGCAGGGGACCTCCCTCAGCTCAGCCCCAAATTCTCCATGTAGAAGGGGCTGTGCTGTGCGTTAGCCAGGCCTGCCTTTCCAGCACTTAGGAAACTGAGGTCAGCAGATAAAGTCGTCCAGGCCAGCCTGGGCAACACAGCAAGACCTATGGAAAGGGGAGGAGAGCCAGAACGGAAGCCGGTGGGGGAGGAGGAGGGGGACTCGCTGTGGGCAAGCCATGATGGAGCCTGCTCTGATTCTTTCTCCTCAGTGCCGGCTGCGGACGAACAGGTGTCCTGTGTGCGGTTGATTACGTGAGGCAGTTGCTGGTGACCCAGGTATGATGCTGCCGTCTTCTCTGTGTGCCGTGTGTCCCACACCTGCCTACCGGGGCCTGTTCACACTCCCCCTCTCTGTCCCAGACAATCCCACCCAATTTCAGCCTCTTTGATGTGGTCCTTGAGATGCGGAGACAGCGGCCTGCTGCCGTGCAGACAGAGGTGTGTGCCTGCCCTGCCTTCCCCATTCCCTGGGACACAGGGAGGCTTCTGCATTCCCCGTTTTCCCTTCTCAGTGACCGACCACTCACCCCAACAGGAGCAGTACAAGTTCCTGTACCACACAGTGGCCCAGCTATTCTCCCGTACTCTCCAGAAAACCAGTCCCCACGACCAGAATCTCAAGGAGGTACCGAGGCCCCCGGTTCCACTGAGAACAGCCAGACTCACTGTGAAAGGCGCCTTTGCCTCCTCGGGGCTCCTTCCTCAGGCTCTCCCCTCATGAGCTTACCTCAGCACCCACAGTGACCAGCATAAGGGGTGTGGTCTCACCACCGTCCCCGCCCGATTTCCTGCAGAACTGTGCCCCCACCTGCAAGGATGCCTCGTCCCTCAGGACCTCCCCAGCCCTGACTGCCACATCCCGGCCGCCAGGAGGGGTTCTCAGGTACTGGCTGACCCACTCACAGCCCACTCTTTCTCTGGGCCACCAACCCCCGCGGTCCGAGTTAGCCTTTCCCTTGCTCCTCCAGACCTTAATTAGTTAGGCAAATACGTTTCTCTCTCTCTCTCTCTCTCTCTCTCTCTCTCTCTCTCTCTCTCTCTCTCTCTCTCTCTCTCTCTCTCTCTCTCTCTCTCTCTCTCTCTCTCGTGTGTATGCACTACTGCTGGGAGGTAAGAGGACAACCTTGGGCATGGGACCTCGCCTTCCACATGTTTTGAGACAGTCTAGTCTCATTGCATACGGGACTCACCTGTATCTGTCTCACATCTCATGCAGGAGTTCTGGGGTCTCTCTGTCTCTGTCTCTGTCTCTGTCTCTGTCTCTCTCTCTCTCTCTCTCTCTCTCTCTCTCTCACACACACACACACACACACACGACCAAGGTCTGGGGTCTCTCTCTCTCTCTCTCTCTCTCTCTCTCTCTCTCTCTCTCTCTCTCTCTCTCTCTGTCTCTCTCTCTCTCTCTCTCTTTCTCTCTCTCTCTCTCTCTGTGTCTCTCTCTGTCTCTCTCTCTCTCTCTCTCTCACACACACACACACACACACGACCAAGCTTGCTCTTACACGGGCCTTCACTAGTTCCACTTGCCGATCTGTCCCTGTCCCTCCTGCTGTAGGGGTACCAGGGAGACGGAACCCCGCTTTCAGCCCTCGGGTGGCCCGCCCCTTCCCTCCTTTCCTGCTCTGGGGACTGGGGCAGGCAGGCAGGAAGGAAGCCGGCAGCCTGGGGTGAGCTTGCTCCCTCCCCTGCTCTCCCTGTACTCTGCGCTTTCACTTCCTCTGCTTGCTGCCCGCTGCAGGAGCATCTCGGTGCCCGGGCCCCCGACCCTTCCCATGGCCGACACCTACGCCGTGGTGCAGAAGCGTGGCGCCCCCGCGGGCACAGGGCAGGGGACGCGGGTGCCTAGCAGCGCGGATGCCCCGATCTACAGCCAGGTGGCTCCGCGTTCCCAGCGGCCGGTGGCACACAGCGAGGACGCGAGGGGGACGACGCCACCGGGCCATGGTGAGTCGGGGCCCGCCCGGGATGCGGGGCTGAGGGCGGCCCGCGCGCACCTGCTCCCGCGTTCCCCACCTGCTCGGGGTGGGGATGGAGGGTCTAAGCGGCCACACAGAGGTCAGTTCCAGACCTATTCTGGCACACCCCCGGGCTCTTGACTGTCGGGGTTCAAACCCGAAAATGAACCCCAGGCCAGGCAGGTTTCAGTTGAGAGGTTGGGTCTAGCGGGGCCCCAAAGACAGACCTCCGGACTTGGCCACGCCCATGGCTCCGCCTCCAACCGGCTACCTCGGGAAGGGAAGTCTGTGGCTGAGCTCTAGGTGGAGTCCCTGGGACTCCAGAATGCTGCTTGAGCTGACCCGTAGGGCTTCTCCTGCCCGCAGTTCCTGCGGATCAAGACCCTCCCGGGCCTGATGCCTATGAAGAAGTAACGAATGGAGCGCAGACGGGTGGCCTAGGTAAGTGAGTTAGAGCCTAGGGTGCAGCTTTGGGAAGCCCCAGGAGTTTGGGAGTGCGGGACTTCAGGCGGTCCTTCATATACCAGGATCTGGGGACGCGCGAATGGGGTTTGGGAGAGTTTACTCTTTCACGCCTCAACTTCTGCATGGCGCCTTTCTCCTAGGCTTCAACCTGCGCATCGGAAGACCCAAAGGGCCACGGGATCCTCCGGCGGAGTGGACACGGGTGTGAGTGCTGTACCAGGTACGGCCTCTGGCTCAATAGGGGCTGGACTTCGGCAGCCACCAAGCTGCTGTGCACTGTGTGAGGAACAGGACTTGTGGATCTGCATCAAAATAAAAAGTTTCTCAGGGCGCAAAAAATAAGGGTTTTGCCCAATGATTATAGTAATCAAAGCCCGAGGCTTGGAGAGGTAAGTGGGAGATCACTGTTTGTGAGTCTACTCTGAGAAAATTTAAGAAAGAACATGAGGAGTGGGCGTTGCAAACCCCCTCCCACATACCCAACAGGATATAATAATCTATTGGTAAGCTTCCAGAGATGGTTCCCTCCCCACAGAATGAGAGGTATATCCTCAGTACTTGGGTCTCCTTTGCCCAACAATCAGGTGACCACAGGGGGGATGAGGCAGATGGTTCCTGAGGATGGGTGGATGGACCTCTCGCTATTCAGACAGATCCAGGTCAAGCCCAGCTATAGCCAAGTGAACTGACCCTCAGACAGATAGAAAGAAAGAAAAGAGAGAGAGAGAGAGAGAGAGAGAGAGAGAGAGAGAGAGAGAGAGAGAGAGAAAGAGAGAGAGAGAAAGAAAGGATCTGGACATAGAGGTAGATGCCTAAATACCCACACCTTCAGAGGGTTTGTCTATGGCAAGACAGGTGGACCTCACACTCAGTTAGAGAGAAATCAATCAATCAATAGCCTTTAAGACCAGTCGTAGCCAGTGATCACCAGTCTCCCAAAGTCAGACCCTCATCCTGCCAGCTAGACAGAACTCCATACATAAACAGATTCCAGATGAGCTGATACACAGACATCCCAGCTAAACTATGCAGACAGACTGACCTTCCAGTCATACACAGAATGGGACTGAATAAACATCACAGGTAATCTGCTAAACTCCCAGATAGATGGAGCTTCTCCTACATAGAACTCCTATTTGGGTGGACACACTGGTACTGCTCCTCTTTGTCAGACAGCTGCCAGATAGTTGAGTCAACTGGCCAGATAGGCAGATACTCATCTCTAGTTGGGCATGCATGGTCTGGATACATCCCACTATTCAGATCACGAGCAGCTAGACTGACATGACATAGTCTCAGGCAGAATTCCAGCTAGCAGATTGATGGATTTCCAACCTTAATCTAGATAGGGACTCCATATAATGGATGGACCGTTGGGTGACAAACTACCTTCAGATAGAGATAGATGGATCCCAAGTCAAGATTTGCCCATCAAATTCCAAGCTAGATATATAGACACAAGCTAGCCAGATTGCCAGTGGACCCTAACCAGTCAGACATGATCCTCTAGATGAGCAGACAAGCCTCCCAGATGAGTATAAATACATCTCCACAGCTATCCAGGTGGGGGCCCAACAAATTAGAATCTGTCTAGACAGACCCTGGGGAGGCAGAAAGACCTGTCCAAGATACTGAACACAATTGTTCACACAGTCTGTAGTTAGTCAGCTTTGAGCAGAACAGACAGATATACATAGGCTGCCACTTGGCAGACATGCCTGCAGCCAGCAACATAGACCTCTAGCCTAATAAGACAAGTGAACCAAACCCAGAGTGACACACCGGTCACCAGCTGGATAGGCTAGTGAGATAGACAACTTCACTGGAAACTGAACCCCAGACAGAGTCCTAACTCAACAAAGCCCTCAGACAGATGCCTGCCTGAACTGACATGCAGACCTCAAGCTAGAGAGACGTATAGCTAGACTCTCACGTAAACTCCCAATGAGCCAGAAAGATCTCCAGGTGGTCAGAGAAATGGATCACCCAGCCAGATAAATAGTACGCCATCTCCAGAAAAACAGAACTTCAAACCTTCTCTCTTGAGATGCAAGAAAGTAGATTCTCCTGAGATGGAGAGATAAGAATAAAATACATGCACAATGCTCTAACCCTGCCCCTCCCACGACCATGATGTCCACAAACAAGTCAGCATCCGTATGACAGATGGTTGTGTAGTCACTTCTGGCTATGCCATAGTGCCTTCTCCAGGGTGTCGTGTGGCACATAGACCGATCTCCAAGCCAGAACTATTGAATTAGTTAGTCTCAAAGACCAACAGGAAAACAGTAAATTCCTGGAAACAGGGAGCTATTGCCGAAAGAGGAAGAACAAACAGTTCATCCTGACAGAAGAGAAACTGAAGTTCTCTCCTGGAGGCCAGAAGCCAGGCTGGTTTGCGGTTGATAGCATCAGTTCTGAGCTCAGTGAAGGGCTGTGCAGGTCTTAGCTGCCCTGTCTGAATAGAAAGAGTGGCCGTGCTGAGTCCAAGAGAGCATGTGTCTGGGATCAGCTGCATGGGGAGACTCCCGGGTAATCCATTGGCAGGTCCTGTTGGGTCTACCTTGGAATCTACCCCGAGCCTGCCTCCTGCTCACTCCCATCTGGACTCTGCAGCCACCTTACTCACCATCCTCTTATTCCCCTTTTGTCCAGGATAAAACCCTCTAGGTTTGCTGCTTTCTAATCCTGTATGATAGTTATATTGAATGTCAATTTGACAGAGTCTAGAATCACCTAGGAGACACACATCTTTGTGAGAGTCTATGGATCGGGTTAGTAGAAGTGGGAGGACAGTGCATGCACTGGGGTCCTGGACTGAATAAGAAGAAAGCGAGCTGAGTACCTGGGTTCATCGCTGCTCTCCGACTGCAGATGTAATGCCACCAGCTGCCTCATGCTCCTGCCATGGCTTCCTCACCGTCATGGTCTAAACTCTGGAACTGTGATCCCCAAATAAAGCCTTCCTTCCTCAAGCTGCTTGTGTCAGGAATTTTGTCACAATATTAGAAAAGCCACTAATACAGGTCTTAGCAAAGTCTTAGGCATTCTTTGATCTTGTTCCAAAGAAATTGGAGGTCTTGTTATTGTTGCTTTGTGTTAGTTTTGTTATACTACACATTAAAGCCTCATGCATGGTAATCTGGTCCCTTGCCACTGAGTTTTATCCCCAGCCATCTTTTAACTACTTATTTTTAAAGTTGAAAGCAATTTATATGTATTAGTGTTTTGCCTGCTTGTATGTCTGCACCATATGCCGAAACCAGAAGAGAGCATCAGATCCCCTAGATAGTTGTTTCCAACTGGGTGCTGGGATTCAAACCCAAGTCCTCTAGAAAAGCAGCCAGTGCCTTTACCCACTGAGCTATCTCTCTAGTTCCTGTCTGTCTGTCTGTCTGTCTATCCATCTTAGTAGTTTGAAAGAAAAATGGCCCCCAAAGGGAGTGGCACTATTAGGAGGCGTGGCCTTGTTGGAAGAAGTGTGTCACTGTGGAGGTGGGCTTTGAGGTCTCATATATGCTCAAAAAACCTCCCAGTGTCTCAGACTACTTACTGTTGCCTGAACAAGATGTACAACTCTCAGCTCCTTCTCCAGCACGGTGTCTGCCTGCAAGCCACCATGCCCCATCATGATGATAATGGAGTGAATCTCTGAAACTATTAGCTGCCACCCCAATTAAATGCCTTCCTTTTTAAGAATTGCTGTGGCCGTGGTGTCTCTTCACAGCAATAGAAACTCTAAGACAGTTAGGTTAGTCGTTTTGAAACTTGTAGTTTGGATTGATCTTGAAATCATTCTATGGCCAATGCTGACCTTCAGCTCCCAATTCTCCAAGTTCTGAGATTATTTACACCTGTAATCACTTTTTTGCTTTTTTTTTTTTTTTTTTTTTGGTTTTTCCAGACAGGGTTTCTCTGTATTGTCTTGGAGGCTGTCCTGGAACTCGCTTTGTAGACCAGGCTGGCCTCGAACTCACAGAGATCCACCTGCCTCTGCCTCCGGAGTACTGGGATTAAAGGCGTGTGCACCAACGTTCGGCCATTTTTTTGCTTTTTATTTTGAGACATCTTCTCAGTAAATTTCCCTAAGCCAGCCTTG
Organism: Mesocricetus auratus; assembly: GCF_017639785.1. Lineage (NCBI taxonomy): Eukaryota > Metazoa > Chordata > Mammalia > Rodentia > Cricetidae > Mesocricetus > Mesocricetus auratus. The sequence continues at coordinate 26,894,708 of NW_024429202.1, forward strand.
AACTCACTCTTTAACCCATGCATATTCTGAGGTCCTTTTATTTGTTTGTTTGTTTGATTGGTTTCCCAGACCTGGTTTCTCTGTGTAGCCATGGCTGTCTTGGAAACTCCCTTTGTAGATCAGGCTGGCCTTGAGCTACAGATCCACCTGCCTCTACTTCCTGAGTGCGGGGGAGTGTAGCTGCATAAATTATGGTTCACAGGATTGGGATGAAGTAAATTAATTTTATTGAAGAGAAAAATCACTTACATGAGAAACCGATATCCCAGGGTCAGCGCTCGGAGCATGCAATATCAGCTCTCTCTGAGACCGGTCCGGACCCCAAGAGAGGGCAGCCAGCCTTTCCTCAAGTCTATATCCCACCCCTTGTAAGCACCTGTGGCCATGCCCAAATGGGCGTGGTTAGTGCCACAGGTACCTAGTAAGATCTCTCCCTACATGGGAGTAAAGGTGTGCGCCACCACTTCTATCTTCAGTTTATAATCCTTCTGCCTCAACTAATTACAAGTCCATGCACAGCTGTTTCTTCTTCTTCTTCTTCTTCTTCTTCTTCTTCTTTTTTTTTTTTTTTTTTTTTTTTTTTTGGTTTTTACGAGACAGGGTTTCTCTGTATTGTTTTGGAGGCTGTCGGTCCAGCTCGGCCTCGAACTCACAGAGATCCGCCTGCCTCTGCCTCCCGAGTGCTGGGATTAAAGGCGTGCGCCACCACCGCCCGGCTTTTCTTCTTCTTCTTCTTTGGAAATAGGCACATTCTTCCTTTCCTTGGTAACATAAGGGCAACCATGTTTGCTTCGTTAGGCAACTATTAATTTACCTTTTGAGACCTGATGGAAGAGTGTATTTGTTGGTTTCGTGACAAGTCAGGTATATAGGAGGGGAGTTTTTATGAAAATCAAGATGAAAGTTAAATGTAATGGTGGAATCTGAATCTAAGATAATGTGATGGTGGTGATACATTATTTATGACTTAATAAAGCTTGCCTGAGAGTTCAAGATACAAAGGCCAGACACACTAGTTAACCATAGACACCAGGCAGTAGTGGCACATCCTTTAATCCCAGGACTCAGTAGACAAAGGCAGACAGATTCTGAGTTCAAGTCTACGCAGACCTATACATGAGTGAACCAGTCTAAAGGAGAATTAAAGCTCATGCCTTTAACCCCTGCCCTAGAGATGTAAAAGACAGAAGCCCAGTGTTTCAGGCTGCATCCTGAGGCAGTCTGAGGCTTAGAGGAGGGCTCCTGGAGATAACTGGATCAACCCTTCCAACCTGAGGTAGAGGTAAGAGCAAGTGGTCTGGCTGCTTTGCTTATCTGACCCTCAGCTTGATCCCCAATATCTGTCTCTGAGTCTTTCGTTTTCGTGTTACACATGACTGCTAGTAAGGATGGCTCTCAAATGGAGGCCCTCAGAACACCTCCGGGTGGTGAAGGAAGATGGCCAAAGACATCAGTGCATTTCTTGGTTGGCAACGGCAGGTCTTCAGTTGATGATATGATGTCACCAGCCACACCCTGGTTACTTCTTGGAGCTGAGGTTGGACACACACCTGTTTACATATACGTGTTTTACAGAACTTCCTTTGGAGTTCTGACGGGAACCAGGAAAGGAGGGTTTTAGTCTCCAATTCTCAGTGACCCCAAGTCAAGAAAGTATGAGAAAAAATGGAAGTTAGTTTGGAGATGTATAAGTAAATATCAGGAGAAAGCAAAGGGGTTGAGAATTTGGCAAGGACTGGTTTACAGAGAGGCAAAAAACAGAACCAAGACCATAAATAGGTCTCAGGTGGGACCAGCGAATAGGCTGCGTTTTTCTGTTGGGACATCAGATTTGCCAGTACACCTCCTGGGTGAAACCTGCTTAGAACATTTGTCAGACACATTACATTTGCTTTGACTCTTTATATATATTTTCAGCAAGCAGTACTTGCATTTTTGATCCTTTTGGTCTTCTTTGCTGGGGTTTTTCTGCAAGGAATCTTAATAGATTTCTAAGTAGTGTTGGTTGGAAAGTCAAGTTGTTACACACTTTCCACTAGGGGCATTAGCCAAGAAATTTAAATACAGTGTTTATATGGAGCAAAGAGAGGTCCCATGAGAGTGCTGGGGGAATAATCAGGCAGATTCTCTCAATATAGGTGCTGCCTGCTTCCTCCCATCCCTCAGCTTGCAGTGTACCTGGTCCTTGTCATCTCATACAGGGGACAGGGCAACACCTGCTTGTGTCTCATCTTTCCTCATCTCCAGCAAGCATGGCTGTTTTCCTATGACAGTGAAGGAAAGGTCATTTCTGCCAAGGGTTTCTTTTGTGCCACCGCTCTAGTCTTTTGCCTTTCGGAACCAGTGACTGACACACGCTGGTCCAGTGGTTCCCATCTGGGAAACTGTTCTTCCAAGCCCTGTCCCCTACGTGTTTATCCCTGTGCCCTTCTCACAAGGACAACACAAGAGCTCACCTTCGGTTCCTACACTGCCTACTGGACTTCCATTGTCCTCGTCCCTCGAAATTGTCACGGACTCCTGCCTTGAGCAAGGGGTTAATTCCCATTGTCATCCTGAGGCTTGAGATGGGGTACACCAGGTCCCACTATGGGCCCTCAGCTCTGCTCAGAAAAGTAGCATATTAGGTACTTTTCTGTTGCTTTGATAAAATGGCCTGACAAAGAGAGAAAGAGGCTTTTGGCTAACAGTGTGAGTGTACATAATGACTGGGATGTCCTGGCAGCGGGAGCCTGCAGCAGCTGGTCACATTGCATCATCAGTCAGGAAACCGGGAACAATGGATGCTGGTGTTCAGCATCCTTTCTCATTTTTATTTACTTCAGGACTCCAGACTATAGAATGGCGCTACCTACTAGTGGGGCTTCTCATTTTAACTAACCTCCCTCACAGATATATCCAGAGGCTACCTTAGTCTAGATAATCCCTCATAGGCATGCCCCAGCCCATGGCTGGTCTTCTAAATATTCTGGACATTGTCATATTGATAATCAATATTAACTATCACAACATCATTCTCAGCCAAGAACTTTCAGCCAAAGTCTAAACACCATAACCAGTGTTTCCCATGATGTCTTTTAAAAAGGGGAAAGGAATATAGTGGAACTTATGCAAACCATAAACCATACTGGAATTAAGAATACTCTCTAAGTCTTTCTACATTCTGGAGGGGAATGTAGGGAGAAAAGATTAAACGTTTCAACTCTGTTTACAGCAGCGTCCTTTACCAAACTGTTAGTCTTTCAAGACGGTTCACAGACAAAGGCAAGATACTTTTCTTCTAATGGAAGCTGAAACGTGAAAGAATCAGTGATGTACCAGGTACCATCATAAAAATGTTTGTATCACTTCATTCAATGCATTCATTCATCTTTCCCTAGAAATTGCATTAGGAATTAGGAGCAAGGCCAGTGGTAAGCATGCCTTTAATTCCAGCACTTGGGAGACAGAGGCAGGAGGATCTCTGAGTTCGAGGCCAGGCTGGTCTATAGGTGAGTTCCAGGACAGTCAGGGTTATACAGAGAAACCCTGTCTTGGGAAAAAATTGCATTAGGAGACTCATATTCTGTTAGCCTTAACATTTAACTTTGGGAATTTCTGAGTTACTCCAGTCGTATGGTATCTATCTATCTATCTATCTATCTATCTATCTATCTATCTATCTATCTATCTATCTATCTATGTAAGTGTGCATGTGCCATGCACCCATGTGGAATTCAGAGGGCATTTTATGGGAGTTGGTTCTCTCCTTCCATTATGTGACTCCTAGGGATTGAACTAAGGTTGTAGGCTTTAAAGCAATCACTTTTACCTGTTCATCCATCTCAACAGACATTTTTTAAAATGTGTGTTGATAATATTTACCTCTATGAGCATATAACCATGGGAGGCTCTGTATTTCTTATGTGACCATGTGTATCATGCTTTAAACAAATTAAGGAGAAATACAAATAGCCAAAATAGTACTTGAAGAGGTGTCCAGCATCTTTAGCTACAATGGAAATGCAAACTGAAACTACTTTGAGAGTTTATCTTGTCTCAGTCAGAATGTCCAGTATCAAGGAAACAAATGACAATTACCCAGGAGGATGTGGCAAAAAGGAACTCTTTGTCCCCTGTGGGTGGGAATGTAAACTTGTGTGGTCACTATGGAAATTAGTGTAGAGGCAAGTTAGAAATAGAACTACCAAGTGACCCAGCTATACCACTCTTGGGTGTATACCTGAAGGACTCTTAGTCAACATACTTCAGACACTTGAACATCCAGGTTTATAGCCATACTGTGTACTCTGGAGCAGTTGAGATGACCATCAACAGAATGTATTTTAAAAATGTGTTACCCAAGCACAACAGAATTCAATGTGGTCATATGGAAAAATGACGAATGAAGGTATGACATTTGCAGGGTGTGATTGTGACTGGAATTTATTAAGGTTCCTAAAATGATGCTAGACTCAGAAAGACAGTAACTACATGTATCTCATATGTGGGACCTACATTTAAAATGGTGTGTGTGTGTGTGTGTGTGTGTGTGTTTGTGTTTAGGTCATGAAACCAAAATGGTGATCCTGAGGGAGCGAGCTCAAAGGAGATAAAATACATGGCTCCCTCATTCTTCTCCCCCCTTCAGTCCCCTACTTTCCCAACATCAAATATGTCTGCACGTCCCCTCTAGTAATAATTCCATTAACACGTGCTGTTTTGCAAAGAACTCCATGTCGTTGTTCTACTGAGCAACTGAACTCTTGGGTATTAGATGAACAGATAACTTTAGTTCTAATCTGGACTTGAGGACGTGGTATTTGGGTTAGTGGAAAGTTTTAAAAATTATGGGTTTTTGCATTTATGCATGTGTGTGTGTGTGTGTGTGTGTGTGTGTGTCTGTGTGCGCACGCATGTGTGTGTGGTTTTGGCTTCAAGACATGGTCTCACTATGTAACCTTGGCTGGCCTGGAACTCACTATGTACAGAACAACCTAGCTTTGATCCACCTGCCTGTGTCTCCCAGTGCTGGGTTTTATAAGGCGTGTGCCACCACACCCAGCACAATAAATTGGTTTTTAAAACTTGAAAAACACCATGTTTTCTAGACAAGAGAACAGGAAGGGGAAGCTATAAGTGGTTACTGAAGAGTTCAAGTGCAAAAGGGTAGGAAGAAAGCCAAGGACTTGCTCAGGACCGACCAGTAGCAAGGAGAGGTATGGGAGAGGAGCTTCTTCTGTGGTCTGTACCGTAGCAGGCTAGACCTTAGCACGACTGACTCCATGATGGAAATACCATCCAGGACACACAATTCAGCACACACACACCACCACCTGCCAAAACTAAAACAAACGACTAATCCATCAAAGTCCATATAGTTCTGGGAAAGTCTCAACATATATCAACCGTGGTTTTTTTTGGCTTCTGTAGTTCCTCTTCTGGCTAACTGTTCTTGTTAACTGAAGTATGTCAACCTAGTTTTTATACTTAGTGATTTTGGGAGGGGGGGAGGATTTCAAGATAGGGTTTCTCTGTGGCTTTGGAGGCTGTCCTGGAACTGGCTCTTGTAGACCAGGCTGGTCTTGAACTCACAGAGATCCACCTGTCTCTGCCTGAAAGTGCTGGGATTAAAGGTGTGCGTCACTACTGAGGAGCGTACTTAACAGTTTTTGCGCTTAAAAGCTCATCCTGAGAAAGGCTCAGGGCTACACTGGAATCCTGAGCACCTGGTGTAGTTACCTGCCAGCCAGTAAAGACTTATTGACTTAAACCGATGTTGGAGGAGTACTGAGTACCAGCACTAAGCAGGAGCCTTACCACAGACCACCTGTTCCTCAGGGCCACAGTTCTGAGCTGGTGGGTCTAGGCAGGTGTACTAGATGTTGCAGTCAAATTGATGTCAGGGAGAAATTTAAGGGAACAAGGGTTTATAAACGTTGGCTCACATGTTCGGGGCGCATAGTCCATCATGGAGGGAAAGGCATGGCAGCAGGAGCATCGAGGCAGGTGGCCTCATGATGTCCACAGTCAAGAAGCCGAAAGAGATGGATGCCGGTGCTCAGCTCTGTTGTTTAAGTCTAAGACTCCAGCCCATGCGATCGTGTTGCCCACATTCAGGATGGGTCTTTCCGGAAATCCCCCCACACCCCCAGAAGTATTTTCCATGGTGATTCTAAATCAAGTCATGTTGACGGCAAGGGCTTCGTCAATTTGAGCACTTAGATAGCCCTGCCCTGTGCAGATTCACACAATGCACATTCAGATATATGTCCACATTTATGCGGTGACTTCTCTTTTAGCCCAGAACTATCCAATCGTGGTTTTGTTGCATAACCAAGTGCAAGGTATAGCCTGGGATTGATCTGGTGTGTGTGTGTGTGTGTGTGTGTGTGTGTGTGTGTGTGTGTGTGTTGTTGTTGTTGTTGTTGTTGTTGTTGTTTATTATAGTTGGAAGGAGCAGATAAATGGTTTGCTTCTGACAGGATTGACTACTGTAGCGGCCCTGAAGGCAGGCATAAAAACGACCTAGTGTGCATCTCAGTGCAACTTCACGAAAGCCTAGGTACTGTCCGTGATGTCCTGCAAACACTTTAGGCTCTGCTTGGTTTTTCTTTTCTTTTTCTTTTGGTCAGACTTCAAAAACCAGACTCCTCTGGCTTTCCGAGTCAAGGCTTTGCTGTGCAGCCCAGGCTGCCCTTGCATTTCCAAGCCTCCCACCTCCGCCACCAATCGCCAGGGCTTGCTGTTGTATGCCCCCATGTTCCTTGTTTTGTGTGGCTCTCGCAGTTCTCCAACAGGTGGTTTGCTACAGCATCATCCACCACAGCGTCTGCCAGAGATGTCAGGAGCCTCCTCCCCATCATAGGCTACTTTATGTCCAGTATCTACAGAGTTTGCTTTCCAAGATGGGAGCCACCATGGTCGTATGGGTATCTGAATTGGTTAGAATGAAATACAATTAAAAGAATCCAGTCTCTCAGTTGCACCAGCCACTCTCCCGGGTGCTCAGTCGGTACACGTGGTTTGGGAAGCTGTGGTGAACATGAGTCCAGGACCTTCCATAGTGGTGAAAATGTTGCTAGATGCTGCTGTGCAGGCCAGCCAAGCTTGGCAGGCACTGATCTGGGGTGTCATTCATGTGGCTTGGAACACACAGGGTTTACAGATTCGCTCAGGCTACAATCTGAACTCTTGTGATAACCCTCAGATCTGTGGCAGATGCACGATTGCCCCTTAGGTGGACGGACAGACACATGGGTCTTCATCCTGAAGCAGGCAGCAGAGGTGGAGGAGACATCTTGGCACCTCTGTGTCCTTGCTTAAGTTCCTTGGGCTTCAATTGTTTTCTTTCCTAAATGCTATGATTTTGCCCTCTCACCCAGGTCCTGGCACAGAAAGGAGATGCTTGGCTGCTTGGCGAGAATTCAGTGAGAGAACAAACGTGGTCACCAGCAAAGTTTGATAAGAAAGAAACCACCATGATCCCTTTGCTTGTCATGTGACGACTTCTTTATGCCCTTGAAAACATGTTAATAATTGCTTCTGCTATTGGGCTCTCTCTCTCCCTCCTCCCTCTCTCTCCCCCTCCATCCCTCCCTCTCCATCTCTCTCTGCTTTTTTTTTTTTTGAGGCAGGGTTTCTCTGTGTAGCCCTGGCTCTTGTAGAACTCACTCTGATGATAAGGCTGGCCTTGAACTCACAGAGATCTTCCTGCCTCTGCCTCCACCAGTGAGGATAATAAAGGCATGCGCCGCCATCATCTGCTTAGCTCTCTTCTTTAGTATTTAAAACATAAGATAAAATTTTAGCCCCAATTTCAAATCCTATGACATAAAATGAAGAGCCATGGATGCCTCCACTTATCATTTAAACACAAGAAGACCCACTGTTCCTCTTCAATACAGAGTTCAACACAGTAGTTCCCTTGTCTTCACTTATTTTCATAAGGAAATCTGGGGAACGAAGTCGTGGGTGTGGAATGCCCGGTCAAGGCATGTACAGGACTGAGGTTACTCAGTGATGACTCAGTGCTAAAAGCACTTGCCGCGCAGTCATGAGGACTGAAGTCAGCGTCTCCAGAGCCCATGGGAAAGCTGAGTCTGTGTGGTGGCACCCCTGTAATTCCATCACTTGGAAGGTGGAGATGGAGGATCCCTAGAGCAAGCGGGCTAGACAGAGTGCTATGATAATTCCCGTGGGGGACCTTGGTGGATTCCATGTCCGGCGTGAGGGTGACCGAGGTGGGGACAAACATGCCAGGCAGACAGAGCTTAAGTGAGAAGTTTTATTACGCAGGGGAGGGAAGGAGAAGGAAAGAGAAAAGAGGTAAAGAAACGGGGTTAGGGGGAGAAGAAGAGAAAAGGGAGACAGGGAAAGTCCTGTCCACCCCAGGGTAACAGCGAACAGTTGGGGGGCCATGACACACACATAAGTGGGCGGGGTTAAAGACTACTACTCATGGAAACCTGGGCTGACCAGGGTACTGCCTGAATGCATCCTGCCAGGTGACAGGGGCAGGCCAGCATAATGCCTGAGTCCTTACACAGACAATCCACATCGACAAAAAGGATTCCACCAAGGAAACCGTCTCAGTGAATGAGGTGGACCATAAAGAGACACTGGATGTCAACCTCTTGGCATCCACCGCGGTACCTGCTCACATGAGCACACACCACATATACACACATGTGAAAGAAAAAGAGGCTTGTGCCCACAGGGTATGGTGGTGCACAGTTATAACTGAAGCCCAGGATGCTGAGGCAGTAGGATCTAGAGTCTGGGCTGTGCAGAAAGATTTTTGAGTGCAGAAACAAAATAAAGGCGTGTAATATTTTTTTTTTTTTGAGACAGGGGTTTCTCTGTGTAGCCTGGGTTGTCCTGGAACTGTATACCAGACTGGCCTCAATCTCAGAGATCCGTCTGTCTCTGCTTTGGATGCGATGTAACTTTTTTTTTTTTTTTTTTTTTTTTTTTAGGTTTTTGAGACAGGGTTTCTCTGTATTGTTTTGGAGGCTGTCCTGGAACTAGCTCTGTAGACAAGGCTGGCTTCGAACTCACAGAGATTCGCCTGCCTCTGCCTCCCGAGTGCTGGGATTAAAGGCTTGTGCCACCAACGCCAGGCCCAATGTAACTTTTTAAGTTGGGCATTTAACCCAGAGTCTCTCACATGATAAGCAAGGTCATCTACCAAAGAATAACACTCCCCAAACACATAACAAGCATGCACAGTTTAAAATTTGACATCCATTTCTAAGTTACCCTCCCCTAATTCTTGATAATCTCACTCCAAAGAGTACCAGATGTTTCTCCACCTTTGATTTATATGAGTCGTGTGCTAAACTTGTGATCCTCAATTTTAAGATGGGGTTTCCAAGCTTCTAATTCTAGGAAAGGTTGATCAGGCTTCAATATTTATGATGACACTTGTATTCCTTCTTATTCTCCACTGGGTTTTTCACCTTTTTTTCTTTGCATATTAAGAACAAAGGTCACCATCGTCTTTATGGGTGGTCAGGGTCTTGGACAGGGCAGGCAGTTGGCAAGGTGAACGTCTGTATGCTCTGATCCACTATCCCACTTCCAAGAATTTACTCTCCGCAAAGAACTAAGTCTTTAACAGAAGGGGACAGCTATAAACCCAGTAGTGTTCTTTTAAAAACCAAACCAAACCAAACCAAACGGGAAACAGCGTTGAAAGTGAAACCGTTCTGAGACTGTGAGCAATGTGGAATGCTTCTGGATGCAGCAAGCCATGCGCAAAGCAGCTCCATGGCAACAATGACTAAAGAAAACTATGCTAATAGCCTCATGCAAATGACCCGTTCCTGGAAGGGAATGTGGAAAACAGAAAACAGTGATGGGTGTGAGATGCAGGAGACACTTCTAATGAGGAACTGTAAAGCAATCGGGAGACGAGAGGGATACAGGCAAGAGGAGAAAAGAAGTGATTGTTCTAGAAATCCACTGTCCCCTGGGCTGGCGTGTGCAACACATCAAGCTTCGAAGGTCCCCTCACACCTGCCACTTCCCCAGCCCCAGCCCCGGCCGCACGACCTTGTGATTTGTGTCTTGATTCTCTTCTTCTGTTTTCTGTTCCTATAATTGAATAGCGTAGAGTAAACCTTGAACAAGCCCTGTCCGGTCCTGACCAAGGCCCTGTGTTGAAACTCTAGCTCCTTCCCCTTCACTACCATGGCCTAGCCTACTCTCTGGCTGTCACCTGCATTGTGATAACACCAGGCAAGGCAGTTCCTAAAGATAAGACAGTCCTGTCTTGACAAACGACTCCAGGAAGGAGAAACTGCAGGCTTTCTCTTGGCCCCAGCAGTCGGGTTTAGTCTCCCTTTCCCCGGTGCTCTTCTATTAACCCCAAGCATGCCTTCAGCTTTAGCAGACACCCCTTTTCTCGTGTCTGGCTCTCACTCTTCGAAATAAACACTCCTGTCTGCTGACATCAGATTCATCTTCTTTCTGCCTCCTGTCTCTTTAAGCACCCTTGAGAAATCTGACAAATACCACAGCTGGGAATTTCTTGAGACTAAAGGCTTAGTTTTTGGAGGCAGAAAAGGGCCAAGGTCCAGGGGTAGCATTTGGTAAGGGCTTTTCTGCTTGTGGGGTCTCTGGAGAGCCTTGGGGTGAGGCAAGACAGCATGGTGAATGGGACACAAATGAGAGACCAGAGTCAAACTGGCTTTTCAGCTATTCATTTTTTTGTTTAGTTTTGTTTAAGGCAGGGTTTCTCTGTGTAGCCTTGGCTGTCCTGGAACTCGCTCTGTAGACCAGGACCTCGGACTCACAGAGATCTGCCTGCCTCTGCCTTCTGAGTGCTGGGATTAAAGGGGTGTGCCACCTCACCAGGCTCCGTTCTTGAGAGAATATGTTAGTTCATTAGTCAATGAATGAGTAAAGTCCCACCTGGGAATCAGGGGAGTTGACTCAGATGTCAAGAGCATTTGCTGTTCTTGCAGAGGACTCAAGTTTGGTTTCCGGTACCTGAATGGTGGTTAACAACCATCTCTGGCTCCACTTTCAGGGGATCTGATGCCCTCTTCTGGCCTCTGAAGGCACCAGGCACTCATGTGGTACACAGTTGAAACGTTTGCACATAAAACAAATAAATAAACCGGGCGGTGGTGGTGCATGCCTTTTAATCCCAGCACTTGGGAGGCAGAAGCAGGCGGATCTCTGTGAGTTTGAGGCCAGCCTGGTCAGAGCAAGTTCTGAGACAACCTCCAAAGCATTACAGAGAAACCCTGTCTCAAAAACCAACCAACCAACCAACCAACCAACCAACCAACCAAAGCAAAACAACAACAACAAAAAAAAAAAGCCAGGGGGTGATAACACAAAATTGTAATGCCAGCACTGGGGAGGCAGGAGCAGGATCCCTGGAGCTCATTGGCCTAAAAGTCTTGTTAGTAGGGAAAGTGAGGTTCTCTTTGCAGGTTCTTGGTCTATTCATGGAAGCATTTAGAAGGAGACTCAAAAGGAAGTTACAGGACAATTTTGTTAGGGTTTAAGAGAAAAACAGAACAGGTTAGGTGAAAAATCCCAGCGGCCACCGGGGAGCAAATGGTGAAAGGCCACGCCTTTTAAGTTTGGCGTAAAATCGAAGCAGCAGATGGAGAGAAGAAAACAGTGGAAGCAGGCTGCTGAGCCAAGGACAGAGCCCATGTGGCACCCAGCCATGCTGTGCGTGTCCCTTTACGTCCCCTCTTGTCATCTCTCGTTTGTCCTGTTTGGTGATACCAAGGCAAGAAAGGGTTTCCATGCCTTCTCTGTAACCTGGCTTCTTTCACGCGAGAGTCTCCATTCTGCTTTTTGAGGTCCTGCTCTCCTATCACAGCCTCGCCAAATCTCCAGGTTCAGTGAGAGACTGAGCCTCAAAATATGAGGTGGCGCATGACTGAAGAAACAGGAATGTATCAACCCCTAGTGTACATACATGCGCACACACACACACACACACACACACACACACACACACACACACACACACACGCGCGCCGCGCGCGCGCATACCCTTGGAGATGTGCACACCAGAGAAAATAAAGAACAGGACTCTTGAGTATCTGTGCTTTGAGGTTTTTATCAAGGTAATCACATAAAACTGCATTCTGTCCAAGATGGCATGGACACTGGGTGAGAGAGCTGTACCTCACTTTCTCAAACCAGCCATAAGTGGTGGTGTGAATAAGAATGGCCCCCATAGGCTCACATAGTTGAATACTTCGACCAGGGAGTTGAAGGATTTGGAGTGTGGCCTTGTTGGAGGAAGTGTGTCACTGGGAGTAGGCCTTGAGGTTTCAAAAGCCCACGCCAAGCCCTGTGTCTTTCTACCTATGGGTCAGGTTGTAGCTTTCAGCCAAGGCTCCAGTGCTGCCACGCTCTGGGCAATGGCAGTCGTGGACTAAATCTCTGAAACTGTAAGCCAGCCCCCAATTAAACACTCTCTTTCCTAAGAGTTGTCTTGGTCATGGAGTCTCTTCATAGTGATAGAATAGTAACCAAGGACACCATGGGGAAAAATAATTCGTCATATTTTATTACCGGTGTTTTTTAACTTTAGGCCAGTTAAAGACTAGTCTGTGGGACCCACAACTTAGGGTGGGTTTTGAGATAGGAGAAAGGTAACTGAACTAATAGGCCAAATGTATCTCTTATCTGTTGTTGTCTTTGGTCCAGGAGTGGTTGGTCAATTGTGTTTGTGGGGATCGGTTAAGCAGCCAGGGGTCGTTTTGGCTCATTTTAGCAAAACAGCAATGAGCAGTTTGAGGACTACTTGACGAAATGCAGTCATCTAAAAGTTTTGAGTCATCTTTTTGAGAATCTGCCACCTCTCCCAATTCCCTAACTCATTGCTTACCCTCAAAATAACTATTAAAAACCCAGCAGCGGCACTGTGCACCTTTAATCCCAGAACTCAGGAGGCAGAGGCAGGCGGATCTCTCTGAGTTCAAGGCCAGCCTGGTCTACAGTGTAAGTTCCAGGACAAGCCCAAGTTACAGAGAGAAACCCTGTCTCGAAAAACAAACAAGCAAAAACTATTCTGAAAGCACCACTGCCTTAATTTTGTATGTTTCCTTTGCCTCGGGTCAGACTCTTTAACTATGCACAGGCAAACTTATCCATCTAAAAACTCATCCCCTCAAAGCTGAGAGCACAAGGAAGCCATCACTGCCTTCCATTCTCACAGAGACAGAGGCATAACTCTGCCCCTCCAAGCTGTCACTTGCAGCAGCCGAATTTTCAGAGACCTCCAGTCAGGCAAGACTGGGGGTCAAGACTTTGATGTGCAGAAGGATTTCCAAATGAACCAGAAATAAGCAAGATGAAGGTTTATTCAAAATAAAGAGCTAGTTAGGAAAGACACTTAGGGATCGAGAGAGAGAGAGAGAGAGAGAGAGAGAGAGAGAGAGAGAGAGGGAGGGAGGGAGGGAGGGAGGGAGGGAGGGAGGGAGGGAGGGAGAGGGAGAGGGAGAGGGAGAGGGAGAGGGAGGGGGAGAGGGAGGCAGGGAGGGAGAGGGAGAGAGAGAGACAGAGGGAGGGAGAGAGAGGGAGGGAGGGAGGGACAGGGGGCGGAGGGGAGAGAGAGAGAGACAGAGACAGAGAGAGACAGAGACAGAGAGACAGAGAGACAGAGAGACAGAGAGAGCACATGTGTGGGCTTACAGAGGCAATCTGTTCTCTCCTGCCACCATGTGGATTCTGGGGGTAAAACTCCTGCCATCAGGCTTGGCGGTGTTAAACACGTTCTGCACCCTTAGGACCAATCCAACAGCCTGAATTAAGCCACGCCTCTCTCGGTTTTCTCTGAGGCAGAGAATTAAGAAGCAATCTGTTCTGAATTGATAGTTCTGTTGTTGTTCTGGGGAATTCGTCCAAGACTCCTGAGGAGACTGCTTGGGGATTATTTGTTCTGGAATGAAGGCTACTCTCTGAAAAGGTTCCTTTGGCTTCCATCTCCCGCACCCCTTTCATTTCAGTCTCTTTCCTTTAAGTCCCCCGCCATGTTTTAATGTCCACTGTTCTGTCGAATGCTCATCCCCTTTAAGGCACCTGCCATGCTCAAATCTCCACACACTGCATATTTCTGTCTATAGCTCTGCTTCCACCTTGAGTCCCAATCATGGCGTTGTGGCCTTTTCGTTTTTAATAAATCACATCCCTGAAGGGGATTTGTGTCAGTGTCCTTCTTGGACTCCCTGGTGCTGTTTTACTGCCGCCGTGTTTAACAGTGTGGCGTGCCTTTACCTGCGGAGGTATGGACATATAGACCAGGTTTTCTGAACTTCTAACCTTTGCTAGAAGTTTAAGTCAAACTTCCTAACGCATCAGTGCAAATATGTAGCTAACTGGTTTCTTCTTGTGGCTTATAGCACAAGGAGAGTAAATGAGGGGGAAACTGTTCTACATGAAAGAGCTGAGGTGGGGTAATTGTGAAAATAGAAGTTTCTCCGGGTGGCAAAGACCACAACTTACATTTACAGCCGCAGAATGACTAAGACATGGGGTGTTAAAACAGTGACTATGAACAGTTTTGCAGTTGAAGCCCTGGATCTGGCACCCTACTGGGGTCACAATGTTCCAATTAAAGGGAGGAACAGCGGTGAAAAGCAGGGAAAGGAGGCTTAATCAATATGCAGTTGGAAAATGAACTGATAAAGTGGTCCACTGGCCCTCAGGCTCATCTTCTCATAGTACCGTGAGCCTTCAGTGTAAACGGAAGAAGAGCAGGGTCAAGGGGTCAAGGGGTGTGGCCAGTCATGCAGCAGTATGTGGTCAACTTGTGGTCTGGTTGGTTGATGGCCACTTCAGCTCTGGTTATGCAAGGCGGCCCTAGGAAGTCCTTGTCAATGCTTGAGGGGACGAACTGGTTCATGGGAAATGAATATTGCTGCTCAGAGTGCAGCCGTGCCATCAAGGATAACTGACTTCATAGGGAGGGCGGCCTGCCCTTGGATGATTTGCTATTTCTGGGGTCTAAAGTGACCGCAGGTTTAGGATAATGATGGAGCATCTTAGTTGCACTTTGGAAGTCTGGAACCGAGCATGGTAAGACTTTGATGGAAAAACAATCATTATCTTGCCTTTGAACGTTCAGCCTTGGAGGGGTATGAGACAGGTTAGGTCTTACCAGTCCCTAAGGAGAGGCTCCTGAGACATGGACATGCCTGTGCACACAGGTGAGCAGGAGGCCCTGGTGCTGAGTAGAAAGACAGGCGAAAGTATGGGCTGATTTCTGACCACTCAGAGAAAGGCTGCCTTGAATTAGGAATTAAGAGCCAGCCAGGTCCCGTCTGGTACTGATTGTCTGATTGTTTGATTAGGCATGGCGATATATCCTTCTTTTTTAGTCTTCTCTCATACATTACTTGCTTACCATAGCCTCCTCCCCCTCCATTCCTCCCAGTACTCACCATCTCCCCTCTCTCCCAGATCCACTGCTCCTTTGTTTCGCTTAAAAAGGAAAAGAAAGAGCAGGACTCCCAGGGATAGCAACCAAACACGGCATACCAAGCTACAAGAAGACTAGGCACAGACTCTCATGGCAAGGCTGGACAAGGCAACCCAATAGGAGAAAAAGGGTTCCAAGAGCAGGCCAAAGAGTCAGAGATAACCCCCACTCCCACTGTCAGGAGACCCACAGGAACACCAACCTACATAGCCATAACATATATGCAGAGGAGCTAGCGCTGGCCCATACAGGGCCTGTGACTGTCACTTCAGTCTCTGTGAGGCCCTATGATCCCTGCTTGATTTTGTGTGCCATGTTCTCCTGGTGTCCTTGACCCCTCTGGCTCCTACAGTCCTCCTTTCTCTCTTCTGTGGGGTTTCCCTGGCTCTGCCTTATGCTTGGCTGTGGGTCTCTGTATCTGCTCTCATCAGTTGCTGGATGACACCTTTCTGATGATGATTGGTTAGTCACTGATCTGTGAGTATAGCAGAATGTCAGTAGGAGTCATTTCACTGATTTTTTCTCTCCCAGTTATATTCGGGGTCTATCCTGGGAGACTGGGCTGCCAGCCTCCGGTTCCTGGCCATCCAGGCAGTGTCAGGCATTGGCTCCATCTCAAGGCATGGGCCTCAATTGGACCAGTCATTGGTCAGCCACTCCCACAAGTCCCGCACCACCATTACCCCAGCACATCTTGCGGGCAGGACAGATTGCAGGCCAAAGGTTTTGTGGCTGGACTGGTATCCCAGTCCGACTGCTATAAGCCTTGCCTGGTTATAGAAGATGGTGGGTTCAGGCCCCGTATCCCCCTTTACCAGGGTCTTTGTTAGGGTCACCTCATAGATTCCATGGAGTTTCTACTGCACTAAGTTTCCATATTGCCCCCACCTGGGTCCTGTTGTTAAAATGTCTAGGTTTTATCCAGTAAGGAGACACAAACCGTGACTCAACGATCCCACGTGGAGTTTATTGGTGGACAGGGAAGGAAAGGGGGGTGAGAGGTAACCAACCCGTGCAGAGCTGAGAGAGAGAGAGAGAGAGAGAGAGAGAGAGAGAGAGAGAGAGAGAGAGAGAGAGAAAGAGAGAGAGAGAAGAAGAAGAAGAGGATGAGATGATGAGGGTAAGAGAGAGTAAAAGAGAGCGTAAACGGGCAGGGGTCAGTCCTTTAAAGGGCTCCTCTGCACCTGTGTGGTTCTCACAGAACTCTGGTGTGCCCAGAGTGTTGCCTGAGTGCATCCTGCCAGGTAACAGGGCAGGCCAGCGTAATCCTCTCAATTCCAGTCATCTATCCCTCCACCCCCTACCTGCTAACAATATATTCACAAAATCTATTTTATTTCCTCTTCCCAGGGAGATCCCTATGTGTCCCTCCCTCCTTGAACCCTCCTTGTTATGTATCCTCTCTGCATCTGTGGACTGTAGCATGATTTTCCTTTACTTTTTTTAAAAGTTTTTTTTTTAAAGATTTTATTATGTATGCACATAGTGTTCTATGCTTGGACACCAGAAGAGGGCACCAGATCTCATTATGGATGGTTGTGAGCCACCATGTGGTTGCTAGGAATTGAACTCAGGACCTCTGGAAGAGCAGACAGTGCTCTTAACCTCTGAGCCATCTCTCCAGCCCCCAATTTTCCTTTACTTAACAGCTAATGTCCTGTTACAAGTGAGTAAATATCATGTTTGTCTTTCTGGGTCTGGGTTACCTCACTCGGGATGATTTTTTTTCTCTAGTTCCATCCATTTGCCTGCAAACGTCCTGATGTCATTGTTTTTAACAGCTGAGTGATACTTCATTCTGTAATTGTACCACATTCTCTTTTGTCGCACCTGCTGTGCAGCCTGCATCCGAGAATGTAGCAAGGTGGTCGGGATAGATGACACAGAGACCAGTCCGTTGCTTTAAGAAAACTTTATGCTTCCCAAGTCAATTTAGGAGGAGCCCCCCAAGAAAAAACGCTTCCCTTTTTAAGGACTTCTGCCATCCATCTACATACAATTCTTCCCAGACTTCTCACCCTCCTGGCTGGTGGTTTAATCTCTGGCCCCAGAATCAGGGAGAAACCGCAGGGAGCAGGAAGAAGCATCTAGCCTTAGGGGGGATCAAAGTCATGGTGTTTCAGTGAGAGAGACCTTATCTGAGCCCTATCAAGAGCTTTATAGCACTGAATTGTTTTCAGTAAACATTATCTCACAGTTGCCTGCTCCCAGGCCTAAGGGGAAGTGGGTCTCTGTTCATGGTCTGGTGTCCCCACAATTCACGCCTTTTTATTTTTAAATGAGGCACTCCTGGCTTAGGTCAAGTAGGGTCACCCTCCCTTGCCCGTCCTCGGGGGACCTTGAACCCCTGTCTTAGGTGGGAGGGGTCTTCCCCACAGGTTGCCCGTCGACGAAGTGGCCTCAACCTTAGAATCATCTGTAATAAGGCTTTATGGCTATCGGGATTGCCATGGGCTAAGGCACTTTGAACTCAGCATGAAGCCAGAATGCCTACTGCCACTGTTACCATTCCTAGGACCCCCACTGACATAGCACCTCTCTGTCATCTGCCCATCCCCTGATCTGGGCCGTAGCATTCTACCACCAGCCTTTCTTTGCTACAAGGGTGATTTATAGTTACAATTTGACGGTCAAAACAGTGATAAAGTTTACAATCATTTCAAGATCTACTTAGGAAAGCATTTAGAGGGTGCACTTGCACAGATACATTAGGTACAATCATTGATGTTACACATGTATCATTATAAAAAATATGAACAAGAGGCTTGTTGCACTATTTACAGAGTACCAATTTGTTCCTGTGGTGATGTAGTTTGTTGATTTAATGTTAGTAGTATCAGCTGAATATGTAACTCGAGTCAAAGTCTTTTTGTCGCATTAGGACAAATTACATTTCTCCAGAAAAATATCGCATAGGTGTGATTCCAGAAACAGGAACCATCAAGTTTGATATTTCAAGTGACCATGTCCTGTTCAAATATTGAAAAGAGGCTTTTGCCACTCATCACAGTCCATACCAATGTCCAAATGTTTTAAATGGGTCCTTTTTTTTCCCCCAAAGGGAAAAACTGGCAAAATGAATTCTGTTGTTTTAAGGTGTGTCAAAGGCAAACTGCTAATCTTCCAGTTTTGTTGGCTTCGGGATGAAAATTCACGGGTCCAGGAGGTTGATGTAGCAGGCTTGATGAGAAACTGGAAATCTCGAACTGACTGTTTTATTTCTTTCTCGGGCTGTAGATTTGATGACATCAAGGGTCAGGAACACCGATTTAGCAGATCTCAAACTGGTTTGGGCAGGCTCCCACGGTCTCAGGTCCAGTTTTCTCTGCTCCATGCATCTCACCAAATGTTGTGACAGCTACTGAAGTTTTATTCTTTTCCTGTAAGAAAACACAAACATGCCCTCGACCCCAAATAAGGGTCTTCTCCACTGTCTAGTGTATGGATGTCTCCATTTGACCTGAGCAATAGTTGCTCAAGTTCCATTATGCCAGAATCTGTCTGAAGTAGATTGCTCACTGGCATTTACATTAAAAAAATTTTTTTAAATGAGGAGTGGATTAGTCAATGAATCATGTGGGGGCTGGGGACATTACTCCCCTTTTTTATTTTTAAATTTTGTATGAACTGTTGAAGTTGGACCATAACAGTAGAAGGATTTGTCTACCCTCCTTAGTCAACTATCAAGGTGAATTGGGATCACTATTTAATAAAATTATTAGTAGATGTCCTTTAAAAGGGACATAACCATTAAGTACCTTTAAGAATTATTTAAGGATTGTAAACTATACTATGTCCCAAATAGTCCCTTTTTTTTCCCTAACCTGTAGCTCTCACTAGCTGACAAGGCCTCGTTTGCATCTGAGCTGACAAGGCCTAATTTGCATCTACACAGACACCTTTGGGGGTGGGGGCCTGCCAAAGCTGCAGGACAGTTCCGTGAAGAAACCTCTCTCTCTCTCTCTCTCTCTCTCTCTCTCTCTCTCTCTCTCTCTCTCTCTCTCTCTCTCTCTCTTTTTAATTGACTGGCTCTAAGGGCTTAACTTGAATTTTTTTTAAAAATATTAACTGGCTGATTGGATGTTTCTTTTGGCTATATCTAAATCGATTTAAGTATCCCTTTAATCATATCCAAGGCAATTAGAACAGTTGCTTTTGTCAACATTCACGCATTTACATTTCACACTTCATACATACTGACTTGGCCACTTCCATACACACAGACCATGCATACATATCTCTCCTTTTGCCTAGGTTATGATTAGTTTGTTGAACTGAAACTTCTTTAACAGAACAACTCCAGTTAACCTTTGAATTAAAACAAAAGGTTGAAAAAGTCCTCATCATTTCTTCATTAGAGAAGTTTTGAGCTACACTCAGGGGCTACAGCCATACCCACTCCTTGTAATTCTGTAGATGCAAAGTGGAAAGGCCAGGCTTTTGCCAAAAGTTTTTAGAGATGACTCACAAAATTGACCTTAAATTTGTATCAATAACCTACCCCATATAAATGTAACCAAACATTTTTATTTTATATATCTTTGTCTTTTTCTTTACTGAATACTAATATCTCATTTATTAACTGTTACCAATTTTTTTTAAAATTTACCCATCTTAATCCATTCTCCCATTGAGGATGATCCTCCAATCCACCCTCCAACTGAGGGCAACTTCTTAGGTTCCCCTTTTCTTTCTTGACCTTGTGTTAGGCACAGACCTAGACATTTAATCCAATCCACCCTTCAACTGAGGGTGATCTCTTAGGTTCCCTTTCTTTCCTGACCTTTGCCAGGCAAGGGCCTAGACATTTAGTCCAATCCACCCTTCAACTGAGGGTGATCTCTTAGATTCCCTGTGGGGACACCAGACCTTGAGTAGAGACCCACTTCCTCTTAGGCCTGGGAGCAGGCAGCTGTGAGATAATGTTTACTGAAAACAATTCAGTGCTATAAAGCTCTTGATAGGGCTCAGATAAGGGCTCACTCACTGAAACACCATGACTTTGATCCCCCCTAAGGCTAGATGCTTCTTCCTGCTCTCTGTGGTTTCTCCCCGATTCTGGGGCCAGAGATTAAACCACCAGCCAGGAGGGTGAGAAGTCTGGGAAGAATTGTATGTAGATGGATGGCAGAAGTCCTCAGTTTTTTCTTGGGGGGCTCCTCCTAAGTTGACTTGGGAAGCATAAAGTTTTCTTAAAGCAACGGACCGGTCTCTGTGTCATCTATCCCGACCACCTTGCTACATTCTCGGATGCAGGCTGCACAGCAGGTGCGACAGTTCCCTTTTTTTCCTGACCTTTGTCAGGCAAGGGCCTAGACATTTAATCTGGTACACCTAGCTTGGTACCCCCTTTTTAATACATACTTATAGCCTTACTTGTTGGCTATCCTTTTAGATCTCTGAGTTTTCCTTTACTTTCCTGACCTCAGTGGATCAGGTGAAAGACTGGAGATTTTTTATTTTATTTCTTATTTTACCCTTTTTTTTTTTTTTGGACTGGGTTTCTCTCTATCCTTTTGGAGG
The DNA here is from genome assembly GCF_017639785.1 of Mesocricetus auratus. Lineage (NCBI taxonomy): Eukaryota > Metazoa > Chordata > Mammalia > Rodentia > Cricetidae > Mesocricetus > Mesocricetus auratus. The sequence continues at coordinate 26,915,670 of NW_024429202.1, forward strand.
CTGTCCTGGAACTCGCTCTATAGACAAGGATGGCCTCCATCCTACCTACCTCTGTCTCTCGAGTGTTGGCATTAAAGGCATATGCCACCAACACCTGACTCTAAAGATCATAGCGAACATCCTTCCAATCTGGGACATTTAAGCCTCCCCCAGTAATGAACCATGGACTCGCACGTTCAATCCATTTTAAAAAACCTTCTAAGGTTTTAGGCTTTACTGTAGTCCCATGTCCTTCAAGTAACTTTTTAACTTGATACTGTAATTTAAGCTTCCCGGAATTATTCCCCATGGTTTCTTTTCTTTTTTCCCCAATCTGTCCCTGGCCAGAAAAAGAGACGAACCCGCTCACTTACCTCGCTTTCATGATCTCGGTGGGATCCTCCAATTGTCGCACCTGCTGTGCGGCCTGCATCCGAGAATGTAGCAAGGTGGTCGGGATAGATGACACAGAGACGGTCGGTTGCTTTAAGAAAACTTTATGCTCCCCAAGTCGGCTTAGGAGTGCTCCCCAAGAAAAAAATGCTTCCCTTTTTAAAGACTTCTGCCATCCATCTACATACAATTCTCCAACCGAACTCTCACACACCTCTCAGCTCTCCCAGACTTCTCACCCTCCTGGCTGGTGGTTTAATCTCTGGCCCCAGAATCGGGGAGAAACCACAGAGAGCAGGAAGAAGCATCTAGCCTTAGGGGGGATCAAAGTCATGGTGTTTCAGTGAGAGAGACCTTATCTGAGCCCTATCAAGAGCTTTATAGCACTGAATTGTTTTCAGTAAACATTATCTCACAGCTGCCTGCTCCCAGGCCTAAGGGGAAGTGGGTCTCTGTTCAAGGTCTGGTGTCCCCACACTCTTTATCCACTCTTCAGTTGAGGGACATCTAGGTTGTTTCCAATTTTGTGCTATTATGAATAAAGCTGCCTGAGCATGGCTGAGCAGGTGTCCTTGTGGTAGGATGGAGCATCCTATGGGTACATGCTCAAGAGTGTTATAGCTGGATCATGAGGTAGATTGATTCCCGACTTTCTGAGAAACCTCCCTATTGATTTCCATAGTGACTCCCAAAGCAACAGAGGAGCATTTCCCTTCATCCACATCCTCTCCAGCATGAGGTGTCACTTGTGTTTCTGATCTTAGCCATCTGACAGGTGTAAGTTGGTATCTCAGAGTCATTTTGATTTGCTTTTCCATGATGGCTAAGGATTTTGAATATTTCTTCAATTGTTTCTGTGCCATTTGAGATTCATTTGTTGAGAATTCCCTGTTTACATCTGTACCTCATTTTTTGATTGGGCTTTTGATTTCTTGATGTCTAGTTTCTTGAGTTCTTTATATATTTGAATATTAGCCCTCTGTCAGATGTGGAGTTGGTAAAGGTCTTTTCCCATTTTAAGGGCTGCTGTTTTGTCCTATTGACAGTTGTCCTTTGCCTTATATAAGCTTTTCAGTTTCATGAGGCCCTATTTATTGATTGTTGATCTTAGCTCCTGCGCTATTGGTGTTCTGTTCAAGAAGTTGTCTCTTGTGCCAATGCATTTGAGGCTATTTTCCCCACTTTCTCTTCTATGATGTTCACTGTATCTGATTTTACGTTAAGGTCTTTGATTCATTTGGATTTGAGTTTTATACAGGATGACTGATTTGGATCTATTTGCATTTTTTCTACATGTTGAAATCCAGCTAGAGCAGCACCATTTGTTGAAGATGCTTTCTTTTCTCCAGTGGGTTTTGTGTGTGTGTGTGTGTGTGTGTGTGTGTGTGTGTGTGTGTGTGTGTGTATGTATCCCTTTTCTGACCTCTTTGTAAAAAAAAAAAACAGGTGTCCATAGGTGTATAGATTTACATTTACATTCAATTCTGTTGGTCAACATGTTTGTTTTTATGTCAATACTGTGTCAATATGCCAATACAATTTTTTTTACTGTAGCTTTATAGCATAGCTTGAAATCAGGGATGGTGATACCTCTGGAAGTTCTTTTGTTGTTCATGACTGTTTTAGCCATCTTGGTTTTTTTGTTTTTCCACATGAAATTGAGTATTGTCCTTTCAAGGTCTGTAAAGAATTGTGTTGCAATTTTGATGGGGATTGCATTGAATCTATAGATTGCTTTTGGTAAAAAGCCCATTTTTACTGTATTAATCCTACTGATCCATGAGCATGACAGATCTTTGCATCTTCTGATATCTTCTTCAATTTCTTTCTTCAAAGACTTGAAATTTTTGTGTTACTAGTCTTTCACTTGCTTGGTTAGAGTTGCTCTAACATATTTTATATTATTTGTGGCTACTGTAAAGGGTGTTGTTTCCCTGATTTTTTTTCTCAGACCTTTTGTCATTTGTGTAGGGTGTGTTTGTGTAGGGTGTGTTTGTGTACAGTGTGGTAGTTTGAATGTGATTGGCCGCCATAATCTCATAAGGAGTGGCACTATTAAGAGGTATCGTTTTGTTGGAGTGGGTATGGCCTTCCTGGAGGAAGTGTGTCACTGTGGGGATGGGCTTTGAGGTTTCCTATGTCCAGGATACTGCCCAGTGAGTCAGTTCACTTCCTGTTGCCTATAAGATGTAGGACTCAGCTATTTCTTCAAGGCCACATCTGCTGTGCTCCCCACCATGATATAAAGGATGGAACCTCTGAGACTGTAAGCAAGCTACCTCAACTAAAAGTTTTCCTTTATAAACGTTGCCAGGGCTGGAGAAATGGCTCAGAGGTTAGGAACACTGGCTGCTCTTCCAGAGGTCTTGAGTTCAATTCCCAGCAACTGCATGGTGCTCACAACCATCTATAACAAAATCTGCTGCCCTCTTCTGGCCTGCGGGCATATATGCAGGCAGAACACTGCACAATAAATTAAATCGTAAAAACAAAAACCAACAAACAAAAAATAAGAGTTGCTATGGTCGTGGTTAATAGGTTTTCAACCTCCCACCCCCCTAATGTTCCTCTGCCAACACAGTAAATCAAAGCAAGCCAAACTGAAAAAGTATAACAGGTTTATTTGAGCAAAGCAGCTCTGGGTAAATTCTCCAGTCCCAGAGATCATGGCTAGAAAAGTCACACCCACAAACAAAAGCAGGGAAACTTTATAGATTGTAGGTTAGGGGTGATGACATGTCTGCCACAAAGTGGCAGTGTTTTCAAAAGCTGAGCACTTTAAGTAGGGACTTCGGCAGCTGGCAACGTTGGGGGAGGGGGAGTTGCATTAGCTGCCAAGAATTTGGAATTTTTGGCACCTTTCTTTTGTTTGGAGACTTTCTAAGTGGCTGGGGTTTGGATAGAGGTGAAGAGGGAGGGAGAGAGAGGGAGAGGGAGGAAAGGGAGACAGAAGTAGAGCTGGAGGTTCCAACCAAACAATGGTGTCTCTTCACAGCAGTAAAAACCCTAACTAAGGCAGAAGTTGGTGCCAGGGACTGGGGCATTGCTGTGATAGGCCTGACCATGTATTTGGAGGAATTTGGACATTGGTACTTTGGGTTATGAAGGCAGTAGGATGCTTTAAGGGCTGCTTAATGGGCCAGACTACTAGGAGCATGGAAAACAGTGGTACTAAGAGTTATTTGACCTATTGGGGGATAACAAAGAGGTTTCAGAGGAGAAATATTTAAGTATGTTACATAGAGATCATTCTTGTGATATTTTGGTGAAGGTGACTGCCTTTTGTCTTTGTCCAAAGTGAAGAATTCTGGGTTAATTCCATTGGGAGAATATGTCTCAAAATAGTCTAGTATAGACACTGTTATGTGGTTACTAGTGCTTTTGCTTATAAAGATTTATAACGGAGCGGCTGGTGAGATGGCTCAGAGGTTAAGAGCACCCGCTGTTTTTCAAAGGTTTAGACTTCAATTATCAGCAACTGCATGTTGGTTCACAACCGTCTATAATGAGATCTGGTGCCCTCTTCTGGCCTGCAAGGATACATGCAGACAGAACACTGTATACATAATAAATAAATACGTCTTAAACAACAAAACAAAAAAATCCCAAAGCGGACAGTGAGTCCCAGAGAATGCTTTCCCCAGGCCTTGAACTCTAATGAGTTTGCCCAGTAGAGCATAAAACCTACTCTAAACCAGCACCTCCCTTGTATTTTCTTCATTGACCTACCTACCTTTTGCATATGAACGTAGCTTATCCAATGCGAGTCCCAGCAGGCACGTTGGGAACGTTTAGTTTGTAGAACTGGGGGGGGGCGACTCTCATCCACACATAGCCCTCAGAGGAGGTAGCTGATGACTCTGGGAACTTTGATGAGCCAGTGAGGTGGTTCCGGTCTGGATCTGGGATGCAGTGAATTCTTTTGTCCCCAAGGAGGCGCACAGGTCTGTGAAAGCCAGAGAAGAGATCCTGAGGCTAAAACTTGCTCTAATGCCGACTGCCTCCCGTGGATCCAGGTTTTTAGTGCACTTGCTCAGTTCAGGTCGTGATGGGTGACACATGCTCCCTAGAGTCGGTTTGCCGGCGTCAGCGGTTGTCTGCACGCGCTTCCGGTCCTGTCTGGGACCCAGAGGCAGGGCGGCCAGATGCGGGGCACCAGGGCCCAGCAATCGGGCCAGGGTGGGAGAAGAGCCTGCCTGGGGGCTGCCTTACTACTCTGTTTCAGCCTCTTGCCAATACATGCCCAGGATTACACGGCCCCGCTAAGAAACCCACCCACGTTGGACGCCTGGCCCATACCAAAAGGCCCAAATTCCCTGTCAAAAGGTGAGTGCTCTAGCCCGAAGAGGGTGCAGGTTTCAGGTGGGCATGTGCCTTCCCTTTCCCTCCGTACGTAGACAGTTTGGAGGGTTTACAGGATACCCACATCCTCCGCTGACTCTTTCCCATCCACCACTAGACCACTCACTTCAGGGTCAAGGTCATGCTCTTCATTGGGTTGAGATGGGAGGCCACACTCATCCAAAGGACCATGACCCTGAGCGATAACGGTCTCTGTCAGCCCCGCTTTCTGCCTCCTCAGCTGTGCTTCTCAAGTTAATAAGGACTGAGGAGAGCCCGGCAGCATCCTCCCCTTGGCCCTGCACCTCTGGTTCTGTGGGCCTTGCTTGCGTGGCTCTCAGCCTGACACACCCTACACCTGCCATCCAAGAGGCTCTTTGTCACATGAGCTATTCCACTCTTGACCTTGGCTAAGCTGCCTGAAAAGGGAGAAAAGAGGCCATTGCGTCCCCCGGGTCCTGCTGATGCTGACATTTGGGGCACCAAGCACGTGCATCCTGGGATTGTCTCCACAGTATGTGGCAGGACCAAATTCCAAGGGAAGATCTTTGGCGGTCAGATGGCAGCCCCTGAGCGGTGGCCATGGCAGGCCAGTCTGCTCTTTCGGAACGCTCATATCTGCGGAGCAGTTCTCATCGACAAAAACTGGGTAGCAAGCGCTGCCCACTGCTTCCAAAGGTGCGTGCTCTGCTCCCCGACCCCCCCCGGGCCCCCGGCCCCCGGGCCCTTCTGCTGGGAAGGGAGAGAGTCACTAGGAGGGAAGGAAGAGAGGCGAAGGGTACACAGCAGCCATTTCCTTGTGGGCTGTGTTCTGGGATACCTTGCTGCCAGCGGGAGTCCTCTGTGCTGTTGCCCTGCCCTGGACTGGTGCCTTGCACCCAGATTGTCATCCCTCAAACAAAGGAACAAGAAGATGGCCCAGTGTTGGGAGACATATTTCCCCTTCTAGGTATTCCTAGGAGCTCTGAGAAAAGCAATTCTCACACAGCCCTAAGAGGGATCTGGTCAGGGCTGGTCAGTCTTTCTGCCTCCAAGATGAAGCAGAGCAGTTGGATGTACCTCAAATAGCTTTTAATGAAATCCGCAGCTCCTTGGATACTAGGGTATGCTGGAGACGTGATTGGAAGCCTTCAAAGGACCAAAGTCCTCAGGCTGTTGGAGGTCATCCTGCCCTTCAGAAGGGCGAGGGGAGGATTAAAAGGATGAGACCTGTGGTGTGGTTGCTGCAGGGTGGGCGGGTAATCAGGGTGATGGTGCCGGCTCCACCCTCAAAGGGGCTGCCCTCCAATAGGTCGAAGAAACCATCTGACTACCGGATCCTGCTAGGGTACAACGAGCTGAGCAGTCCCACCAATTACAGCCGGCAGATGACAGTGAATAAGCTCATCTTCCACGAGAAATATAAGAAGTTCTACACACGGGGGAATGACATTGTCCTGATTCAGCTTCACAGGCCTGTGGTGTTCAGTTCCCACATCTTCCCCGCCTGCGTACCAGACAGCACCACGAAGGTGCCCCTTGATAGGTTCTGCTGGATAAGTGGCTGGGGGAATCTCAGAGAGAATGGTGAGTACACAGTGCAGGCGAAGAGAGGGAGGGGCAAGACACTGTGGAGACCTTTCCTGTGGTTGGGAAGCTCAGTTCCCGGTTCAAATGCAAGTCTCTATCATTCAGAACACAGGTGTGGGCTCTCTGACTCCAGAGCTCTCAGCATGCTTGACCCTGGGCACTGCAGGGCACTCAGCAAACAGTGGTTGCTCTGCCCTGGCCAGGAAAGACACAGGGTGTCCTTGAGAAGATGAGAGTGACCTGGCACGGGGCAGGTTGGGTGTGTAACTGGGGACCATTCACCTCTGAGAACTCCACTGCCAACCCTTAAGGGAAAACTGCCTGGTCCACCAGCTTGTGCAACCTGTATACATGTGGATCCAGTCACCTGTGGACCAAAAGCCTGAGTGTTGGGAGTGACGTTCTCCTTGTCCTGATTCCTTAAACAACACAGCATTGTGACTATCTGTATCACATTTGCCTTGTGTCAGCTATTGTGTCATCTAGAGATGATCTCAGGTGTGCAGGGAGACATGCACAGGTTCTCCTATGCAGAGGGAATTCGGTGTCTTTGGACTCTGGCATCCTGGGCCACAGGAAGAGCCTGCTGACAGCAAGGGACAGCTGTAGATGTTTAGATTGGGAGTAGAATTCCTTGGCAAGGATTTGACACGAGATGCTTTTGGTTTAGGACAACATAATGGCAAGTTAAATAAAGCAAATAAAAATTTGGTGTGAAATTTAGGGTCACAGTCTGGCAAAACAGCCCTGAGGAGGCTTACAGGTACTTTCCCTGAGGTCAGAGTTAGGGTCCCCATCCCTGCTCCTAGTCGCTAAGTGTCAGTCCCACAGGCTGGTCACCAGAACACCAGCATTGGAAGGGATGGACTTTCACTCTCTAAGAGCCTATGTCAGGGCAGGTAGAGTCTTCAGGTCCGGCCAGGCGATGAGAGTGGGGCACAGAGGGAAGGTGTGGCTGGGGCAGCTCTCAGAGCAGAGGACCTGGCCTCCCTAAGAGACTGGACCTTCAGCCATCTTCTGCCATGCCCTCATGGTTGCGGGGCCTGGGGCCAGGCTCCGGTTTGCTGCACATAGGCAGTCCCTGACCAGCCTTGTGGGATGTGCACTGTGGCCCCCGCATGAAGCGAGCCATGCTGTTGTCAGTCTGCTCCCAGGAGATGACCCCGCCTGGATCTGGGAGAGCCCTTGCAAACAGACCAGCTGACCCTTGTGATTGGTCAATGTTGCCAGGCTCGCCAACATTTCTGGGGAGCTGTGTCACTGCTGCATTCAGGCTCCAGAGTCCCTGCATGCAGTTTGGTCCCCACAGGGCAGCCAGAGCTGTTTGACAGCTGGCTTGCCCCTTCCTTGGCTTCTCTGACCTCAGGGTACAGTTTCAGTCCCCTAGACTGGTGAGGCGGCTCTGTTTGAGGTCCCCACACTGGGACCTGTGCAGTCATTCCCAGCCTGCCCCTGCCTTCCATGGCCCTCTGCTTGCTCTTGAATGCCATTTCCCCTGGTCACTTTGTGCCCGTCGTGAGCCCTTCCCTGCCACTGTGGTCTAGAGTGGCTGCCCCTGCCCCAGCCATCACCCTGGGAGGTGAGTGTAGTCTTCACTCAGCTGTGTCTCACAACGGAATCCCTTCCCACAGTGTTCCTGCAGTCACCTTTCCCTCTGCAGGAGGCAAAGGTCTTCCTTATGGATAACACGAAATGTGAAGCCTTTTTCCAGACTCCCGAAACCAGCATCATTAAATATAAAGTTATGAAAGATGATATGCTATGTGCCGGCGACATCAGCCAAGGAAAGTCCATCTGCCGAGTAAGTTAGGATGGCTCCAACACTGCTGTTGTGCTCAGTCGCCTCTCTAATCCTGGCCAGCAGGCCCCCCTGTGTGTCCTTAGAGGCTTCCTCTCCCGTGTGGGTGGTGGGACAGATGTTCAGCTGTTATGGTTTCCATCCACATACTAAAAATTTGTGAGTGCCCAGGAAGGTACTGTAGGGGATCCCTTTGCCGCTTTATTAAGTAAAACTCTATGATCCTGTCCTGAGGATACTGACCAGAGAGGTCTCCTCTGTTTTAATTAAAAAACAAACAAACAAAAAGACAAGCCTCTGGGGACCCAATGGGTACCACTCAAGATATCTGGAGAGATCTCTGGTCCCCAGTGAGTCCTTTCTGCCCTGGGCAATGTGTGTTCCTTCCTTCCTGGGCCTCCTAGCTGTTTCCTCTCTGTTCAGGGAGACTCGGGAGGTCCCCTTGTCTGCTCAGTGAATGACTACTGGTATGTGGTCGGGCTGGCCAGCTGGAAGGGGGCATGTCTCCAGCCAATTTCCAGGCCCAACATTTTCACCAATGTCTCCTACTTTTCCGACTGGATCAAGAAGAAAAAGAAGAAACGCCTGACGCCGACCCCTCCTCCGCGCCCCCTGAGGAGAGTGCCCCCAGTATGGTAGGCTGGAGGAATTATGGCAATGGTTCTACCAACAAACCCAGGATCTGCATAACTCTGCTGTTTTCTCAAGTCCTCTTTCTGCAGTTGATTTGGCTCCAGATTCTGTGATGGCCCTACAGAGGTATGCCAGCTGTCATGGTCTCATCAACCTTGTCACCGAGCACCACCTTGAATGCTCATCTGTCTATCTGAGGTTACCCCTGCTCCAGGCCTGACAGAATAAAACAACTGAACAAACTTCTGGATCCTTTTTCTTTTGTCCAAGCCCCTATATCCCACCAGGCTTCCCATTCTACAGTATCAGAAGGCCACCTCCTCCCCAGGCAGGGACAGTGGTTGAGACAGCCAGGGAGCTGGCCTACCAGTATAGGAGCTGACTCTCTCCCAGCTGGCTTCCAGAGACTGTAGTCCACCCCCGCCCCCTGAGGCTGTGTGTTCTTTCAGAAGAATGAGCCACTGGATTGGGCCAAGTCCTCATCTGTGGCTGCAGCTTGTGTTCCTGGAGCAAGCCCCCATTTAGGGATGGGGACCTCTTGCAAGCTCAAGGTCACAAAAGTGCTTCTGAGAGTTTGACAGTGAGCTGTGAGGGTCTCAGAGGTCTGTCACCTCTAAGCTCTTCAGCAAGGGACAGCAATCATCCTAATATTATACCTCCATACCCCAACCCCCCTTGTCTGACACGCCCAGCCCACAGTCCTTGTGTCCTTGCTTCGGCCTGCACTGGCTGAGGCCTGGCAGACCTGGGAATGACTGGTTTAGCGTTAATCACCCAAAATCCTATTCAGCCTACATAGGAGTTCACTGGGGCTCCACACCGCAGTCTCCCCCTTCCACATGAACTGTAGATGGGGAGCTCCTGGGTTCTCTGTGGACCAATGATGCCCTTGGAGAAATCCAGGTATTTTGAGCAATCCTTTGCCAGCCTGTTTGAATATCCCAGGCCCTTCTCAGCAGGTGGGAACAAAATAACTCTTGTATACATAGTCAGCTTGCTGTGCAGGTTCAAAGCCCTCTGCTGCTAATGTGAAGATTCCCAGTGTGCATCCTGCTCCTTCCTCCCTCTCTGCAGGTTCCCCTCTGTCCCTCCCTCCCTCCCTCCCTCCCTTGCTCCTCCCGTCTCTCCTTTCTTTTCTTCCTGTGCCTAGAATGGGTCCTGGCTCTAGTACTAAGTTTCCATCACTGTGACAAATCCCTGGAGGAATCTATGTGAAAAGTGACAAGCTTGTTAATTTGGCTCACGGTTTCAAACCTTTAAGCCCTTGGTGATGCATCTTGCAGTGATTGGAGGGCCAAGGAATGCCACAAGATCACACCACACAATAGACCTCTCAGGGGGATTTACTGCAGGAGAGGAGTGTACAAAAGGCTGCCCCTGAGCAGGGGTGGAAAAGCTAGAGAGTATGCTGTGAAGGCAGGTGCAGGCTGTAGGAGGGATAAGGAGCATTCACATACAGAAAACATCACTAGTGACAGGCAGCTAGTGAGGATGGGACGGCTGGAGCTCTGTCACTGAAGGTACGGTGGGGGACTGGGGTCACCTGGTTCTGGCATGTGGGTAGTTTTCCGTTTACCAACATTACTCCTTCTTGTTTATTACAAAAGGCAAGGAAATAGCAAGGGGTGACTGGTGTGGCGGGAATGGGGTTGCTGTGCTCTTTCGAGGGTTCCCCGTTGACTAGGGGCATCCACATCTCTGGAGTACTGTTGGTCCTCACCGTCAGGACATAACTCTCCTGCTCTGTGGATAATGATACCCTGTAACAATAGCTGATTAGAGATTTTCTTTTAATTTCGTCATTGGAGAAACGTATAGAGGAAACTGATAAGGCAGGGTGGGAGTAGTAAAAGCAGGAAAACGAAAAGGGGGGGCAGCAAGAAGGGGAGTATCCAATTCCTTACGGAGTTCTCAAAGGCCCAGAGACCGGAGGCATCTAGTTGTTCCTGACATTTTTAGAGGTCTGTTGGAAGTTGCTGGATGCTGTTTTATACTGCACCAGATTGATTGACATAGAAGCAGCATTCTGGCAGTGGTGACGCACTCCTTTGATCCCAGCACTTAGGAGGCAGAGGCAGGCTGAGTTTGAGGCCAGTGTAGTCTAAAGAATGATTTCAGGACAGCCAGGGCTACACACAGGGAAACCCTGCCTTGAAAAACGAAAACAAAAACAAAAGAAGAAGAAGAAGAAGAAGAAGAAGAAGAAGAAGAAGAAGAAGAAGAAGAAGAAGAAGAAGAAGAAGAAGAAGAAGAACCCTTCCCGGAGGAAGAGGCAATGGGGCACTTTCTTTCAGTTCTGGTCCCTATTATTCTGGAGTATCACCACTGCCATGGAACCAATTTGTCCTTGAAGGGTGAGTATGGCATGGGTTGCATGTTGGAGGTCCTGGATGAACTGGCAAGAAAACTGGTGATACCTGCTCAGAGAGGTGATCAGTCCCACTGGCAACACCCACAGTTGTTCCTGCAATGGCCTGAGGGGCGGCATTTGAACTGCTCTTCTATTATGTGGGGTAGCTATTGAGTCCACAACCAGAATCAGCAGGGGTTCTTTCCCATGCATCACCTTTCAACTTGGGGAAGAGTAATACTAGCTTGCAAACTCCTGACCATTTAGAAGGTAGGCAATGGTAGACTTGAGTGAAAAGTATCCATACCCCGATATTATGTTTCTCCACCAGCCAACATAGAAAGCCAGCGCAAGCAGAATTAAAAGCAAAAGATCAGGCCTGTAGGGCAAAGCACTCCAAGGCGACCTTTCCAGTCCCCAGAGATGACGTTTGGCCGTTTTTCTGTGAGCTTGGGGTTTGCAGAGAGAGTAATGGGGCAGAGTTGGAGGTTTCAGTCAAACATTGAATAATGGAGGGAGTCAAAGCATTATGATGTTGGGGCTTTGGGGCTGAGGGCAGACATCAAGGCTTAGGGTTTATTTCAGTCTAAGGAATTGAACAGCCCTACAAAGTGTGTCCTAGATGACTTAAAGCATGCCAAAGAGGGCGTGGTGGAAAATACTGGACTTGGGACAGCTAGTGAGTGGGGAGGTGAGGTTATTTGATGAAGTTACAGAAGAGGCTGTAAGAGGCAGTTTTGAGCAAGTCCTGCGGGGAACAGGCAGCCAGCAATCCCCAAAGCAGCCATGTAGGGTGACATTTAGGAGCTGGTAAGCTGAGGTCAAAGTCTGAAGCAGGAGACAAAATGACAGGTCTGTGTTATTTTAGGAGATGGAACCTTAGAGAGGGTATGGCCTTGGAGGAGTGTTGAATCACCTCTTCTATCTCTCCTATCTTCAGAGGTCCAGTAATTGGGACATATTTTCTCTGCATCTTAATCTTGTCCACTGGGTGCTAGGGGCTGAAAGAATGGTAGAACCATCGATTCCCACCTGGGATCCCATGGGTCTAGGATGTAGGTGTGAAGCACCCCATTTCATGGATACAGGAGGGACTCAAGAGAGAATATACACATGGTAGAAGATATTGGGAAGACCAGTATGGGCAGCCTCCATATATGTCTGGCTGTTCTTTACAGTAGCCATCTGTGTTGCCGAAGTATGTGCAGAGCTCTCTACGGATAGTGTTCATCCTTGCTGAGAGCAAAACCACAGGCCAGGATTAGCTTTTCCAAAAGGCATGACCAGGATGTGTAACTACCCACAAATGGGAAGAAAACACCCTAAATCAGAACCAGAAACCCTATTGGTACATATTGGTAATCCCAGCACTGTGTAGATTAATGAAGGAAGACGGAAGTTCAAGGTCAGCCTGGCCTATAGAGTAAAACTTTGTCTTACAAACAAAGCTGGTGGCACTCAACTTGAGGCACACTCGTAGACCTAAATTGATCTGCTGTGCCATATACTACATTCAGTACTAGAATGTACTGGAAGATGTTAGCATAAGCCACCTCTACAAGGTTGCATGGATCATATTTTATTTGAAGGGTCTCATGAGGGTGTAAAAGCTCTTGTTTTGGGGCCAGAGAGGTGGCTCAGCAGTTAAGAGCACTAGCTGCTCTTCCTGGGTTCAATTCCCAGCACCCATACAGCAGTTTCTAACTGTCTGTATCTATACTTCCAGGGGAACTGACACCATCATACCAATGCACACAAAATAAAGTTAAATTTAAAAAAAGCTCTGGTTTTGATAGGAGAGTTGCTGTATAGGGGGTGGTGGTGCATCTGTGAATGATTTTTGGTAGGAGAGTTGCTGTATAGGGGGTGGTGGTGCATCTGTGAATGATTTTTGGGAGGAGAGATGTTAATAGGGGGTTGGTGCATCTGTGAATGATTTTTGGTAGGAGAGATGCTGTATAGGGGGTGGTGATGCATCTGTGAATGATTTTGATAGGAGAGTTGCTGTATAGGAGGTTGTGGTACATCTGTGAATGATTTTGGTGGGAGAGTTGGATGTATAGGGGTGGTGGTGCATCTGTGAATGATTTTTGGTAGGAGAGATGTTGATAGGGGGTTGGTGGTGCATCTGTGAATGATTTTTGGTGGGAGAGTTGCTGTATAGGGGTTGGTGGTGCAACTGTGAATGATTTCCAACTCTGCTACCAAGTGGGTGGAGCAGGAGCAACAGGATGCTCCAGGAAGCTGGGAGGGCAACTCTGAAATTTGGTAGTGTGAGCCTTTTCATTTGGAGGAGTCAACATTTGTGGGTTTTGGACCACATTATAATCCTTGGGTATGTTTTCAAGGGTCTCAGTAAGAAGAGCCACAGAGTATAAAGGGATAAAGGATAAAGGGGAAATTAGAACAGGAGGATTAAGTCGGGGTAGGGGATGGGAGTGCAGTGTAGAGGAGAGAATATGGAGAGGGATAACACTAAAGGCCTTTTGAGAAGCCATATGGAAACCCACTGCTGTAGTAGAAGCTCGTGTGTGCGTGCGTGTGTGTGTGTGTGTGTGTGTGTGAGTGTGGTGTGTGTATGTAGTGTGTGTGTGTGTGTGAGGTGTGTGTGTTTGTGTGTGGTGTGTGTATGTAGGTGTGTATGTGTGTATATGTATGTGTGTGTGTGGTATGTGTGTGTGTGGTGTGTATGGTGTGTGGTATGGTATGTGTGTGGTGTGTATGGTGTGTGGTATGGTATGTGTGTGGTGTGTATGGTGTGTGGTATGATATGTATGTGGTATGGTGTGTGTGTGTGGTATATATGTGTAATGTGTGTGTGTGTTTTAAGAGAGAGAAAATAGTTGAGTAGGTAAGGAGATGGAGGGGGATCTTGAGGAGTTGGAGAGGGGAAAGAATATGATCATGAAATATTATATAAAATTCTCAAAGAATAAATAAAACCAGAAGAACAGGAACAAAAAGAAGAGGAACTCATGTATACTATGGTTGACCTGTTTTACAAGCACATCAATTTTTTACAAAATGCTGAAACTTTTTCAGAGTTCTGTCTACCTCAAATAGTGGCATTGCATGCAGCCTGGACAAATCTTTACTGACCATACATGAGTTCCTGTGACATAAGCAGGGATGCACTCAGGGCCAGGTGTCTGGGCCTGGTTATGGAAAGAGCCGTTTGCTGATGGCTACATAGAATTCTGGGTCTCGGTGAATGGGAGGAGGAAGAACCAGAAACACGAATCCACCAGCCTGGCTTGTGGGGAGCACTTCCTGGGTGCTTGGTGGGTTTGGTCCATGGTGCGGAACACTCCACAGTGCAAGCCTTTAAAACTGAAACTGGGGGCTGGAGAGATGGCTTAGAGGTTAAGAGCATCGATTGCTTTATCAGGGGTCCTGAGTTCAATTCCCAGCAACCACATGGTGGCTCACAACCATCTACAATTCAATCTGGTGCCCTTTTCTGGCATGTAGACAGAGCACTGTATATGTAATGAATCTTAAAAAAAAGAAAAGAAACTGAAACTGAGCTGCCTCCATCCCACCATGCCTCTGCAAAGCAGTCGAAGAATTAAGGGAGCAACTCTAAAGTCAGACGGCCTAAATGGGAATAACAAAATCAAAGATAATCCCCGTGGAAATAAACAATGAGAAACTAAAATGATTCTCAGTGTAAGTACTCAAAAGTGAGCTGGGCAGTGGTGCCACAGGCCTTTAATCCCAGCTGTCAGGAGGAACAGGCAGGCAGATCTCTGAGGTCGAGGCCAGTCTGGTCTACAAAGTGAGTTCCAGGACAGCCAACTGTTACACAGAGAAACCCTGTCTTGAAAAACAAAAACAAAACAAAGGAACACTATTAATAAAAAGTAAATGAAATCAAAGTAATAAAAGAGATAATTTAAAATGTGCATAGTTGAATAAAACTTGATTTTAATTAAATTGATGTATTTGTGTTGGAGCAATGCAATAGCACCCACGTGGAGGTCAGGAAGACATCCCCTGGACCCGGTCTTCTCCTTCCACTCTGGGGTTCCTAGGGAGCGAACTCAGGCCTCCAGACTGGACAGCCAGCACCTTTACCCACGGAGCCATCTCAGCAGCTCAGGTAATGTTACAACCAGCTGAACGTGAACACATAAGTTACTTGCAGGGCATGACTATAGACTGTAGAGGGTGGTAGTTGTGCTCTCTGAACTGATTTACTGTTCTCCCTCTACTGAGAAACAGACTCAACCCCAGCACAGTCTCAGCCCTGGCTGTGAGAGATGAGGACCCCATGGAGAGAGAAAGGCAGGGCCAGATGTCCCAGGAGCAAGGCCATGATCTCTGGCCTTTCACAGCCACACCAGCACAGAGCCAGGTCAGGCTGGGAGGGCTATTCAAACCATGTGCTTCCTACAAACTCAAGAAAACCAATTTCTTCCCTTTCTCTTCATTCTTTTTCTCTTCTTATCTGTGCGTTTATTTTATTCTTTTCACAGTTTCATACATCCGTGTAATAAATGTAATCTTTCTCATCCCCATCCTCCTCTTTTAGCCCCTCTCTAGTTTCCTGAAGTTTCCTTTTCCTAACAAGACCCCTTCCTCTGTTCAGGGTTTCCATAGGTGAGTGACAGGGAGTTTAATAAGGTGCTTGTATGCCTGTGGGTGGGGCTTATTTCCTGGAGCATGGAAGGCTTGCCTTGACTCAGGAAGGCTCTTATTTCCTGGGAAGTCTTTCTTGGTGTTGTTTATGGACACCTGGTGTACCATGCACAAGGGAAATGCTTTGTATTCTCAAATTCTCCAAGCACCACAGAAGCAGGGGCTGATGTGGAACAGTTCGTGCACGAGATTTTGCATCCTCTTCAGAGCTGAGCTTCTAGAGGTTTCCCAGTTAGGCAGTAGATAACGAGCAGGTACATGGATGGATGGATGGGTGGACGGGACTTTGGGTTTCTTTCTTAAAATCACAGACTGTGGAGTGAGGTACGGCTGAGAAGCAGAGTGTTTACTTAGCAGGGAGGCTCTGGGTTCTGCCCCAGAGTTGAGAACACACACACACTTACAGTGGGAAAAGGATGGTTACAGTGGTGTGTAAGTGGGGGAGGAGGGATTCTACTAGAAACACCCATACTTCGGTTTCTTAGTTTTCTAGTTCAAGGTAAGAGCTTTAAACCTAATTACTCACACTAATGAGGAGTGACTTTCTGTCACATTTGTAGCCACTGCCTCTGATGTAAAATTAGCTTAGCCCAGTTTCTGAATGAAGCTATTAAAATTGAGACAGTGTGTCTTTTCATCTCCTAATGCACTTTTGTCATTTTAGCATGCTTTCAACTTGTGTCCGTGCATAGAAACCTTGTAAATATGAACTTTACACATAGTAGAAAGGTATTCACAATGGTTCTTAATATAAATTAGCAGGTGTCCCTTCTTTATTTCTGATGCTATACTAAGCATCACAACCAAAACCATTTGGGGAGGAAAGGGTTTATTTGGCTTACATTTCCCAATCATAGTCCACCACTGAGGGAAGTCAAGGCAGCTACTCAAGAATGGGCAGAAACAGGATCCTAGGAGAAAGATGCTGGTTGGCTTTCTGTCTCTGTCTCATGTACGGTTAGCTTTCTTACATAGCCCAGACTCACCTGCCCAGAGGTGGCTTCACCACCGGCAGATGGATGCTCTTACATCAATTAGCAATCAAGAAAACACCTGACAAACATGCCACAGGCCAATTGAAGGAGACAGTTCCTCAGCTGAGGTTCCCTGCTCCTAAGGTGTCAAGTTGACAGCAAAGGTGAATGATCACAACTCCACTCATTAATGCGACACATAAACTTATCACTGTCAAACCCTAACCTTTCCTTTCTTGTTTGTCCCCAAGATCTCAGGTTAATATAATAATATATAATATAATACTATGAAATATAGCACAACCTTAAAGTCTCACAGTCTTTAAAAAACATCAGTGCTTTAATAGTCCAGACTCTCTCTCTCTCTCTTTTAAAAGTAGCATTTTTTCTCTATTTTTTACTTTATGTGTATTGGTATTTTGTCTATATGTGTGAGGATGCCAGATCTCTGGGAACTGGAGTTACAGAGAGTTATAAGTTGCATGTGGGTACTGGGAATTGAACCCTGGTCCTCTGGAAGAACAGTCAATGTTCTTAACCGCTGAGTCATCTCATCAACTCTAGCCTAGAATCTCTTTAAAATACCTAGAGACCCAAGGCATGGTGGTACATACCTTTCATCCCAGCACTTGGGAGAGGCAGAGGCAGATCTCTGTGAGTTCAATGCCTGCCTGGGCTATAAAGGAAGTTCCAGGACAGCCATGGCTACACAGAGAGATCCTGTTTTTAAAAATAATGATAATAATACTATGTTTAAAATATCCAATACCTCTCAACTGTGGGCTGCTGTGTAGTTGGTTGTTTTTACTTTTTCTCTTTTCTCTTTGGGGGCCTGCCACACAGATCCCAAATAATTACACAGAGATTTATTATTACTTGTACATTCCCAGTCTTAACTTGGCTTATTTCTAGCTACATTTTCTTTTAAATTATCCTGTCTACCTTTTTCCTCTGGGCTATTACCTGTCTCTATTTTTATATGTCTTTTCTTTTGTTCTTACTCCGTATGTGACTGAGTGGCTCGGTGGCTGGTCCTGGCGTCCTCTTCCCCTTCTTTTCTTAGTCCTCCTCTTCTCTTTTCCTCCCTCTATTTATTCTCTCAGCCTGCCAGCCCTGCCTGTCCCTCTCCTGCCTAGCTGTGGGTCGTTCAGCTCTTTATTAGACAAATCAGGTGTTATAGACAGTGTCATATCTGTGAGTATAGCAATAGGTCCTTATGAGCTGTATCTTTATGGTTTTATTGCTATGTCATCTAGAAGAATAATAATAGTAAGTTCTCCCTTAGGGCTTATGACCTATCTAGTCTCAGGTTATTGCCCTTATTGACAGTGTCAGATATGGGTTCCAACTCATAGAGTGGTTCTTAAACCCAGTTTCAGAAAAGAGTTGGTTACTTCCGTGACATTTTTCCACAATTGCACCACAGGAGAGTATTTCTTGGTAGGCAGTCATTATTACTGTTTGAGGGCTCACAATCGGTGAGATTAATAACTTTTCTCCTCCAGTAGCCTGAATAGCACCTTACAACCCTGTGAACACTAGCCAGTAGGGGTGAAGCTCCCGGTTGGGTACCAGCTAAATGTCTCCATGTTCTATGGCATAAGAATGTGGTGTCTCCAGCAATAGGGCCTTACCTCAAGCTGTGGATAGAAACCAATAGCATTGGCAATTGTCTGTACGTTTGGGATGTTTATGCGATCCCATTTACCAACAGTTCCAAAGATGTAACCTGTTCCTGGTACTGGGGATTTTATTTGTAATCATATAATATCTAGAGGTGGTATCCCTTGAGATAACATGTTAGCACCATTTAAACTCCTCATTTTATATATGCATATATTTTAGAGAGATGATGTGAACCCCCCAAAATGGACTGATTACTGCTAATGAAGAGGCAGGTGCCAGGATGCTTGCTTCCAGCCCATTCTGTCTTCCTTTGAATACACACACAGCATATTGGCTGTTGGCTTTTGTAAAACCCAGAGCAGTGTTCAGGACCCGCCATCCCTCTCCCATGGGCTCAGAGGTCCTTCTGGAGAGACTGACAGTGACCTGTGGGTGACAGGGAGACTCAGCAGTGAGACATACAAGTGAGGGTCCAGGCTGTTCAGAGTGGCTGTCACCTGGGAGGGGCCGTTTGTTTGGGGGTCTCATTCAATCCTGCTCAGTCTCTACTCTGAAACCTTCAGAAAGGGAGTCCGGGTGGAACATACTAGGCTCTCACAATGAAGTTTGCCTCTACTGGAGATCTTGAAAAGAGGCTCAACAAGCAAGGAGGGCTCACTGTTGAACATGTTTATTGCTCAGCACAAGGATCCATCATCCTTCAGGGACTCTGTTATTTCCAGCACACAACATCCATGCAGATGCCCACTGCCCAGCTTTCCTGCTGGCATGCTGGGGCGCCCCATGCAATCAGGGGCGACTCCCTGCAGCCCCATAGACTCTGTCACTGCGCTTAGGAGCCTCAGCCTTCACCAGCCATAGCCTGCAGGAGGACGCAGAGCAGCAGGAAGGGAAGACTCAGAGCACTGGTTGCACTTGACTCTCTGGCCCTTGAAGAGAGGAAGCCTTTTATGTCTGAAAAAGAACAGAGAATGCATTAAGTGCAGCTGCAGGCTTGGCTAAATGAACATAGACTTGTCTGCACTCATTCTCACTAAAGCTCTCTTCTGCCTGGCTGTGAGCCAGCCATTTTTATGGTTGGGACCTGCCCCACCCCGCATGTGTGTGTGTATGTACACTATTATGTGTATATACACGTATATATCTATATATATATATATAAATTTTAATATAGGGTCACAGTATTCAACCCTTAACTAGAGTGGAACTCAGTAGTTAGACCAGGCTGCCTTTTGGATCACAAAGAACTTCTCACCTCTCCCTCCTGAATTCTGGAACAAAAAGTATGTACCACTATCTTCATTCTTTTTCAGGACTGAGTGACAGAGCTCTTGCCTAGCGTGTGTTCAAAACAAACAAATGAATTATTTTCTCTGCATCCAGAGACACTGAATTTTTGTGGGACATTAAAAGCTGACAGGAAAATCCTCCATTGTTTTTACAGGTGAACAAGCCAACAGTCCTTTCTTTACCATAGCTCATTTACCTCATGAGAAGAAGAGGGAAACCTATGAGAGAATTGTATGTGATTCAATCAGGGCAAACAGAACCGATTTAAAGCAACTTGAAGCTACCTGGAATACAGAAGGCTCAACTCTGCCCATATGAGCTCCTAGTCTCTTTGTCCATGTGCAGGTGTGTGTTCACGTGTGTGTACAAGGTATCTGTGTGTTTGTGGAGGCCAGAGGTAAACCTTGGATGTCATTCCTCAGACACTTTCCAGAGGTTTTTTTTTTTTTTTTGAGAGAATGTCTCTCTTTTGGACCTGGGACTCACAGATTAGGGAAAGCTAGCTGGCCAGAGGACCCCAGGGATTGCATCATAAAAATAAAACAAAAACAAAAGTAAAAGACCCTAAAACACACAAGCAAAAATTCACACGATTTAATGATGTTGATGTTGGGTGTGGTGGTACACCTCTTTGATCCTAGCTATTAGGGTGCAAAGGCAGATGGGTTCCAGTCTAGCCAAAGATACAGTGATGCCCTACCCTGTATGTCTCAAATAAGACGGAAGATGGGGAGGAAGGACAAGGAGGAGAAGGAAGGGGAGAAGGAGGAAGAGGAGGATAGCGATGGATGAAAATTAGATCTTGGCCACACACAGGTAAATGCACAGGGCATCAGGTGAGGACAGGGTCAATCTTACAGGGCTACCTTCTCTGGAGGAATGGAGGCCACAGTGGAAGATTCAGGGCCCTTAGGCATTTGGTTCTAGAATACAAACTATAAGTTCAAATACACAGTTTCAGTAGGCTTTGTGAAATAGGAAACCTGGGTTCCCTAACTGGACTTGGGACCAATGTGGTGCGTCCTTCCTAAGGAGATTCCTTGAGAGTAGAAAGAAAAAAAATAGAATACCACTATTCATTTAGATAAAACAAAACTGTTTTATTAATAATTTATGTTTATTAAAAAATATACATTTCTTATTCTGTGAACTCCCACTATTCTGAGTCACACTATGGAAGAAAAAGATAGTGTTAGTAGTGGATGGTTTATTACTGGAAGCTAATGTGGGGACACCAGACCTTGAGCAGAAACCCACTTCCCCTTTGGCCTGGGAGCAGGCATCTATGTATTGTTTACTGAAAACAATTCAGTGCTTTAAAGCTTGATAGGGCTCAGATAGGGCTGGCTCACTGAAATACCATGCCTTCCACACCTCCTATGGCTAGATGCCTCTTCCTGCCCCCTGTGGTGTCTCCCCGATTCTGGGGCCGGAGATTAAACCACCAGCCAGGAGGGTGAGAAGTGGAAAGAAATGGTATGTAAATGGATGGCAAAAGTCCTTAAAAAGGCAAGCTCCTTTTTCTTAGGGAGACTTCTCCAGAGATTTCGCCAGAGACTTCTCCTGAGATTTCTCCTGAGAGCTCTCCTAAACTGACTTGGGAAGATAAAGTTTTCTTAAAGCAACCGACCGGTCTCTGTGTCATCTATCCCTCGCTACCACCTCTGTACCACCTCGCTACATTCTCGGATGCAGGCCGCACAGCAGGTGCGACAAGCTAAGACCTTATTATATATTTATCAAAAGCTCTTGCAGATTTTGGGACATGCCAGCGACCTTTGTCATGCCCATTACTTTTGGCATATGTGAAAAAAGAAAGAAACCAAATTTGACCACTTGATACTGCCAACATGCCTTTAGTAACAAACAGACAACAGGGTCAAGGTTTTAGAGACTTCTGTGATGAGGAAAACATCACACACATCTGTGTGAGAACCAGACTGTCTCCTGGAAGCCCCTCAGAGTTGGCTAGTTTGGGTTTTGTCATTGCCAGATGTGCTGTTTAAAGGAAAAACTGAGGGCTAGAAAGTGCTCAGTGGTCAGGAGTGCTTGCTGCTCTCGCAGAGGATCAGAGTTCAGTTCCCAGCAACCCTGTCTGGTGCCTGACAATGCCTGTAGCTCCAGTTTCCAAGCCCTCTTCCAGCCTTCATGGACACAGCACACATGTACACATAAATAAGAAATAAATGACTAAAGAGAAAACAAACTGTAGCACCTTGGCCTGGGTCCATCTCATGTTCAGATTACTTTATTTCATGTTTGTTATAGAGATTAAACCCAGGGTCTAGACCATTCTAAATACAAATGGTATCACTGTCCTACACAATGGTCAACTGACATTTTCCCCCTTGTTCTTCTGGAGATGGAGCTCAGGCCTGGCACATGCTAGCCAAGAGTCTAGGGATGAGTGCCACCTTCATTAGTGCTCAGGACACTGATTCTTCTTCCTTGGGGGCTGCTCCAATGGGAACAGCTGCACTCGCTCTACCCTGAGCTAGCTGGGAGCTTTGCATTCTTTCACTGGGAAGACCCAGTCAGAGCAAGGAGGCTCTTGGAGATCTTTCAACCCGAGGGATGATGGGGGCAAGAAGTATTTTATAGGATGGTTTCTGTTTGTGATCCTTCCCACCATAAGTATCATTTCAAAGTATTGCAATTATCTCAAAAGCAGATTTTTCATGTTTCCTTCAAAATCTTCATGCCATCTCATGAAGGAATCTCAATTTTTTTCTCATGGCCTTTCCCAGCAGGTGAGAACAATACAACTCTTGTATACATAATCAGCTTGCTGTGCAGGTTCAAAGCCCTCTGCTGCTAATGTGAAGATTCCCAGTGTGCATCCTGCCCCTTTCTCCCTCTCTGCAGGTTCCCCTCCCTCCCTGCCTCCCTGCCTACTCTGCCTCCCTCCCTCCCTCCCTCCCTCCCTCCTTCTCTCCTTCCCTCTCACCTTTCTTTTCTTCCTGTGCCTGGAATGGGTCCTGGCTCTACTACCAAGTTTCCATCACTGTGACAAAACACCCGAAGAATCCATGTAAAAATCAGCAAGGTTGTAATTTTGGCTCATGGATTCTAAAGTTTCCTCCCTTGGTGTGTTGGCCTGTTGCTCTGACTGTAGTGGGATCATATATCACAGGCAGTGTCAGAGCCAAAGCTACAATGTAAGCTTTAATTATGATGCCTTAGAGACACATAAGACAAAAATGCCTCAGGTCTGCAAGCCCCTTGCCCAAGGACAGATATTCCATGAAATGCTGGAGGCTGTTGTTTATGGGTGATAACAAGCCACATGTTTTCACTCCCCTAAACAAGTTTGTCTGATACATACGCACCGGATGTGCTTGATCACATGTGGGCAGGAGGAGGCTCAGAAGCAGGACCTAAGGATGTATGCTTGCCCCTGATTGGACCTAATAAGAAATGTGTATTGTGGGTTTTGCATTCTTAAGGCCCTGAAAAACTTGATTTGGGGTCATTTTTCTGGAAAAATGGAGATGGACCTGGCCACTATTTAATTCAAGCTTGCTTTAAATTTGGCTTTAGGTTGTAGTGGTCTTATTCTGGACCTGTAGTCAAGTGGCAGATGAGCCTATTCATTGCATGGTGGCTGAGAAGCAAGGGCGATGAGGAGGGAGATGGGATCCAAGGCTCCTAAGATCTCTTTGAGGGTTGACACTGCCCTCCCTCACAGTGACCCAGCCTTCTCCTACTGGGTCCCCTCTCCTAAGGTTCTTTGTCCTCTCTACAGAGCCACAGGCTGAGACCACTCCTTTTGCTTAGGGCCCTTTGTGGGGATACACCGGATGCAAGTGCCTGTCTTTATCTTATTGATACAGGGAATTTTCAACAGTCTGTCTTAGCTCATGAAAGGACTGGGGTCTACGAAAACTTTTTGTTTTTTGGTTTTTCAAGACAGAGTTTCTCTGTGGCTTTGGAGGCTGTCCTGGAACTAGCTCGTGTAGACCAGGCTGGTCTCTAATTGTGCTGGGATTAAAGGTGTGCACCACCAACGCCCGGCCCTGTCTAGGAAAACTTTTACGGTCACTAAAGCCACCCCAAGCTCTCCTGGCTCTTGGGTTCTTGTCTTGCATATTCAAAGACGACATTCATGACCACAGTGGGTGAGTTTAAGAGAGAAGTAGGTGGAGTCTTTAGAGGAAGGGAAGGAAGAAGGAGCGAGAAGGAAAATTCAAGTGTTCCTGTGTAACAGGAAACAGGTACAACTGATCCGTTTGTATGGGAGTAGGGTTTTGTTGTTTTTTTGTTTTGTTTTGTATGTGGTACTTATCTTGGAAATTGCTCATCTCCTTAAGGTTTTCCAATTTTGTGGAGTATAAGTTTTTGAAGTATGAACTGATGGTTTTCTGGATTTCTTCAGTGTCTATTGTTAAAGAGTTACTATGGTCATGGAGTCTCTTCATAGCAATACAGCAGTAACTGATACACATCCCAAGAAAACAGACAAGAACACCAAGACTAATAAAATCCAATCCAGACCAATCTAAAACTGTCATCCATGGTAGCACATGCCTGTAATCTCAGTACTAAGAAGGTAGAGGCAGGATGATCAGGAGTTTAAAATCATTCTTGGTTACAAAACAGGCTAAAGGCCATCTGAAAACAAACATCAGGAGAAATAAAGGAAAGCAGAAATGTAAGTCATTCAGGCGTTTTTAAATGGCAAGAACAAAATACACTCATTCTTCATTCAGGGTTTTTCCTAATCAACAAATAACCTCATTCGGGGCAGTGGTGGTGCACACCTTTAATCCCAGCACTTGGGAGACAGAGGCAGGTGGATCTTTTCGAGTTTGAGGCCAGCCTGGTCTACAGAGAGAGTTCCAGGACAGCCTCCAAAGCTACAGAGTTTTGTGCCCAAGTTGCAAAGTCCCCAGAGACCACCAGGAAGACAGACCCACTAAATGCAAAAGCAAGGTTTAATGATTGTTCATCCAACCATGACAGGAACCCCAGTCTGGCTAGCTGTTGCAGCAGCCCCCAGAGGGGCTGTCTACTGTTAGGTTTTATAGACAAAAGTTACAGGATTACATTATTAAGTATGGATTGGTTTCTGATTAGTCGACATTTGGGAACAATTAGGAGCATTTCTCAAAGTCACATTTTGGCATGAAGTTCCTGTGTACCAATTATATTTATTGGTCAGTGCTGAGAGGGAACATTTTGTGGTTTCTATGGCATTGTCCTGTTACTTACAGGTGGCCTATTGTACATAGATACCAATAGTTTTCAGAACTATATCCTGGAGACTACAGGGGAGGTTTTGGTCCCCCCTGGAGTTTCTTTTTGTGGCCAAACAGTTCCCAAGAACCAAGCATCTGGGAGGCTGGGGCGGGGGTGGGGAGGTCTGGAGTTTCTTTGTGTTCAGTTTTGGCCCTAGACTCCAGGAGGCCAGAGGATCTGGAGTTTCCTTGTGTCAGAAGCCTACGTATCTTTTCTGTAGCCTGTCATGGCTGCTAAAGCAGGGGGCTAAGTGAGGGTCTGGTCGCTTTATTTCTAAATTATTAGAAGTGAAGCCATTGAGTTAAGTTTACCCCTTTCAAGAAAAACCCTGTCTCGAAAACAAACAAAACAAAACAAAAAACAAATGAACAAAAACCCCCAAATAGCCACGAAGCTATTGGTGATGAGTGTCTCTTCCTGCACAGTTGGCTGGACCCACTGCCAGAGAAATGAAAGAAAAAAATTAAAATTCTAATTAAAGATTCCAAAATGGCTCTGAGAAAAACCTTTTAGTGGGTTGGTGATGCAGCTCCTGCCTGCTTGGTGCTCACCAGGTCCTGAGTTCTCTCCCCAGCACACAGGAAACAGACATGGAGGCAGGGTGGCCTTCACACTTTTTTTTTTTTTTTTTTTGGTTTTACGAGACAGGGTTTCTCTGTATTGTTTTGGAGGCTATCGGTCCAGCCCAGCCTCGAACTCACAGAGATCCGCCTGTCTCTGCCTCCCGAGTGCTGGGATTAAAGGCGTGCGCCACCACCGCTCGGCCGCCTTCACACCTCTTGACTGTGGGACAGAAACCTTGCATACTGCAGCAGTGGCTAGCCCCAAACATGTGTCTTGCAAAGTGTGAGCCTGTCGCTCCATGCCCCTGGCCTCCACCCTCAGTGACCTTTTCTGAGCACGCCTCTCTCCACCTGTGACGTTGCTGCTACATCCCGAGAGCAGAAGAGGCCTTCACCTACTTGCTCACCAGACCTGCGGGCCGGTAGCTGGAACTCAAATAAACTTCTGTTCTCTGTAAGCTTCCCCTGCTGCGGTTCCTGTGCTACAGCACTGTCACAGGCTAGTGGTTGGGGATGTAACTAAGGAGCTCTGACTGCACGGCGACTTGAGTTCTGTCTTGGTTCTGCCTTGAGGAGGAGGACAAGGGCTGGTGAGGAGGGAGTGGCGAGAGAGAGGGGGCCAGTGAACAGAGTGCGGAGAGCTCACGGGGTCCTGGCCTTCCCTGACCCGGTCAAACAGTAGGCGCTACCCTATGGGGCCGGGCCCCACAAACCAACTGGACAGACCACAGATGTCCATCAATCACCCAAGTACATTATTGATCAGCTCTGTTGGCAGTCTTAGGCAGCGGGGACTTGGTTCTACCATCTGACTTACTCTAACCCTTAACAGTCAGTCTCAGCCACCCTTAGAGAGGTATCAGAGCCCTTGTTGCCAGGTAACGGAAGACTTACTTTAGGAGAAAGCAGTAAGACTTTGTGGGGACTACTAATTCATCTTGGGTTAATAGAAGAGATCATACAGAGGAAAGTAAGGCTGTACTCAAATAGCTCAACTAATGGTATCTTTACGGAGTTTGTGACCCCTGGGAAAAGACTATTGACTCAATCCAATTATAATTAAAAGGTTTATTGATTAGCTGCTAGCATTTGGGATTGCCTTGAAGGAAGGGTATGGGGACAGATTTTTAAAGGGGAAAAACCACAAATAGACTTTCAATATCTATGCAAGCAAGCAAAAACTGTACTGTTCTGCCAAGTTAAGTGGTTAAGACAACTCAAAATGATCTTTGGGTATCTGTATAAGCAAGTTACAGAAACAAAAACAAACTAACCAAACAAACAAGAAATCAGTCATATAATAGCAAGTATTCACTGTTGTATGTTTTTTGGGTGGAGGTCATTGAGTTGGGGTTAGTGGAAACTTGTTATCCAGGTACTGGAGTCAGAGACAAACAGCTAGTGGGTACCAAGATGGATGCCTAGCATAAAATGGAATTTCTTCAGCTATCACAATATTCCCCAGTGTTAAAAGAGACAATGCCCATGAATTAGCCCCATGAAGACAGACTTTTCAGATCCTCAATTCCTGCCTACTGGGTACAAAGAGTGTGGTGGTGTGAATGTAACTGGCCCCCATAATCTCCTAGGGAGTGGCATTATTAGGAGGTGTGGCTTTGTTCACTGTGGACTTTGAGGCTTCCTATGTTCAGGATATGGCCCAGTGTCTCTGTTGACTTCCTGTTGGCTGTAAGATGTAGGACTCTCATTTATTCTTCCACACCACGACTGCCTGCATGCCACCATGCTCCTCATCATGACAATAAGGAACTGAACCCCTGAGGCTGTAAGCGAGGCCCCTCAATGGAATCTTTACTTTCTTTTTTTTTTAAGATTTATTTATTATGTATACAGCATATATGCCTGCAGGTCAGACAGAGCACCAGATCTCATTATAGATGGTTGTGAGCTGTGGGGACACCAGACCTTGAGCAGAAACCCACTTCCCCTTCAGCCTGGGAGCAGGCATCTATGTAATGTTTACTGAAAACAATTCAGTGCTTTAAAGCTTGATAGGGCTCAGATAAGGGCTGGCTCACTGAAATACCATGCCTTTCACACCTCCTATGGCTAGATGCCTCTTCCTGTTTCCCTGGGGTGTCTCCCCGATTCTGGGGCCGGAGATTAGACCATCAGCCAGGAGGAAAGAATGGTATGTAGATGAATGGCAGGAGTCCTTAAAAAAGGGAAGCTCCTTTTTCTTAGAGAGACTTCTCCTGAGAGCTCTCCTAAGCGGACTGGGGTCTCCTCCTAAGCTGACTTGGGAAGCATAAAGTTTTCTTAAAGCAACCGACTGGTCTCTGTGTCATCTATCCCGACCACCTCGCTACATTCTTGGATGCAGGCCGCACAGCAGGTGCGACAGTGAGCCACCATGTGGTTGCTGGGAATTGAACTCAGGACCTTTGGAAGAGCAGTCAGTGCTCTTAACCTCTGAGCCATCTTTCCAGCCCCGGAATCTTTATTTTCTAAGAGTTGCCGTGGTCATGGTGTCTCTTCACAGCAATAGAAATCCCAACTAAGACAAAGAGTACTGGAGGATTACCCAGAAATGAAACTGTGCTTAAACAGTGGACTTTCTTGGACTTCTTTACACCAGAGCTGATGTGTTGGTAACTGTGGGGTGTCACTGGCCCCCAGCATGGCCACTTCAGTGCTGTAGATTTACAGGAGAGGGCAGCACCCCCTGCCCTCGGCTCCCCAGGCCCTCGGAGGGGAAAGATGTCCTTTTTAAGACTCTAGGCAGTGCAGTGCAGGGCTCTAGGCTCAAAACAAACAAAAATTCCTTTCTCTGAAGCCAGGCACACCTAGATTTTTGTGGACTACTAGCAGCTGAAGGAGGATGGTTGCGTTGTCTTAAAGACTGGTGAAGGAAAGCCCTCAGTAACTCTCATTTAGCTGTGAGTGTTGTATGTGACTCAGTCAGGGCAAACAGAGATTTAAAGGAGAACAATAAAACATCTCTCCTCCAGAATAGTCTTTACACTGTTTGTGTGTGTGTGTATGTACTTGTGTATACACATGTCAGTGTGCATCTATGTATGCACCTGAACATGTGCTCATCTGTGTATATGCAATGTATGTGCATTTGTATTTGTGCCTGTGTGTATGTGTACATGTGTGTATGTACACATGTGTGCATGTATATATGTGTTATATATATATATGTATGTATATGTGTGTGTACTTGTTTGTGTGTTTATGTGTGTGTCTATACCGTGTTTGTTTTTCTATGTATGGACAGGTGTGTATATGTGTATGTGTGCATAAGTGTGCTGTGGAATCTGTTGCTCTCCTTGTTAATAAAAAGCTAATTGGTCGATAGCTAGGCAGGATTTTAGGGGCAGAGAGAATGTTGGGAAGCAGGGTGGAGTCTTGAGAGTCACAAGCAGATGCAGAGAGAAGCAAGATGAATGTGCTGTGTTGAAAGAAGGCAGCACATGTGGCAGAGGGCAGATAAGAAACATGGGTTAATTTAAAATATGAGAGTTAACTAGTAACAAGCCTGAGCTATCAACCGAATATTTATAATTCATAATAATTCTCTGGGTGGTTGTTTGGGAGTGACTGCCTGGGCACAGAGAAACTCCACCTACATATACATGTATGTGTGTATATGTATGTTGTCTGTGCATATATATACATATATATATGCATGTGTGTACATTTGTATATATGTGTGTAAACATATGTGTGCGTGTGTGTATGTTTGTGTTTCTGTGCATATGTATGCATGTGTGTATGAGTGTGTATATGTATGTATATTTGTGAGTGTGCATGTGTGTATACTTGTGTGTATGTGTGTGCATGTTTCTATATGTGTGTGTATTACAGGTATATGTATGTTTGTGCATGCATGTGTATATATGTATGTATGTGTGTAGACCATTCCTATTTTTTTTTCAAGACAAGGTTTCTCTGTGGCTTTGGAGACTGTCCTGGATTTAAGTGAAAAAACTAAGCTGCACAAGTATGATGTCCATCCACCCCAAGCCTTCTCACATCAGCTGGGTGTTGGGTCGTGGACCAGAAAGCAGAGGTGGGGCCCGACCATAGGGAGCTTCATTTACTGGCTTCTTCCAGAGGCTAGGATCACTCAGGCAAGGCTAGCCACTCCTACTCAGTCCTGACTGTTAACCTATAGTGATAGCACCTTTAGCACTGACCACGCCTTTTGGGCGTGGTCACAGGTGCGGGCATGACCGGTTAAAAGGGAAAAGATTGGGGCCCCCTGAAGCCCCTTCGGGTCTCAGAGAGCATCAGGGTGGTAGGGTCTGCATCCTTGGAGCTGGAGAGATGCGACAGTCACTTGTTTTCTGTGTAAGTTCTTTTTCTTTTTTCCTCCAAATAAACTCCACTTCATCTGTAGGGAGTCTAGTGAATCCTGATTTCCACGACGATATCTGGCGCTGTGGAAATGGCAGTTTGTCAGGGACATCCCACTCCTGTTCAAAGGGAGGCTGCAGTAGATGGGATCGGCTCCGTGTGGTGCTAAGGCAAGGCTCCCTCCAGGCCTGCGTGCTGCCTCGCTCTTAGCTCCCTAGGCAGAGTGGTACATTCTATCATGCCAGATGCCCAAATAGGGTCCTCACACCTGGACCTTGGGTGGCTCCAGAGAAGTTGATGGATGCTTAAGTCCATTAAGAATATATCCAGCAGGGCTGAGGTTAAGAGCACTGGCTGTTCTTCCGGAGGTCCTGAGTTCAATTCCCAGAAACCACATGGTGGTTTACAACCACCTGTAACAAGATGTGGTACTCTCTTCTGGCTTGTAGACAGAACACCATATAATTAATAATAAATAAAAAAATCTTTAAAAAAAAGAGCTGTTTTCAATATCCAGCAGGCTTGGATGTGTGTGTGTGTGTGTGTGTGTGTGTGTGTGTGTGTGTGTGTGTGTGTGTGTGTGTGTGTGTGTGTGTGTGTGTGTAATGATAGACTGAAAGGTTCAGGCATTCCGCTGGCCTGGCCTGTTAGGGTTCAGGCATTCCGCTGGCCTGCCCTGCTACCCAGCAGGATGCACTCAGGCAGCACTCTGGCCAGCCCAGAACCACTCAGGTGCAAAGACTGACCCCTGGATCCCTGCACTCTCTCTTACTCTCATCGTCTCTTCGTATCCCTGCAGGCCAGAAGAGGACATCGGATCTCATTATAGATGGTCGTGAGCCACCATGTGGTTGCTGAACTCAGGATCTGGGAGAGCAGCCAGTGCTCTCAACCTCTGAGCCATCTCTCCAGCCCAAACCTAGACATTTTAACAACGTAGACCACAGAAGAAAAGCACTCGCCATGCAAGCAAGCATCCACATAGATACCAGATGGGCTTGTTGACCAGCTCAGAATAAGGTAGAATGGGCTAGAGAAATGGCTCAGCAGTTAGGAGCGCTGGCTGTTCTTTCAGATGATCAGGGTTTGAGTCTGGGCACCTACACAGGAAAATCAAAACAGTCTGTAGCTCCAGGATATCTAATGCCCTCTTCTGACCTCCGTGGGGACGGCCCACTTGTGGAACACAAACATGCATGTAAGCAAGCTACCCACACACATAAATTTTTTTATTTGCAAAAATTAAAAATAAAAGAAGGTAGAAGAATGATTGAGGAAGATTCTTGACAATTAGAATTTTGAACACACCACAGACCTTTGTCTAATTCATTACTTTTACGCATGTGTGTAAAAGAAAGAAACAAATGGGGCTGGAGAGATGGCTCAGAGGTTAAGAGCACTGCCTGCTCTTCCAGGGGTCCTGAGTTCAATTCCCAGCAGCCACATGGTGGCTCACAACCATCTACAATTCAATCTGTCTGGTGCCCTCTTCTGGCGTGTAGGCAGAACACTGTATATGTAATAAATAAATAAGTCTAAAAAAAAAGAAACAAATGAAACCAAGTTTGTTCTCTTGCTACTTGTCTCTATTGCTGAAAAGACAACAGGCACAAATTACTTATTATTATTACTATTATTATTGCTACTACTGTTATTGTTGCTACTGTTGAAGGGTTTGGAGAGCATTGTGGGTGAGTACATCACCTTTCAATGTGAAGGACAGATCCAGTGTTTCTGAAATCTTCAATCTCCAGCCTGTTTGGGAAGCACCTATGAGTCAGATGGCTTAGACTTCTACCCTTCTGCCCTAAGAGGCCTGGACACCAAAAGGACACCTCCCACAGATAATGTCTGGGGATAGTTGGACACTGGGTATACACAGAGGTTCAGAGCTACTTGGAAGCAGGTACCTCCAGGCCCAGAGGCTGTGTCTATGCACAAGTGTTTATTCATTTATTTATTGGCTGGCTTGGTTTTTGTCATTGCCAGATGTGCTGTTTTGTTGGGAGCGATCATTGTTATTTAGAACCTCTTATAAATATTGCCAGCCTTTTTAAAGAATAATCCATCCCCTCCCCAGCCCCCTATGAGTAAAACCTGGGCTCACAGGAAGAGCTGAGAGCAATCTACTTAACTCTAGATAAGTTATTTAGCACCTAGCTACTAACACCTCTTATCTTCATTCCTGCTGCTCAGCCTCTGTGGTGGTCTGCAACCAAGAACATTCCTTGGCAAGGACCCCTCCCTTATTGTCCTGCAACCCCCTACCTCATTTCCCCTATTTAAGCCTGTACAAAACTCTCATTAAATGCAGCTTGATCAGCCATGCTATGCTGTCTTGCAGTCAACTTCTCTTGTCCCTTCATTCCAGGTTCCCGTGGGCTCGACCCCCCCCCCCCCCCCCCCGCTGGCCAGGGCACTGTTTAAAGGAAAAATTGAGGGCTAGAAAGTGCTCAGTGGTCAGGAGTGCTTGCTGCTCTAGCAGAGGACCAGAGTTCAGTTCCCAGCACCCCTGTCTGGTGCCTGACAATGCCTGTAGCTCCAGTTTCCAAGCTCTCTTCCAGCCTTCATGGACACAGCACACATGTACACATAAGTAAGAAATAAATGGCTGTAAAGAGAAAACTGAAACCGTAGCAGCTTGGCATGGGTTCATCTCAGGTTCAGATTACTTCACCAGCAGCCCCCCCACATATTCAAACACAAACACACACACACACACACCACACCCATGTTTGATGCTAGAGATTAAACCCAGGGTCTCAAACATTTTACGTACATATGCTATCACTGTGCTACACAATGGTCAATTGATTTTTTTCCCTTGCATTTCTGGAGATGAAGTTCAGGGCCGGGCATACACTAAGCAAGGGCTCTGCTGTAATCCCACCTCCAGCCCCTCATTAGTTGTTGACACTCATGAACTTTTATTCTTCATCCATGGGGACTAGTACAGGCTATAATAATACTGATAATACTAGTAGTGGCTGAAGCAGGGGTGGGGCCAGGCTGCCTGCCTTCCCAGTGCTATTTACAGGGATGACAATGGCAGGGTGGCCAGTCCTTGATGTAAACCACTGGGGACAGAGACAACAGGCCTCCTTAACCTCCCTAGAAAACAAACAAGAAATTGAAAATGTTGAGATCCCAACATGAACCAAAGAGATTTCTGGAAGATAAAACATGGAGGCTATTGGGCAGTCCTTGTACTGGGCTCAGCTGGAGTGGGGAGCTTGTCAGTGGGACACAGCTGCTGAGGAGTGCTCCCACATGCCCTATGTGCTGAACAAGAAAGCAAAGGGGAGCACTGCAGACTCTGTTACCTGGAGGGGGAGGGTTGTTTACTTCCAACATGGAACCTCTGCTCTCTGTTGTGCAGGCAGCACTCTATGGGGGAGAGGGGGAGACAATGTCCCTCTCTGATGTCACAGGTGAGGAAGCTGAACCCTGAGTGGATAAATCCTTTGACTAGTAGATCACTGAGAAAAAGAATATGGAGACATCATGATGAGCCCACGGCCCATCTGTGCAGAGATGCTGCAGGCTGCAGCCTGAATCACTGGAGTGGATTGCCCAGGGACTTCTTTGGGCTCAGGTTTTCTACCTCCTAAGATAGGCCCTGAGCTGTTTTACATCTTGACAACATACTGCAACTCCAGTGGTAAATTCTCCTGTGACTTAAAAGTGGAAACTAATTGCTGAAAATGTGTCCCCCATGGTTGCAACAGTGATTGGCACTGACTTTGTTCATCTTTCCTTTAACTGTGAGCTTCATTCAAGAGGCTGTTAACCTAGGGAGGAATTGACGAGCCTCCCCAGCCTGTGACCTCCCAGTGAAGGGCTCTGTGAGCTTCCAGGACTAGACAGGGACTGGCAAACACATCGGGCAAAACCCACAGAGAGGATGGAACCTCAGGACTTAGGGAGACACAAAAACTCACTTTTAAATGTAATGTTTATTGGTGTTAAAGAACACAGTTCAACTGTATGTGCAAAACATTTTATTGTTTCAAATCAATACAAACTTCTATATGAGCTGAATGATACACATGTATATAGATATACATACATATATATTTAAAGAAAATTATCATACACTAAGCAAGAGAGTGTATTTCTTTCAAAGAAACTTTAAAAATGGTTCATTGTTCTGAGTTCTGAATCCCAGCACTCAGGAGGCAAAGGCAGGCAGAGCTCTGAGTTGAAAGCTAGCCCGGGGCTCCAGGGTGAGTTCCAGGACAGCCAGGGCTCTACAGAGAAAGCATGTCTCAAAAAACAGACAAAAAACAAACAAATAAATTGTTCATTGTACAGAATGCCACAGGGACTTGCTGATAATACTCAAGTTTAAAGGCACTATCTCAGATCTAGTCTCTCCTCCACATAATTTCTTTTACTAAAATTTTCATAGAGTACATTTCAATGCATACATGAGAGCTGGGAAACTGACCCAGTAAATTCAGACTCCCTGTGTCAGTGTGAGCCTGGCCCATCTATTTCCTCCTGGGCTTAGTTTTCTGGCAGTTACAAAAAGCAGTTGCCAGACACAAGTCTGTCTTGCTGTTGTTTACCTGTGGTTGTTTCCTTGCTAGGCAGGAACTGACCCTCCTGAGGCACATGTCCAGCTGCTCAAACCAGGTTAGGGAAATCTGCACTTATGGATGGAAACTGGATGAAGGGAAGGGCAATGCCTTGCCTGCCAGACAGGAGTGAGAGACAGAGCAGCATGGCTGCCCCCCTCCAGTGTTTGCTGAGGCTCCAGGGGCCTGAGGGGCATCAGAGGGGAGGCCCTGGGTGACAGGACTGGTGATAAACTTTCTCACTCTACTGTCACTTGCTCTGCAGCAGGCCTTTGTGGTCCAGGCTGAGCCATTTAGTCCCCATCAAAGGAGTTTGGCATGTCACTGCAGACAGAGCTGCTGAATGTCTGCCACCAAGGAGAGCCAGCAGGCAGAACTGCCTGGAATGGCTGACTGGGAGAAGGGGAGAGGACTTGTGTCTGGTTATCAGTTGTAAAGAGATAAGATGGAGCCACCAATCCCACCTCCTGGGGAGGGGGGCATCCTAACTCACAGGGGGTGTGGGAACGGGGACCTGCCTGGCCCAGGACAGGATTGCATGCTGTCCCCTGTCCTCCTCATCACCTAAAAGTATCCCTGAGGAAATGACCTGATAGAGAATAGGTGTGAAGGATTCTCTGTGCTTAGAGCTCCTTGGGGTCAGAGGGTGGAGAAAACTTGGAATAAATATAACCAAGGACCTGAAAGACTTATACAATGGAAACTTTAGGATACTGAAAAAAAGAAATTGAAGGACACACCAGAAGGATGTCCCACAATCATGGATTGGTAGGATTAAAGCTGTGAAAAATGCTCATCCTACCAAAAGCAGTCCACAGATTCAGGACAATCTCCATCCAACTCGCAATGTTATTCTTCACAAAAAAAAAAAAAAAAATTATCTCAGAACTCATACAGAAACAAAAAGACCCTGGATAGTTGAAACAATCATGGAAAATCAAAACACTAATGGAGGAATTACCGTCCTTAATTTCGAGATATACTACAAGGCTATAGTAAAAGAAACAAAAGCCAGAACAACAACAACAAAAAGGGAACATGGTGCTGGCATAAAAACAGACATATTGATCAATGAAATACTATTGAGGCCCCAGATATAAGCCCACACTCCTACAGCCACCCGATTTTTTTAAACAAAGATAAAAAAATACACATTGGAGAAATCACTTCTTCTTTAACAAACCATTATGAATAGCTATCCAAATGTGGACAGATAACACACAGAAGAATGGAATTTGATACTTATCTCTCACTCTGCCAAAACTGAATCCCAGCTGGATCAAGGATCTCTACATAAGACCTGATGTCCTGAATCTGATAGAGGATAATGTAGGAAGTAGGTTTCAACTCAGGGGCACAAAAAGGATTTTCTGGAGAGGGCACAGGCATTAAGAACGGCAATGGGCTAATGAGACTTCATGAAACAAAAAGCTTCTACAGCAAAGTGCATCATTGTCATCGAGTGAAGAGGCAGCCTCCAGCCTCCAGAACAGGGTGGGGGTGGGGTCTTTACTAGCAATACAGCTGACAAGGCGTTTGTGTCTAGAATATACAAAGAGCTCAGGAAACTCATCATCTAGAAGATGAGCCACCCAGCTAAAAATTGGAGTGGGAAACTAAGAAAGAAGTTCTTAAGAAGAAATAAAAATGGCTGAGCAATCTTTTTAAGAGAATGTTCAATATCCTTAGCCATCATTGAAATTCATGTTAAAACTACTATGAGATTTCATCCTCTCTTGCTACATCAAGCAGACCCCTTAAATTTCCGGCCAGCTTGGTTCCCATGAGTTTCAGGTAAGCCAGAACTACAGTGAGATTCTGTCATAAAAACTAATAGACAAGTAAAGAAATATTCTTTTTTTAAATAATCAAGGCTAACAAAAAATAATAAGACATAAAAATGTTTTGTGTTGATCAAAACACCTCTAACTAATATGCAACCAAATCCTTTTATTACATTATTGCTGTGAGTTTCTTTTCCAAGCTTAGACATATATGCAACTAATAAGCATGAGATTTTCTTTTGGTTTTTCGAGACAGGGTTTCTCTGTGGCTTTGGAGGAAGCATGAGATTTTAATCAAGGTTGCTGTTGTTAAAATGTCTAGGTTTACCCAGCCAGTAATGAGACATAAACCGAGACTCAGCGATCCCACGTGGAGTTTTATTGGTGGACAGGAAAGGAAAGGGGGTGAGAGGTAACCAACCCGTTCAGAGCTGAGAGGAGGGGGTTGAGTGGTGGCTTATAAAGGGGACAGTGTACATATGCACTGAGTCCCCATGAAGAGTGACAGAGTGACATAGCCGCATCACTGTATGTACCTGATGGTCAAGGGGCGGAGTTAATAAAATGCCTGAGTCCCAACAGTTGCAATAGACATAAAATAATGTGTAATAAAGGGGTTTTC
This sequence comes from Mesocricetus auratus, assembly GCF_017639785.1. Classification (NCBI taxonomy): domain Eukaryota; kingdom Metazoa; phylum Chordata; class Mammalia; order Rodentia; family Cricetidae; genus Mesocricetus; species Mesocricetus auratus. The sequence continues at coordinate 26,952,377 of NW_024429202.1, forward strand.
GGGGCTGGAGAGATGGCTCAGAGGTTAATAGCACTGATTGCCCTTTCAGGGGTCCTGAGTTCAATTCCCAGCAACCACATGGTGGCTCACAACCATCCATAATGAGATCTGGTGTCTCTTCTGGCTTGCAGACATACATGGAAGCAGGATGTTGTATTCAAAATAAATAAGTTGTTAAGATGTGTTCTGTTAAAACGCTCAGAAAAATATATAAACTGATTTTTGGCATGGCAAATTTAAAATGCAGGCCTGTGGCTGGGCGGCGCTCAGCACTGCGGCCACACCATCAAGTCTGGCAGCAGGAAGTTCAATGTGGACTCTCGTTAGGCGCCCACTGAGGTGCTCATCTGCCTCCTGCCCTGGAAAGGATATGCAGCTGATCCGGAACAAAGTCCATGGTCAAATCCTAGGAGGGTTCCCTGAAGCAGGCCATGCCATTGCTGGAGTCCCCTTCACAATCTGTAGTGACTTTCACAGCCGGCTTCATGAACTTCTGTGGCTGTTTGGTCTGGTGGCTTCCTTCCAGAGGGTAACTACTTCTTGGGGGACTTTGTGGAGATAGACTGTCTGCCTGCTGTTGACCTGTAAGACCAAATACCCCTGGAGAATTTCCTTCTGCATCACGAGAACCCTAGGAATGTGCCAGCAGCAACCATATCTACAGCTTTTACAAGAGTGTAAGAGGTGTTTACACCTCCACCCAGGGCAAGCCACTGTGGCTGTTGTAGGTGAGATTGTTTTGGAGCAGAGTCAGCAGTGATGTGACCTACAGATGTGCTTGACCACACCCACTGTGTGACCAGCTATGGCGTGACTCTGTCAGGGCTGAGTCAAGAGCGAAGTCTCCTCTGGGGCTGAGATGGAGGCCAAGTTCCTGCACAAACCTGACTTGGACCCTGGCTGCCATGCATGCCAGATGGTGGGGGATGCCTGTGTATTCCTTGCCAAGTGGCAGCTATGGGACATTGTCTCATTTCTGCCGCTGCTGTGGCTTTGCTGGTGCCAAGGTGAGTGAGGACAAGAGCCCCACATGTTCCTTTCACACTCACAGGCCCACTGACGGGAGACTGGGATACAGATGGTTCAGTGGCCTGACTCCTAGAGCTTTCTCTATTACTCCACCACGCAAACTTTACAAAGCCAAGTGACGGCCTTCCTGTGCCGGCTTTTCTGCCCCCACAGAATGGATGGATTGATGGTACAGATCTCATGCTGCCTCACAGCCCCCTCATGCTTGCACTTGACCAGGAACATGGGATGCTGCTGTCTTTTCCTCTTCTAATCAACCAACGATGGCATACACTCCTTCAAGGCTCCCTCCCACCTGTACCCGCAGTCGCCACTACAAGCAGGATCCTGGCACCTAAACTGTATTTCAGGACACTGACGGGACAGATTGCAGATCTGACGGTTGCATCACTTCGGGGATGACAGCCAGGTCCGGGGACAGCCCATCTGGTCTCTTGAATAAAGGTCAAAGCTGGATTCTAAAATAAATAAATAAATAGGTAAACAAATCCCGCAAATTTAAAATACAAATGACAAGATAGAGAACTGACACAAATGTAGACACTTTCTTTCTTTTACATGCTTTGCTCCATCTGAAACTCACGTTTTGTCTGCACTGAGATGGACTATTTTTGTTCTCGGATTGATGAAGGTGCTGTTCAGCATTAACAATTCATCTAATGTCACAGTGTAACACATAACAATTCTGTAGTGAAACAATGCTATGAGATTGTTACAGGAGCTCATTCTTCCCCAGTGAGAAATTCTAGAGCATTTGGAGGTAAAAGGACAAACTGTCACAGACACTGCCAAAGCCTGGGGCTCCAGCCTAGGAGGCTCCACTGTGACAGACACGCTGTAGCTTCCACAGGGCAGACAGCATTTCACAACCTTGTCTTCAGGGTTAGTGTGCTCTTTTCATCCCCACCCCAAAAGAGATTTTTCTCTGCAGCTGAGCAAAGCTCACCAAAGCCGAAACCACAGGTTTCCCGTTAAAAACAGTTTTGTCTTTAGCAAACAGAATTTGCTGCCTGTACACTTTTTCCAGAAAAAGAGGGAGGGGCAAGCGGGTTCACAGAAGCAGAAGTTAGCCGTGTAGTTTTAGCTCTGTGATCTCAAATCAAGAGTATATAGCTCCTTACTCTGTGTCCTTATTCTTATTTTGATTTTTAAAAAATATGTCAGTGATTTCTTCTCACCGTCAAGGTACTTTAATATCTAAAGCAGCATGCATGTACTTTACAGAGCTGTCAAGTTAAAACAAGTATTGTTCACAAAAAAGGCAATATTAAATTTAGAATCTCTATGTTCATTGAGCTCACTAGACTCAATATTTGTGTTTGTAACAGAAAGTGATGGTCTCAGCCAGTAAAGGCACTTCCATAAAAGCCGAGAACCTGAGAAGCTACATGAAGGAAGGAAAGAACTCTGCAAGTGTCACATACACACATGATTGTTCTTTGTCACTGTTCCTGCGGTGACATGAACAAATGTCTACCCACCCTAGATACAGAATTGACCACAGAGCAATGTAAGTCTATTGCCAATGTCCGATTTAGTGAACCCACGAGTGAACTGGTGTTACTTAAAGGAGTCCAGGTGAGAGGTCACTCATAGGAGCAGAAATGACTGCAAAACGGCCGCACTGCCCAAAGTCCATCCCAGCCCGGGTACAACTTGCCGGCAGCTGGACAGCTTGGAGAGTATCCTTTTCAAGCAGCTCAGCTGGTCTCGGAGGAGAGTTCCCAGCAGTCCTTGGGGAGGGAGGAACCTAATGCATCTGCTCAATTTCAGGGACTTCTGAGGCTTCTGAGTGTCTTATTTCCTGGGAGTCTTCCTTCAGAGCATCCCAATTCTGTTTATTTTTTAACTTTTATTTTATATATTCTTTGTGTCTTTCGCATCACACATCTCAATTACATTCATTTCCCTTCGTATCCACCCTCTGCCGTTGCAACCTCCCCACCTTCCCAAAATAAAATCAATAAAATTTAAGAGAAAGAAGGAAAAGGAAAACCAACCTCGTCAGGGAAGTTGTCCTGTGACTCTGTCAATCCTTTTGTCTACAGATCAACTGAACATCCTGGTCTTTAGGAGCTTCTGTGGTTAAAATGTTTAGGTTTATCCAGTATGGAGACACAAACCGTGACTCAGTGATCCCACGTGGAGTTTATTGGTGGACTGGGAGGGGGGTGAGAGGTAACCAACCCGTGCAGAGCAGAGAGAGAGAGAGAGAGAGAGAGAGAGAGACAGAGAGAGATGAGAGTAAGAGAGTAAGAGAGCAAGAGAGCCTAAGCGGGCAGGGGTCAGTCCTTTAAAGGGGTCCTTTGCACCTGCGTGGTTCTCACAGAACTCTGGGCTGGCCAGAGTGTTGCCTGAGTACATCCTGCCAGGTAACAGGGCAGGGCAGCGTAATGCCTGAACCTTTCAGCTTGCTTCTGAGATGTAATGATTTTTTAGCTCAGAGGAAAATGCTGAACAACAATAAATAAATAAATAAAATTTAAACAGAGATGTTTTTGTATTTATTTATTTGAAACAGTCTTACTATGCAGATCTGTACAGCCTAAAACTAGCCAGGTAAACAGGCTAGCCTTGAACTCATGAGTGATTCTCCTATTTCTGCTTCCTGAGGGCACGGTGTACCACCACACCTGGAAAAATGTTCTAACGGCATAGAAATATAATGTTATATAAAATAAGTCACTGGTGTATTTAACATGATAAAATTACATTAGGAACTGTGCTTAGTGTTGTGGTTTTCGGATATCTTTAATAAATACACAATGTCTATAAACGACAACCACCATCTGTCTGAGATATAAATATAATTTATCCGAGGCCTATAAAAATAAAGCTTATAGGAAAGTATATGTAATTAGGTTGGCCATAAACAAAATGATGTTTATAAGAGTTCTCTTAATGCTTTATAGTTAAAGTAATTGGACCTGCTAAGAATGTTGATCCACATGTAATAAAATTTGAAAAGTTATTACTTTAGAAAACAAGATTTCAATTTATATTAAGAAAATAATTTATGCCCTGGCACTTGACAAGCATGAGCAGGTGGACCTCTGAGTTCAAGGCCAGTCTAGTCTATAGAGTGAATTTCAGGACAGCCTAGGCTGTCTCAAAAAAAGAAGAAAAATAAAGAAGAAAGAAATTAACTTATGTGTCCTTAATCCCAGCATTCAGGAGGTAAAGAATGATGGATCTCCGATGTTCAAGACCAGCCTGGTCATGAAGAGGTCTGTAGCAGCCAGGGCTACACAGAGAAACCCTGTCTCAAAAACTCCAAATAACAACAAATCATTTATGATTTCTACTGAGTTTGTATGTTTTTGGCAGGATTGGGGTTCATTTAAAGTTTTGTTTAGGTTAAAGTCTGTTAATGGCCCTAAGACTGACAACCCTATTAAAAACATACTTTTATTCTCTGATGACTTCTCCACAAGCCCTTCTAAAATGTAAAAAGAAAAAAAAAGAAGTCTTGCAGACACTCTCTCCTTTAGTCTATTTGGCCATCAAGTCTTCTATTTACCCTCTGCAGGTTCAGAGCTGCGCACTCAGAGCTGTCTCGTTGTGTGTGTGTGTGGGGGCATTCTCTTTTTTCTCTTACCAACCTTACATTTCTTCCTGTTGGAGTCTAGTGGCCCTCGGGCTTTGCCCTACTGTCAGGGTTCTGATAATTCCTCTAGGATTTCTTGGGGGGTTTCAGTGGCACCTTCTTGACTTTGCCCTGCTGTTGGGAGTCTGATGGCCCCTGTGAGCTCTGGCCTCGCTGCCTGGGTTCTGAAGGCCCCCCTTTCCTTCCTGGCAACTCTCATTTACAAAATGGGCTGTTATTTCAGTGAACAGGATGGGTTTAACATTTATGTGCTGGGAGTTTGATCTCCAGCACTAAAAAGGAAATTTGAAATGTGAAACCGTATGACCCCAGTGTTAATATCTAGGGGTCTTGATGGGGTTCATTTTCTCTGCCCGCTAAAGAATTAAAAGTCAGGGAAAATCTTGAACTTCACAAGCAGCAGTGGAGAAATCTAACAGCAGACAGAATGGGCACTTGAAGAAAGGTATTTATTAGGGTGAGGAAACATGCACATACAGCATACACCAAGAAAGATCCTGCTCAAATCAGATAGGGGGTTTCAGGAAGACAACAATCCAGAGTCCGCTTGAGAGGTGGGTTTTTGAAGTCCCTGAAGGGTTTTCCTCCCCTAATTTAGGGGGGTTTGGATGTGCCCTCAGACCCTAAGGAGCGCTAAGCACAGAGAATCCTTCACACCTATTCTCTGTCAGGTCATTTCCTCAGGGATACTTTTAGGTGATGAGAGGAGGACAGGGGACAGCATGCAATCCTGTCCTGGGCCAGGCAGGTCCCCATTCCCACACCCCCTGTGAGTTAGGATGCCCCCCTCCCCAGGAGGTGGGATTGGTGGCTCCATCTTATCTCTTTACAACTGATAACCAGACACAAGTCCTCTCCCCTTCTCCCAGTCAGCCATTCCAGGCAGTTCTGCCTGCTGGCTCTCCTTGGTGGCAGACATTCAGCAGCTCTGTCTGCAGTGACATGCCAAACTCCTTTGATGGGGACTAAATGGCTCAGCCTGGACCACAAAGGCCTGCTGCAGAGCAAGTGACAGTAGAGTGAGAAAGTTTATCACCAGTCCTGTCACCCAGGGCCTCCCCTCTGATGCCCCTCAGGCCCCTGGAGCCTCAGCAAACACTGGAGGGGGGCAGCCATGCTGCTCTGTCTCTCACTCCTGTCTGGCAGGCAAGGCATTGCCCTTCCCTTCATCCAGTTTCCATCCATAAGTGCAGATTTCCCTAACCTGGTTTGAGCAGCTGGACATGTGCCTCAGGAGGGTCAGTTCCTGCCTAGCAAGGAAACAACCACAGGTAAACAACAGCAAGACAGACTTGTGTCTGGCAACTGCTTTTTGTAACTGCCAGAAAACTAAGCCCAGGAGGAAATAGATTGGCCAGGTTCACACTGACACAGGGAGTCTGAATTTACTGGGTCAGTTTCCCAGCTCTCATGTATGCATTGAAATTGTGTGGAAGAGATACTAGATCTGAGATAGTGCCTTTAAACTTGAGTATTATCCTTATATGTCATCCTAGAGCCTTCATCCATTAGCTGATGGAAGCAGAAGCAGACACACACAGCTAAACACTGAACTGAACTCCCGGAATCCAGTTGCGTTGCAGAGGGGGAGGAATGATGAGCAAAGGGGTCAAGACCAGACTGGAGAGACCCAGAGAAACAGCTGACCTGAACAAGGGGGAGCTCATGAACCCCAGACTGATAGCTGGGAAACCAGTATAGGACTGTTCCAGATCTCCTGGACGTGGATGTCAGGAGGCTGGGGCAATCTATGGGGCCTCTGGTAGTGGATCAGTATTTTTCCCTAGTGCATGAATGGACATCGGGGCCTCACTCCACATGGAGAGACAGTCTCTCCACCTAGACACATGGAGGAGGGTCTAGACCCTGCTCCAAATGATATGACAGACTTTGAAGATCCTCCATGGAAGACCTCACTGTCCCTGGGGAGCAGAAAGGGGATGGGATAAGGAGTTGATGGGGGGCTGGGGAGTAGGGGAGGAAGAGGGAACTGGGATTGACATGTAAAACAAGCTTGTTTCTAATTTAGATTAAAAGGAAAATATTTAAAAATAAATAAAATAAATATAAATGATAAAAAAGAAATAATAAAAATTAAAAAATACAAATAAACATACTAACAAAAACCAACCAAACATAAAACAGTTCTCAAAGAAAAAAGAAGTCCCTGTGGCATTCTGTACAATGGCCATTTAAAAGCTGGTTTATGCAAAGAAATGCACTCACTCCTTTAGCTTAAGGATGACTTTTTTTTTAACTTATTTTATTTTGTGTGTACAAATATTTTGCTCGCCCATATGTCTGTGCAGTACATATGTGCCTTTGGATTCCCTGGAACTGGAGTTATGGACGGCTGTGAACTGCCATTTGGGGCTGTTGCAAGGGCAACAGTGCTCTTTACCACTCAATCATTTCTCTGGCTCTACACTTTTACAATATACAACTGTTTAGCTCACGGGAAAGTTTGTATTGGTTTAAAGTTACAAAATGTATTTGTTTTGTACATGTGATTGAACTGAACAATTTACCAGTAACAAGCATTACATTCAAAAGTGAGTTTTTGGGTCTCCCTAAGTCCTGAGGCCACATCCTCCCTGTGGGTTTTCCCCACAGTGTTTGCCAGTCCCTGTCTGACCCTGGAAGCTCTCAGAGCCCTTCCCTGGGAGTTCACAGTCTGGGAAAACTCACCAGTTCCTTCCTGGATTAGCAGCCTCTTCATGAAGCTCAGATTTAAAGGAAAAAATGAATGAAGCCAGTGGCAATCACTATTGCAACTGTGGAGGACACAATATTTTTAAGAAGTGAGTTTCTACTTTAAAGTCACAGAAGAATTTACCACACCTATTACAAAGTGTCCTCTTTAATGATAACGATAGGGCTAAGGTCCCATCTTAGCAGCTAGAAAACCTGAGGAAAAGAAGCCCCAGGTCACCCACTCCAGTGATTCAGGCTGCAGCCTGCAGCATCTCTGCACAGATGGGCCGTGGGCTCATCATGATGTCTGCATATTCTTTTTCTCAGTGATCTACTAGTCAAAGGGTTTATCCACTCAGGGTTCAGCTTCCTCACCTGTGACATCAGGGAGGGACATTGTCTCCCCCATAGAGTGCTGCCTGCACAACAGAGAGCAGAGGCTCCATGTGTGGAAGCAAATAAGTCCCCCCCAACCAGGAAACAGAGCCTGCAGTGCTCCCCTTTGCCCTCCTGTTCAGCACATAGGGCATGTGGGAGCACTCAGCAGCTGTGTCCCTCTGACCAGCTCCCCACTCCAGCTGAGTCCAGTACAAGGACTGCCCAATAGTCTCCATGTTCTATCTTCCAGAAAGCTCTTTGATTCATGCTGGGATCTCAACCTTTTCAATTTCTTGTTTGTTTTCTAGGGAGGTTAAGGAGGCCTGTTGTCTCTGTCTCCAGTGGTTTACATTGGGGACTGGCCACCCTGCTGTTGTCATCACTGTAAATAGCATGGGGGTGGCGAAGCCTCGCCCCACCCCCGCTTCTGAGGGACTCTCTCTAAGGAACAGCCCTTCAAGCCTGGATGGCACAGCAGTCCTAGCCCGAGGGCTTCTGCATTTGCCTTTGCAGAACTTCCTTCAGCCCTGTTGTCTTCTGGTCCAGGCAGAAGGCAGGCGACATCCCTATCTTGCAACCTTGTGCCTTCTGTGACCTGCTATAGTGATTCCAAGACCTGGAGGAAGGACTCCTCCTGTACTAGGACATTGAATTTCAACTGCTGTGGTTATTGATCCCCAAGCACAGATGAGAGGGGACTCCCCAACCCTAGGCGTCGTCGTTTTGAAAAGGTACCAAGCCAGGTAAGGACACAAGTCACACAGGTACTAGAAAGCCAGGCTAGGGGGTTAAAATTCTCAGGCATTTTTCATCTCAAAATTTTTCTAAACTGTAAGTACATCTTCAAAATCTACAAGTGTGACAATGTTTATAATGCTTGTAATTTTTTTATATCATGACTGACACATGAATTGTGCTTTTATTGACTGTATACTTGAAACTTCAACAATTTCCTTTAAATATTCCAGACCTCTGTTCTTCATGACTGTAGCGTTGCAGCTTGTCCATCTGGTAAATAGTAAGTAATTTTTTTTTCTGAGTTTCAGTGCTAAGTCCTAAAATCCCCGCGTCTTGGTTATTCAGTCGCTTACTTTGTTGTTCTTCAAAGGCTATCAGAGGGAATCAGACGGTGCCAGAGAAGTCACCAAAATCCTGTCTCCAAAGCCCCCAGGGACGACACTGGATGGGACATTGAGTAATTCCAGTAGAGAGAATGGCAGCCAGGAGGGGTGGCGCCCAAGGGATTCCTCTCCCTACTCCGGGACTTTTGGAGAAAGTAAGTCTTAACTGTGTTCGGTCCGGTGTAGTGGATACTGAGTACCGGGGGTGGGGTGGGGGGGAGGGGGAAAGTGGGATAAACCAGAGCATCTTTTCACCTTCAAGTTAAAAAAAATAAAATAAAGAAAATTTAATTTTAATGACGCGTTTACTCCGACGTCTTGCGGTTTCCTTGGCAAAGCTATCAGCTTTCCTCTGTCGCCAAGGTAACAGGCTCGTCCCTAAACCTTCAGGCAACTCCAGGGTGCCTAGGGGCTCCAGGTGGCGTTAGCGGCATCACACCCATGGGTGGTCCTGCCTGGGAGGCCTGTGGTTAATCACTGTCCACAAAGTCCCAGGCTAACTTTAGCAGTGGAAGGGAGGGAGAAGCAGTAACCTGGAGGGTGTCAAGGGCTGTGCAGGCCCCGCCCACATTCCTGCTAGCTTGTTTTTCAGCCTTCAACTAAAGAGTGAGGTTTACCTAGCAAACACACTCAGCAGGCACGGACCCCTCCCAGCCTGTGGCGCCCTGCCCTCTGCGGGAGGGGACAAGGGGAGCTCCAGAGGCCACTACCGCCGCTGACCCAGGTCATCCTGCAGGTGTGGTCCCTGGATCCCGCTGCTGCCACAACGGAGGCACCTGCGTTCTGGGCAGCTTCTGCGTGTGCCCTGCGCACTTCACCGGCCGCTACTGCGAGCATGACCAGAGGCACAGGTGGGTGGAGCACAAGTGGGCTGGGAGGCGGCTGGCCCGGGAGAGAAGGGGGGTACACTGACACGAAGTTGACCTGTCCTGGCCTCTGCAGAGACTGTGGCGCCCTGGGGCATGGAGCCTGGACCCTGCACAGCTGCCGCCTATGCAGGTGCATCTTCTCAGCCCTGTACTGCCTCCCACGCCAAGCGTTCGGTCACTGTGGTAAGAGCACCCTATCCCTCGACAAGCACACGTCTTTGCTGTTAGTGGGTGGCGCACCGGCCCATAGAGCATCTGCTTGCGCACAAGATTTAGTAATGAGCGCATTAGATCCGTGTGTCGCTCAACAGAGTTCCAATCATTGTGAATCTGCCGTGAATTTATTATCGTTATTTACGTTTTCCTTGTGGGGATGGCTGGGTCTGCGGTGATTTGCGAGCGGTGTCTCAGAGCACTGGGGTTCCTTCCAGGAGCTTCAAGAGTTAACCTGGGAGCTGAGCTAGTTCAGCATCACCAATGGTGCCCAAACACTGGGGAAGTAAGAACCGCTCTGAGCATAAAGGGAGGGGTTGCCACACTGCAACCTGATGTCTTCTGCCCTAGCCTTCCTTCCTTTAACAGGAGCTGGCTTGGAAGCCCAATGGTAGACAAGTCAGCCGAGTCCCCCACTCCCCTTGCCTGGTCACTCCTGGGTGGTTTGGCTTCACTGTGTCGAAGGAACACTGCATGAGATAAACCCCTGAGCCATGTTTCTGCCCTTCCTCAGGCAGCCCTGAACCCCTCCAGCGGATGTGGTACTGACCAGTTTGTCCTCTACTCCTGCCTCAGGAAGTTCAGGAAGGGCAGCGCCAGAGCAGGGGAAGGTCCTCAGCCACAATGCTGGGCCCTACCCTCTGGCCATGGCATTGGGTTAGACCATTAGTGATTGTTTTAACTCCTGAGTCCCCTTCCCCCTTCCTGTGAAGTGCCAGGAGAGTCTCCAGGCCTGGCCACCAACACTCCTAGTGCCTGCCCTCTGCTTTACTGAGCATCCCCTATGCCCCTTCTCTCCCAAGCCTCTCCATTGGTTGGGCTTACATCTCTTGATTCACCAGAGGTTATTGGACATGAATTTTGGGAATCAGGGTAAATTTGCAAGGTAAATCTAGTGATCTCATAGGTGAGGTCAGTTCTTACCAGCAGTTCTTCCCAGGGAATGTAGGGAAGGGGGTTCTCTGGGGGTGCTAAGCAATCCCTAAGCAAGGTCTGCAGGGCAGCATCTCAGTGTCAGGATAGTCAATCACTGTTTCATCCTTGGAAACATTCAGGGCCGAGACTTCTGTCTATCTGCCTGGTCAATGACATGGGCTTCTGAAAATGCTTCTACTCATCAAAGTTGGATAAAGTAGCAAGGTCCTCCCCCAGGGTGACTGTCCTTGATCCACTGATCCTGCTGCAGGGTCCATTGTAAATGGTGAATGATGAAACAGGGAGTCCCTTGGTCAAGCTCTCTAGCTGACTGACGGTCACCGGGTTTAAGGAGAGCCACCCCTATGGCTGTGCCCACTGTATTCTCAATGTGCTCCGGCCACGTGGCTCATTGGATTCCACCACAGTTTATGGAGTAGGCATCCTTCACAATCCTCTATTTGAGGAGAATGAAACCCAGGGAGAGCTAGCAGAGTCACCCATGTGCCTTTTACGGTGAGAATAACTCCGAACGTGAAAAGAACGCCTTCATGTGTGATGGCGTGATTTAGAATGCTGAACAGTAGCCGTTTGAAATTCAGCTCCAAAGAAACAGGAGGAAAAAAAAATTGAGATCCCTTCATGAGATGTGGTAAAGGTTTTGGAAAGCAAAACAGAAAAAAAAAACCAAAAAAACACTTGAGATCATTAAAATACTTTGAAACTGTATCTATGTGTGGGAAGGATCACAAACAGATACCATCCTGCAAAGTTATGTCTTGCCCCCAGCAGCCCTCGGGTTGAAAGATCTCCAAGAGCCTCCTTGCTCTGACTGGGTCCTCCTAGTGAAAGAATGCAAAGCTCCCAGCTAGCTCAGATTAGAGCGAGTGCAGCTGTTCCCATTGGAGCAGCCCCCAAGGAAGAAGAATCAGTGTCCTGAGCACTAATGAAGGTGGCACTCATCCCTAGACCCTTGGCTAGCATGTGCCAGGCCTGAGCTCCATCTCCAGAAGAACAAGGGGGAAAATGTCAGTTGACCATTGTGTAGGACAGTGATACCATTTGTATTTAGAATGGTCTAGACCCTGGGTTTAATCTCTATAACAAACATGAAATAAAGTAATCTGAACATGAGATGGACCCAGGCCAAGGTGCTACAGTTTGTTTTCTCTTTACAGTCATTTATTTCTTATTTATGTGTACATGTGTGCTGTGTCCATGAAGGCTGGAAGAGAGCTTGGAAACTGGAGCTACAGGCATTGTCAGGCACCAGACAGGGGTGCTGGGAACTGAACTCTGATCCTCTGCGAGAGCAGCAAGCACTCCTGACCACTGAGCACTTTGCAGCCCTCATTTTTTCCCTTTAAACAGCACATCTGGCAATGACAAAACCCAAACCAGCTAACAAATATAAACACCTGTGTGTAGACCCAGCCTCTGGGCCTGGGGCACCGGCTTCCAAACTCTGAGCTTGTGAGTGTGCGCCCAGTGTTGTGTTCACTCATCCCCAGAATGCTCTATGGGAGGTTTTGTCTTGGTGGGCATGATTCCTGGGGCAGAAGGGGAAGTCATCTGACTCTGAGGGCCTTCCAGGAGAGCGTCTGGTTCTCACACTGAGATGAGTGTGATGTTTTCCTCATTACAGAAGTCTCTAAAACCTTGACCCTGGTGTCTGTTTAGTACTAAAGGCATGGTGACAGTAGCAAGTGGTCAAACTTGGTTTCTTTCTTTTTTCACATGTGCCAAAAGTAATGGGCATGACAAAGGTCCTTGGCATGTCCCAAAATCTGCAAGAGCTTTTGATAAATATATAATAAGGTCTTAGGTTCCAGTAATAAACCATCCACTAGTTTTTTTCTTCCATAGTGTGACTCAGAATAGTGGGAGTTCACAGAATAAGAAATGTAGACTTTTTTGTTTTTGAGACAGGGTTTCTCTTTGGCTTTGGAGGCTGTCCTGGACCTAGCTCTTGTAGACCAGGCTGGTCTCGAACTCACAGAGATCTGCCTGCCTCTGCCTCCCAAGTGTTTGGATTAAAGGTGTGCGCCACCATGCAGGAATGTAGATTCTTAATAAACAAAGTATTAATGAAACATTTTTTGTTTTTATCTAAATGGATAGTGGTGTTCTAATTGTTTTTCTTTCTAATATCAAGGAATCTCCTTGGGAACCACACGCCACAGTGGTCCCAGGTCCAGTTTATGATTCCGTGTTGCTTATTTCACAGAGCCTACTGAAACTGTATTTGAACTTGTAGTTCAACAGCCTAACGGCCCTGAATCTTCCCCTGTGACCTCCATTCCTTCAGAGAAGGTGGCCCTGTAAGACTGACCCTGTCCTCACCTGATGCCCTGTGCATTTACATGTGTGTGGCCAAGATGTAATTTTCATCCATCGCTATCCTCCTCTTCCTCCTTCTCCCCTTCCTTCTCCTCCTTGTCCTTCCTCCCCATCTTCCATCTTATTTGAGACATACAGGGTAGGGCATCACTGTATCTTTGGCTAGACTGGAACCCATCTGCCTTTGCACCCTAATAGCTAGGATCAAAGAGGTGTACCACCACACCTAAAATCGACACTTCTTGTTCATTTGTTTGTGTGTTTTAGTTTTTTTTTTGGTTTTGTTTTTATGATACAAACCCTGGGGTCCTCTGGCCAGCCAGTTTTCCCTAATCTGTGAGCCCCAGGTTCAAATGAGAGACTTTCTCTCAAAAAAAAAGTCTGGAAGGTGCCTAAGGAATGACATCTAAGGTTGATCTCTGGCCTCCACAAACACGCAGATGCCTTGTACACACACGTGAACACACACCTGCACATGGACAAAGACACGAGGAGCTCATATGGGCAGAGCTGGGCCATCTGTATACTAGGTAGCTGCAGGCTGCTTAAATCGGTTCTGTTTGCCTGGCTGAATCACGTACAATTCTCTCATAGGCTTTCCTCTTGTGCTCATGATGCTCATGAGGTAAATGAGCTAGGCTAAAGAAAGGATTGTTTGTTCGCCTGTAAAACAATGGAGGTTCTTTTCCTGTCAGCTTTTAATGTTCCACAAAAATTCAGTGTCTCTGGATGCAGAGAAAATAATTCATTTGTTTGTTTTGAACACATGCTAGGCAAGAGCTCTGACACTCAGTCCTGAAAAAGAATGAAGATGGCTGGACATAGTGATACATACTTTTTTTTCCAGCATTCAGGAGGGAGAGGTAGGAAGTACTTTGTGAGCCACAAGCCAGCCTGGTCTAGCTAGTGAGTTCCACTCTAGTTAAGGGTTGAATACTGTGACCCTATATTAAAATTTATATAGATATAGATATATGTATATACACATAATAGAGTACATATACACACACATGTGGGGTGGGGCAGGTCTGAAGCATAAAAGGGCTGGCTCACAGCCAGGCAGAAGAGGGCTTTAGTGAGAATGGGTGCAGACATATCTATGTTCATTTAGCCAAGCCTGCAGCTGCACTTAATGCATTCTCTGTTCTTTTTCAGACATAAAAGGCTTCCTCTCTTCAAGGGCCAGAGAGTCAAGTGCAAGCAGTGCTCTGAGCCTTCCCTTCCTGCTGCTCTGCCTCCTCCTGCAGGCTGTGGCTGGTGAAGGCTGAGGCTCCTAAGCCCAGTGACAGAGTCTATGGGGCTGCAGGGAGTCGCCCCTGATTGCATGGGGCGCCCCAGCATGCCAGCAGGAAAGCTGGGCAGTGGGCATCTGCATGGATGTTGTGTGCTGTAAATAACAGAGTCCCTGAAGTATGTATCCTTGTGCTGTGCAATAAACATGTTCAACAGTGAGCCCTCCTTGCTTGCTGAGCCTCGTTTCAAGGTCTCCAGTGGAGGCAAACCTCATTGTGAGAGCCTAGCATGTTCCACCCGGACTCCCTTTCTGAAGGTTTCAGAGTAGACACTGAGCAGGATTGAATGTGACTCCCACACAAACGGCCCCTCCCAGGTGACAGCCACTCTGAACAGCCTGGACCCTCACTTGTATGTCTCACTGCTGAGTCTCCCTGTCACCCACAGGTCACTGTCAGTCTCTCCAGCAGGACCTCTGAGTCCATGGGAGAGGGATGGCAGGTCCTGAACACTGCTCTGGGTTTTACAGAAGCCAACAGCCTTAAACATTCTGTGTGTGTATTCAAAGGAAGACAGAAGGGACTGGAAGCAAGCATCCTGGCACCTGCCTCTTCATTAGCAGTAACCAGACCATTTTGGGGGGGTTCAAATCATCTCCCTAAAATATACACATATATAAAATGAGGAGTTTAAATGAAGCTAACATGTTATCTCAGGGGATACCATGACTAGATATTATATGACTGCAAATAAAATCCTCAGTATCAGGAACAGGTTACATCTTTGGAACTGTTGGTCAATGGGATCCCATAAACATCCAAAATGATACAGACTATTGCCGATGCTGTTGGTTTCTATCAACAGCTTGATGGTAAGGCCCTATTGCTGAAGATACCACATTATTACATCATAGAACATGGAAACATTTAGCTGCTACCCAACCGGAAGCTTCACCCCTACTTACTAGTGTTCATAGTGCTAGAAGGTGCTATACAGGCCACTGGAGGAGAAAAGTAATTAATCTCACCAGTTATGAGCCCTCAAACAATAATGACGGCCTAGCAAGAAATACTCTCCTCTGGTACAATTGTGGAAAAAATGCCATGAAAGTAACCAACCTCTTTTTTGAAATTGAGTTTAAGAACCATTCTATGAGTTGGAACCCATTATCTGACACTGCGATAAGGGCAATAACCTGAGACTAGATAGGTCATAAGCCCTAAGGGAGAACTTACTATTATTATTCTTCTAGATGACATAGCAATAAAACCATAAAGATACAGCTCATAATGACCTATTGCTATACTCACAGATATGACACTGTCTATAACACCTGATTGGTCTAATAAAGAGCTGAACGACCCACAGTTAGGCAGGAGAGGGACAGGCAGGGCTGGCAGGCTGAGAGAATAAATAGAGGGAGGAAAAGAGAAGAGGAGGACTGAGAGAAGAAGGGGAAGAGGACACCATGACCAGCCACCCAGCCACTCAGTCACATACGGAGTAAGAACAAAAGAAAAGACATACAAAAATAGAGACAGGTAAAAGCCCAGAGGAAAAAGGTAGATGGATAATTTAAGGTAAGAAAATGTGGCTAGAAATAAGCCAAGCTAAGACTGGGAATGTACTAGTAATAATAAATATCTGTGTAATTATTTGGGATCTGTGTAAAAACAATCAACTACACAGCAGCCCACAGTTGAGAGGCATTGGATATTTTAAACATATTATTATTATGATTTTTAAAAACAGGATCTTACTGTGTATCCATGGCAGGCATTGAACTCACAGAGATCTGCCTCTGCCTCCCAAGTGCTGGGATGAAATGTATGCACTACCATGCCTTGGGTCTCTAGATATTTTAAAGAGATCCTAGGCTAGAGTTGATGAGATGGCTCAGCGGTTAAGAGTACTGACTGTTCTTCCAGAGGACTAGGGTTCAATTCCCACTGCCCACTATCCGCTGTTAATATAATATTATTATATTGACCTGAGATCTTGGGGACAAACAAGAAAGGAAAGGTTCGGGTTTGACAGTGATAAGTTTATGTGTCAAGTTAATGAGTGGAGTTGTGATCATTCACCTTTGCTGTCAACTTGACACCTTAGGAGGAGGGACCCTCAGCTGAGGAACTGTCTCCTTCAGTTGGCCTGTGGCATGTTTGTCAGGTGCTTTCTTGATTGCTAATTGATGTAAGAGCATCCATCTGCCGGTGGTGAAGCCAGCTCTGGGCAGGTGAGTCTGGGCTATGTAAGAAAGCTAACCGTACATGAGACAGAGACAGAAAGCCAACCAGCGTCTTCCTCCTAGGATCCTGCTTCTGCCCATTCTTGAGTAGCTGCCTTGACTTCCCTCAGTGGTGGACTATGATTGGGAAATGTAAGCCAAATAAACCCTTTCCTCCCCAAATGGTTTTGGCTGTGATGCTTATTATAGCATCAGAAATAAAGAAGGGACACCTGCTAATTTATATTAAGAACCATTGTGAATACCTTTCTACTATGTGAAAGTTCATATTTACAAGGTTTCTATGCACGGACACAAGTTGAAAGCATGCTAAAATGACAAAAGTGCATTAGGAGATGAAAAGGCACACCGTCTCAATTTTAACAGCTTCATTCAGAAACTGGGCTAAGCTAATTTTACATCAGAGGCAGTGGCTACAAATGTGACAGAAAGTCACTCCTCATTAGTGTGAGTAATTAGGTTTAAAGCTCTTACCTTGAACTAGAAAACAGAAGTATGAGTCTCTCCAGTAGAATCACACACACACACACACACACACACACACACACACTACTGTAACCATCCTTTTCCCACTGGAAGTGTGTGTGTGTTCTCAACTCTGGGGCAGAACCCAGAGCCTCCCTGCTAAGTAAACACTCTGCTTCTCAGCCGTACCTCACTCCACAGTCTGTGATTTTAAGAAAGAAAACCAAAGTCCTGTCCACCCATCCATCCATCCATGTACCTGCTTGTTATCTACTGCCTAACTGGGAAACCCTTAGAAGTTCAGCTCTGAAGAGGACGCAAAATCTCGTGCAAGAACTGTTACACATCAGCCCCGGCTTCTGTGGTGCTGTTGTGCCCAAATTCTGAACCCCACAATCACCAAGAGGCCCATTCGATGCAATTGTTTAACAAGGTAACCCCATTAGCTCAGGCCTTTCAATCCTCCACCTCAGCGGATGGCTGAGAAAAACCCCAAGAAATCAGGAGGCAGGAAACTTATAGGGAGTGTCTAGGGGTATGCAGCAGTCTCAGGATTGGTGCACTTCCAGACTTGGACGACCTGCCCTGTGTTGATTGGTCCACTGGTCGTTTGGCCCATAGGCCCTCTCTGTGTGGTTGCTATGCTCTGCACATCAGTTGTGCATTTGTCCATAAAGCACTCCCAGAGTCATAAAGCACAGTCCAGCCAGCTAACTTCTGATTAGTGCCTTGCCAGGAGGAGGGTATCTGACCTCCTAGTGACCAGGACAGGAGAGGCAAGGTCAGGCGAGCCCATGTTAGCCTGTCATGGCTGTTAAAATCGGGGGTTTGTGGGGGCTGGTGGGGGGTAGAGGGTGGGTGGGAGTGGGTAGGGGGTGGCCTGGCCCCTTCAGTGCTTGGATAATTTGAGAATACAAAGTATTTCCTTTATACATGGTACACCAGGTGTCCAGAAACAACACCAAGAAAGACTTCCCAGGAAATAAGAGCCTTCCTGAGTCAAGGCAAGCCTTCCATGCTCCAAGAAATAAGCCCCACCCACAGGCATGCGAGCACCTTATTAAACTCCCTGTCACTCACCTATGGAAACCCTGAAAAGAGGAAGGCGTCTTGTTAGGAAAAGGAAACTTCAGGGAACTAGAGTGGGGCTAAAAGAGGGGGATGGGGATGAGAAAGATTACATTTATTACATGGATGTATGAAACTGTGAAAAGAATAAAATAAACGCATAGATAAGAAGAGAAAAAGAATGAAGAGAGCGGAGAGAAATTGGTCTTCTTGAGTTTGTAGGAAGCACATGGTTTGAATAGCCCTCCCAGCCTGACCTGGCTCTGTGCTGGTGTGGCTGTGAAAGGCCAGAGATCATGGCCTTGCTCCTGGGACATCTGGCCCTGCCTTTCTCTCTCCATGGGGTCCTCATCCCTCACAGCCAGGGCTGAGACTGTGCTGGGGTTGAGTCTGTTTCTCAGTAGAGTGAGAACTGTAAATCAGTTCAGAGAGCACAACTACCACCTTCTACAGTCTATAGTCATGCCCTGCAAGTAACTTACGTGTTCACGTTCAGCTGGTTGTAACGTTACCTGAGCTGCTGAGATGGCTCCGTGGGTAAAGGTGCTGGCTGTCCAGTCTGGAGGCCTGAGTTTGCTCCCTAGGACCCCCAGAGTGGAAGGAGAAGACCGGGTCCAGGGAATGTCTTCCTGACCTCCAAGTGGGTGCTATTGCATTGCTCTAACACAAATAAATCAATTTAATTAAAATAAAGTTTTATTCAAC
Source organism: Mesocricetus auratus (assembly GCF_017639785.1). Lineage (NCBI taxonomy): Eukaryota > Metazoa > Chordata > Mammalia > Rodentia > Cricetidae > Mesocricetus > Mesocricetus auratus. Next base: position 26,971,262 of record NW_024429202.1, read on the forward strand.
TATGCACATTTTAAATTATCTCTTTTATTACTTTGATTTCATTTACTTTTTATTTATAGTGTTTCTTTGTTTTGTTTTTGTTTTTCAAGACAGGGTTTCTCTGTGTAACACTTGACTGTTCTGGAACTCACTTTGTAGACCAGACTGGCCTCGACCTCAGAGATCTGCCTTCCTGTGCCTCCTGAGAGCTGGGATTAAAGGTGTGTGCCACCACTGCCCAGCTCATTTTTGGGTACTTACACTGAGAATCATTTTAGTTTCTCATTGTTTATTTCACAGGGATTATCTTTGATTTTGTTATTCCCATTTGGGCCATCTGACTTTAGAGTTGCTCCCTTAATTCTTCGACTGCTGGATGTGTCTGTTTGCGGATGCATGGTGGGATGGAGGCAGCTCAGTTTCAGTGTCAAAGGCTTGCACTGTGGAGGTTTCAGCGCCTTCGACCAAACCCATCAAGCGCCCAGGAAGCTCTCCCCACAAGCCAGGCTGGTGGACTCGTGTTCCTGGTTCTTCTACCTCCCACTCACCAAGACCCAGAACTCTGTCTAGCTATCAGCAAATGGCTCTTTCCAGAACCAGGCCCAGATACCTGGCCCCGAGTGCATCTCTGCTTATGTCACAGGGACTCATGTATGGTCAGTAAAGATTTGTCCAGGCTGCATGCAATGACACTATTTGAGGAAGACAAAACACTGAAAAAGTTTCTGCATTTTGTAAAAAATTGAAGTACTCAACCCCTGGAGACAGGAGAGACAGAAGAGGTGATTCAACACTCCTCCAAGGCCATACCCTCTCTAATGTTCCATCTCAGAAATAACGCAGAACTCTTGCTTTGTCTCCTGCTTCAGACTTTGACCTCAGCCTACCAGCTCCTAAACGTCACCCAACATGGCTGCTTTGGGGATTGCTGGCTGTGTGTTCACCACAGGACTTTCCCACATATACCACTTATAGCCTCTTCTGTAACTTCATCAAATAACCTGGATTTCTGACAGGGCATCATTGGTCCCCAGAGAATCCAGGGGCTCCCTATCTACAGTTCATGTGGAAGGGGGAGACTGCAGTGTGGAGCCCCAGTGAACTCCCACACAGGCTGAATAGGAGTTTTGGTGACACAGATAGGTCTGTAAGGAAGCTCACCGCTAACTCGTCATTGCCAGGTCTGCCAGGCCTCAGCCAGTGCAGGCTGAAGCAAGGACACAAGGACCGTGGGCTGGGCGTGTCAGACAAGGGGTGGGGTTTGGGGTATGGAGGTATAATATTAGGGTGATTGCTGTCCCTTGCAGAAGAGCTTAGACGTGTCAGACCTCTGAGACCCTCACAGCTCATTGTCAAACTCTCAGAAGCACTTTTGTGACCTTTGGCTTGCAAGAGGTCCCCATCCCTAAATGGGGGCTTGCTCCAGGAACACAAGCTGCAGCCACAGAGGAGGACTTGGCCCAATCCAGTGGCTCATTCTTCTGAAAGAACACACAGCCTCAGGGGGCGGGGGTGGACTACAGTCTCTGGAAGCCAGCTGGGAGAGAGTCAGCTCCTATACTGGTAGGCCAGCTCCCTGGCTGTCTCAATCACTGTCCCTGCCTGGGGAGTAGGTGGCCTTCTGAGACTGAGCAGCTAGAAACTTTGCAGGAGCAGACAGAACACATCAGAAGTCTCTTTTGTTTTTTGCTTTTATTTCTTCTTCTTCTTTTTAAGTTTGGTCTGACCTAGGGCAAGTGTGTGGCCTCAGATGGACAGATGAGCCTGCGGATGGAATCGTGGGGGACAATACTCAGTGGACTTACAGGCTATGCTGGCCGTCCAAGGCCCCGTGGTTCCTTCAGAGGTTCCTCAACAAAATCAGCTGCAGGAGGAGGACCAGAGAAGACAGCATGGCCATGCAGACCACCGGCTTGATGACGGTGCCTTGGTCTTTGTTACTGTCCCATTCATACCCACCAAGAGGGGGTTTTGGCTTATAAGGTGGTCTTGGATGGTCAGGGGGGCTGTCAGGCTCCTTGGGCTTTGGATCAGGTGATGCTTGCTTGTGTTCTTTAATCCAGTTGTCAAAGTAGGAGACCCTGGCGAAGACACTGGGGCTGACGATCGGGTTTTCACATGACGAGCTCCAGCTGGTCAGCCCCACCACGTACCAGGAGCCATCCAGAAAGCAGACGAAGGGGCCCCCAGAATCTCCCTGAGGAGAGAGAGAACACAGACAGTGGGGTTAATACAGGGAGGGACACACAGTGACCAGCTGTCTCTGCTGCCTGAGCAGTACTCATCAGGACCATAGGAGCAATTTTAAAAATGCAAGCACAGGAGCCCTCTTGGGTCAGTATCTTCATGAAGCTCCATTTCCCAAAGTTACCATGGAGCCCCTGTGTACCATTTGGTGGAGAGTCTAGGAGCCTAATGTCTACTCTCTGCCCTGCTGTCTATATGAGAGATGACTCTTGATGGGGGAAGTCCTGTGTATGTGCTTATCTTATTGGTTGCTGAACAAAGCACTGTTGGCCAATAGGGAAGCAAGATAGGTGGGACTAGGTGGTGAACAGGATTCTGGGAAAGGGAGGCACAGACAGTCCTGATGTAGAAAGCCAGAGGAGTAAGAAGTCCAGACCCTGTTCTCCGGTAAGTGAAGACCACATGGAAATACTATTAGCAATTATGGGTTAACAACGAAGTCAGAGCTAGCTAGTAAGAAACAAAGCAGACATCCAGCAGCTTAATAATTAAATTTTTTTTTTTTGGTTTTACGGGACAGGGTTTCTCTGTATTGTTTTAGAGGCTGTCGGTCCAGCCTGGCCTCAGACTCACAGAGATCCGCCTGCCTCTGCCTCCCGAGTGCTGGGATTAAAGGCGTGCGCCACCAACGCCCGGCTCAGCTTAATAATTAATATAGCGTCCTGTGTATTATTTGGGGGCTCAGACAGCTCGGCAGGCTGGAAGACCACAAGTTACAGTCTCTGAAGTCCCAAATGGTCAGTGTGGTGGTCTGAAAGAAAATGGCCCCCAAAGAGAGTGGCTCTATTAGGCTCTATTAGGAGGTGTGGCCTTGTTGGTGTAGGTGTGGCCTTGCTGGAGAGAAAGTGTGTCACTGTGGAGGCAGGCATTGAGGTCTCACACATGCTCAAGAGACCACCCAGTGAGACAGTGCACTTTTTGCCTGCCAGATAGATGTAGGACTCTCAGCTACTTCTCCAGCACCATGTCTGCCTGCACGCTGCTATGGCCCACCCTGATGATAATTGACTGCACCTCTGAACTGTAAGCCAGCCCCCAATTACATGTTTTCCTTTATAAGAGTTCCTGTGGTCATGGTGTCTCTTCACAGCAACAGAGACCCCAAGGTGGACAGTCAGTGATGAGCTAAATGGCCTGGAGGCATGGACTGTAATCTTTGGTTGAATCCCTTGTCCCAGCACGGCATCCTACATGTACCCTTGCTTTTGCTTAATAACATTCCTGGTGGCTCTTCAGGTCCTTAGCTGAGCTCCTTCAGAAGACGGCATGCTGTAGGCTGTGCCGAGCTGGCAGAGCAACACAGCCAGGATAGAACCACAGGGGTTCCTAGGCTCCACAAGAGAGGCAGGGGCTCCAGGCACAGCAGGGCCTTGGGACAGGAAGAGCACCGGGGTAATGGGTAGAAATACTCCTATCTCAGACCAAAACGTAGGAAGCAAAGCAACACGGTCCCCTGAAGCACATGTCATGGGATGTTCAGGGGACAGAGAGGATTGTGGGAACACACGAGAAGACGCTCCGTGGGGATAAAGAGCTGCACAGATGGCAGAAGGACCCTCAGAGGGATGCACAAGCCAGGCCCTAAGAGGCCTTCTCAGAGCCAAGGCTGCACGGAATCACTGAGGCTTGGCGGTGGTAAGCTGCGGCCAGAGACAGTTGTTCAGCAGGGAAGCAAGGGGCCCCGGTGAAAGTTCTGGAGCTTCTGAGACAGGGCAGCAGGCCAGGTCTGGGCAGGTTATAGCAAAAGAGAAGGCAGTCAGTGGGTGGAACCACTCAGCACACAGGACTGACCCTTTCTTTCTATTGTAAATAAAAAGCATGTGAGATGAGTTCCATCTCCAGAAACCACGTTGTGGAGAGAAACAACTACCATAAGTTGCCCTCTGACCCTCACTTGTGTGTATGAACTCAGGCACTCACAAACACACATATACATACAGAGGTGGTGAAGAATAACTTAATTGATTATTCTTGTTAGTATTATTATTATTTTGTTTTTCGAGACAGGGTTTCTCTGTGTAACACTTGGCTGTCCTGGGACTCACTCTGTAGACCAGGCTGGTCTGGAACTCAGAGATCCACCTGCCTCTGCCTCCTGAGTGCTGGGATTAAAGGCATGCACCACCAACGCCTGGCTCAATTGATTACTTTTAAATGCAGAGCAATCTGGGAACTATATACATGCGATCCTGGTACTCCAGAGTCAGAAGCACAAGGATTGCAAGTACAAGTACAAGACCAACCTGAGCTACATGGTAAGATCATTTCTAGACAAACAGATGATAGACTGACATATGATATTGGCAGACAGATGATAGACAGATGAATAGATGGTAGATCAATCAATAGATAGATGATAGATAATAAGACAGATAGGTAACAGGTGACTAGATAAATAGATGTGAAACAAACAAAATCAGCAACAACAACAAAAATTCAAGGCAAGAATGGGAAGATAGATTGTGGGAACAAAGGAACAAAGGAACATCTGGACTGTGCTAACTGAGGGCTAGGACCGTTAAGGACACATGCTGACACTGCAGGGTGAGCATGGGTGGGAAGGAGGTCTTGAGAATTATCTGGCATTCTCGAGGAGCAGGGAGGGTGCACATAAGACACAAAGTCGTATACTTCTGGGCCCAGAGGACAGCCAAGGGAAGAGAAAGAGAGAGACAAGGGCAAACAGGAGTCACAGGAGGCACTTCTAGCTATCCATTTCCTTCCTGGCTTCAGACCCCTCACCATAAAATGCCAACAGTTTTGACTGCACACAAAATAGTTATGAGCTCAAGCCCCCAAATATAAGCGTTCCTATGAATCATTGAGAAAGACACACACACATGACCACTGGTGACAAAGCAACCTCACATCCCTGAGACTATACTTAATGGAAAAAAACAAATGAAAAAATATCCATCTTCATTAGCCATCAGAAAAATGCAAAAGAAAAAAATTACATACTGCTGGGCAGTGGTGGCACACACCTTTAATCCCAGCATTTGGGAGGCAGGGGCAGATGGATTTTTGTGAGTTTGAGGCCAGCCTGGTCTATAGAGCGAGATCCAGGTAAGCCAGGGATACATGGAAAAATCCTTTCTTGGGAAACAAACCAAAACAACAACAACAACAAAAGGAAAAAGAATGAAAAAAGATCACATGTAAAGGTTAAAATGAAATGGGTAGGTAATCTAAAAAAAACTGGTACATTGTGCAACAACCTGAACTCTCCATGGTGGGAATACAAAATCAGTACAACCATATTGAAGAGCTGCCTGGAGTGTGTGTAAGACAAGAACACATGTGTGTCTTGCGACATGGTGATTCTACTACTAGCATGATGACCCATCAAGCATGTTCATGGCAATGCCATTGCAAAGAACAGAAACTGCCAAAAATGCCACTAGGATAAAAACAAGCAAGGAAGAGTATAGTGCATCCATACAGTGGCAGGGCTGTTGACTAAAAAGCCTGCATCCTGCCTGATGCATGCTTAGGTAGTGTTGCAGCACGAAGCCATAGTGCTTCTAAAGCTAAGACAGGACAATTCTGGGAGTGAGGGAAAGGGAAGGGCATGAGGAGAGCCCTTTGGGTGCTGTTTACATCGGTGTATCAGCTTCTTATTTTTCAATTAAATGTTATTCATTCATTGTATGTGTGTGTGTGTACACATGTGAGGGTGTGAGCACGTGTGTGCATGGATGTGAAACTTAGAGGCCAACTTGTGGGAATTGGTTCTCTCCTTCTACCAAGTAGACTGCATGGCAGATCAAACTCAGGCTACCGGGCTTGGTGGCAAGTACCTCGATCCGCTTGACCTTCTCATGGGCCCATTGGATTCATTTCTAAAGATCCCAAAGGCGGTACAAGCGATGCCCATTTCTTAGTGGGCTGTTCTTCAACAGTGTGCTTGAAAGACGCAACCAGATGGTTGAGACAAGGTCCAGAGAATACACAGAAGGAAGGGGCTGAAACAAGACAAAGGTACAAGGGTGGCCACACATGACCACGCATCTGAGCAGGTTTCACTTACTGCACATATAGATTTTGTCATTGAGTAGTCAGCAGCGCACACCATATCATCATAAATGTAGTAGCTCTTAGTGTCACCAGGTGATGGTCTTGGGAAAAACATTTTACACTCTTCATTGTCCATAAGGATGAGCTCTGCTTCATAGAGGTCGTCAGGTAAAGGTTGGCGCACTGTGGGAGGGAGGGTTAGATGTGACGGTCAGCTGAGTGAGGGTGACACTCCCCTTCCAGGGATATTGCTGGCAGTGGGGCGGGGGCAGCCACTCTAGGCCACAGTGGCAGGGAAGGGCTCACGACGGGCATGCAGTGACCAGGGGAAATGGCATTCAAGAGCAAGCAGAGGGCCGTGGAAGGCAGGGGCAGGCTGGGAATGACTGCACAGGTCCCAGTGTGGGGACCTCAGACAGAGCCGCCTCACCAGTCTAGGGGACTGAAACTACCCTGAGGTCAGAGAAGCCAAGGAAGGGGCAAGCCAGCTGTCAAACAGCTCTGGCTGCCCTGTGGGGACCAAACTGCATGCAGGGACTCTGGAGCCTGAATGCAGCAGTGACACAGCTCCCCAGAAATGTTGGCGAGCCTGGCAACATTGACCAATCACAAGGGTCAGCTGGTCTGTTTGCAAGGGCTCTCCCAGATCCAGGCGGGGTCATCTCCTGGGAGCAGACTGACAACAGCATGGCTCGCTTCATGCGGGGGCCACAGTGCACATCCCACAAGGCTGGTCAGGGACTGCCTATGTGCAGCAAACCGGAGCCTGGCCCCAGGCCCCGCAACCATGAGGGCATGGCAGAAGATGGCTGAAGGTCCAGTCTCTTAGGGAGGCCAGGTCCTCTGCTCTGAGAGCTGCCCCAGCCACACCTTCCCTCTGTGCCCCACTCTCATCGCCTGGCCGGACCTGAAGACTCTACCTGCCCTGACATAGGCTCTTAGAGAGTGAAAGTCCATCCCTTCCAATGCTGGTGTTCTGGTGACCAGCCTGTGGGACTGACACTTAGCGACTAGGAGCAGGGATGGGGACCCTAACTCTGACCTCAGGGAAACATCTGCCTGTAAGCCTCCTCAGGGCTGCTTTGCCAGACTGTGAACCTAAATTTCACACCAACTTTTTATTTGCTTTATTTAACTTGCCATTATGTTGTCCTAAACCAAAAGCATCTCGTGTCAAATCCTTGCCAAGGAATTCTACTCCCAATCTAAACATCTACAGCTGTCCCTTGCTGTCAGCAGGCTCTTCCTGTGGCCCAGGATGCCAGAGTCCAAAGACACCGAATTCCCTCTGCATAGGAGAACCTGTGCATGTCTCCCTGCACACCTGAGATCATCTCTAGATGACACAATAGCTGACACAAGGCAAATGTGATACAGATAGTCACAATGCTGTGTTGTTTAAGGAATCAGGACAAGGAGAACGTCACTCCCAACACTCAGGCTTTTGGTCCACAGGTGACTGGATCCACATGTATACAGGTTGCACAAGCTGGTGGACCAGGTAGTTTCCCCTTAAGGGTTGGCAGTGGAGTTCTCAGAGGTGAATGGTCCCTAGTTACACACCCAACCTGCCCCGTGCCAGGTCGCTCTCATCTTCTCAAGGACACCCTGTGTCTTTCCTGGCCAGGGCAGAGCAACCACTGTTTGCTGAGTGCCCTGCAGTACCCAGGGTCAAGCATGCTGAGAGCTCTGGAGTCAGAGAGCCCACACCTGTGTTCTGAAAGATAGAGACTTGCATTTGAACCGGGAACTGAGCTTCCCAACCACAGGAAAGGTCTCCACAGTGTCTTGCCCCTCCCCCTCTTCGCCTGCCCTGTGTACTCACCATCCTCTCTGAGATTCCCCCAGCCACTTGCCCAGCAGGCCTTTTTTTTAGGGATTTTTGTGTTTTTATCTGGGACACAGGCTGGGAGGATGTGGGAACTGAACTCCACAGGCGATTCCAGCTGCATCAGGACAATGTCACTTCCCTGGCGGTGGAATTTGTCGTAGTCTTTGTGAACGATGAGCTTGTACACTGACAGCTCCCTGCTGTACTTGGTGGGACTGCTCATCTTGGTGTAGCCTAGCCTGACCTGGTAGTCATTTGGGTTGTGAGACCTATTGCAGGGGGAGCATCTGTAAGTGTTGGCTGAACAGTGCCTCCCTGATTACCCACCCTACAGGCAGCCAGACCTTGTCTGTTCCTTATTTCAGGCGTCTCCTCCTTTCGTAATACTGTTTTTGTTTTTGTTCTTTTTCTCTTGAGGGACACTATGACCACACACAGCCTAAGCATTAATTTGAAGGTTTCTGATATCTCAGAATTCATGGGGCTGTCAGTCTCATGACTGTGTAGAACAATCAGAAGTAAATCAACCTGTACCTCTTCATCTTGTACAAGCAAAGACATACTGAGCCCTGCCCAGATCTCTCTCCTGTCTGGCATGACCCATACCCCAACCCTTACACATTGTCTTTTCTTAAGATTGTATTCCTATCTAACCATGGGCACTCAAGAAGATTTTGTGGAGAAAATAGAAGAATAAATGAAAACTTACTATTTCTGGAACACACATTATATTCTAGTGTACAGTTCACTATTATGGCTCTCTTACATGTCCACTAGAATTCCTCAATCTCCTTCCTTAAGGGCTCCTCTAGCTGTATGACTCATTGCATTTCCTTGACATACCTTCATGATCTACCACAATGGGGGTTGCCTTTGCCCCACTTTCCTGATGGGTGGGTCTCACACATCCTCCACACGACCCTCCACATCAGGTCTGTCACTCATGGAAGATGGATATGTAAATGGAACCCATGTGCAGTCATTTGTCCTCCTTGCTTCCTTTGCCCATGCAGTGAACCCAAGATGCATCTACTTGACTCTACTAATTCACTCCAGCTGTAGGAATAGTGACATTTCCCACTACAGGAGGAACACACACACACACACACACACACACACACACACACACACACACACACACACACACACGGTACCAGGATGCCTATAGAGAGGACTATGCTCCAGTGTAAGACTGGCCTGAACCCAAATGAACTTCCAATAGACATGTCCTGGATAGAGCGCCTGCAGAGAGCCCTGGACAGAGGATGCAGATGCTTGTTTACAGAGGTCCCGACTGTGTCCAGTCTTGGGGATAGGGGCCTGGGATTGACGCTTTCACTAAGCACTGAGCCTGTGCTGTGTGTCTAGCTAGTTAAGAACACCCTACCAATGGTTTCCAGGAGAAACAGGCCTGCTGCCATCTGCAAAGACTGTCTAGAGGTGAACAAGTGTCAGATACTGAAGGGAACAAAGTTTTTGATCCCTGATGTTCATGGAAGAGAAAAGAGAAGATCGGAAGTGACCACTTCAGAGCTAAAACTCGATTTCCAGCACTAATTTACTCACACCCGAGACAAGTAATTTCAGCTAGCTGTTTAAAAGCAAGGTGCATATCACTGTGACAACCACACTAGTTAGTTGAGTCTCAGGGAGGGGGAGAGGACAGTGCCAGGGTGAGAGACGAAATATGAGACCTTTGTAATAGGAGAGTCAGACGGGTAGGAGATGAGAGTCTGGTGATAAGCAGGGATGACAATCTGGGTGCAAGGCACCAGTCCAGGGCAGGGCAACAGCACAGAGGACTCTCGCTGGCAGCAAGCTATCCCAGAACACAGCCCACAAGGAAATGGCTGCTATGTACCCTTCGCCTCTCTTCCTTCCCTCCTAGTGACTCTCTCCTTCCCAGCAGAAGGGCCCCGGGGGCGGGGGGGGGGGCGGGGGGCGGAGCACGCACCTTTGGAAGCAGTGGGCAGCACCGGCTATCCAGTTTTTGTCGATGAGAACTGCTCCACAGATATGTCTGCCATATAAACGCAGACTGACCTGCCACGGCCACCGCTCAGGCGCAGCCATCTGACCGCCAAAGATCTTCCCTTGGAATTTGGTCCTGCCACATACTGTGGAGACAATCCCAGCCGCGAGGCACCTGCATTCAGGATGCACGTGCTTGGTGCCCCAAATGTCAGCATCAGCAGGACCCGGGGGACGCAATGGCCTCTCTTCTCCCTTTTCAGGCGGGCTTAGCCAAGGTCAAGAGTGGAATAGCTCATGTGACAAAGAGCAGGGAGAGGGTTGGAATAGCCCAAGGCTTTCTCTCAGCAAGGCCCACAGAACAGAGGTGCAGGCAAAGGGGAGGATGCTGCCGGGCTCTCCTCAGTCCCCATTAACTTAAGGAGCTCGGTACTGAAGAGGAAGAAACCGAAACAGAAGTCAAAGCTGGCAGAAGCCATTATTTTTCAGGTTCACGGTCATCTTAAGCCCTCCCACCATAACCCAATGTAGACTATGGTAGAACCATAAGACAACCTTGACCCTGAACTGAGGAGACTTGAGATCAGTGGGCAATAGCCAGCAGAGGAGAGCACCTTCATGTAAAGATCCCCAGTCTCAAGGCCCTCTTTTTCAATTTAAGGCCTGCAGGCCCTTTCAACCACCTATGTTCCCAAGGGAGGGGAGGAGAGGGACACACGCACTGGAGAGCTGCCTCCTACTTTGGGGGTCACTATTGCCCCTGCCTCCTTACTCTCAGACAGGGGTAGAGTAGTCCTCGTGGTCGTTTTATTTATAGTGCTGGTGGTGTTGGCAGGGTCAGCGGCCTGAGCATGCTGGGGCAAGAGGCTGAGCCAGAGCAGAGCAGCCAGCAGGCAGGCTCCGTACCCACCCTGGCCCGATTGCTGGGCCCTGGTGCCCCGCATCTGGCCGCCCTGCCTCTGGGTTCCAGTCAGGACCGGAAGCACGTGCAGACAACCGCTGAAGCTGGCAAACCGACTCTAGGGAGCATGTGTGGCCCCCTGCGACCTCGCGGGAGCTGAGCAAGGTCATTGAAAACCTAGGTCCACCAGAGGCAGTACGCACTAGAGAAGTTTTATCCTCAGGTCCTGTTTTCCGGCTTTCACAGACTCATGCTTCTTCCGGGGGCGAAAAGCATTCACTGCATCCCAGAATTTCCCAGTTTCGTTCTGTAACAATATGCACTAAAAACACTGTCGCATCACCCAGAACCAGCACGTCACCATCTCATCGGCCAAGTCCACAGAGTCAGAAGAGGGTGTTAGAAGCTAGAGTTACAGGCAGTTGTGATCTCCCAATGTGGGTCTTTGGGAACCAAACTTGAGTCCTCTGGAAGAGAAGCAAGCACCCCTCCCACACACACACATACAGTGTTCTGTCTGCATGTATGCCTGCAGGCCAGAAGAGGGCACCAGATCTCATTATAGATGGGTATGAGCCACCATGTGGTTGCTGGGAATTGAAGTCAGGACCTCTGGAAGAGCAGCCATTGTTCTTAACCTCTGAGTCATCTCTCCAGCCCCTTGTAGCAAGCACGCTTAACTACAGAACCACCCTAAAGTTCTACAATTTAAAAAAAACATTTTTATTGAGTCGTTGAAATCTTCACATATCTACACAATGATCTTGATCACACTCACCCTTCACATACACCCTTAATTCCCTTCAGGACCCCCCCATCATATTTCTCTCCCAACTTCATATTCTCCGTCCTTGTTTATTTATCGAATGAGTATGGCCCATATGCACGTTATCTGGGGAAGTGACCAGTGGCCACACTCCTAAAGAAAAGTGGCTCTCCCACAGATATCATCAACTGCTAACAGACCCTCTGCTAGAATTGGGCCTCAGAAACCCCTCCCCACTCTGTGCTGGGATTCTTAAAATTTAAGTCAATTTTTTTTGAGACAGGGTTTCTCTGGAACTAGATCTTATAGAACAGGCTGGTCGTGAACTCACAGAGATCCTCCTGCCTCTGCCTCCCAAGTGCTGGGATTAAATACATGAGCCACCACTGCCTGGCCTGTGTCAGGCTTTTATTAAAAATTTTTAATTTAATTTAAATTAGAAACAAGTTTGCTTCACATGTCAACTCCCTCTCCCTTCCCTCCTCTTTCACCCCCTTCAACCCTCCCCAACCTCTCCTCCAATCCCCACTCCACTCTCCAAGGAGGGGATCTCGAAAGTCTGTCATATGATCTGGGGCAGGGCCTAGGCCCTCCCCCATGTATCCAGGCAGAGACGGCATCCCTCCATGTGGAATGGGCTCCCAAAGTCCATCTGGATGACAGGGCTAAATGCTGATATATTGCCTGAGGCCCCAAAGGATGATGAGGCCTCCTCACTGACACCCACGTTCACAGGCTCTGGATCAGCCCCATGCTGGCCTCTCAGCTGTCAGTCTGGAGTCTATGAGCTCCCCCTTGTTCAGGTCAGCTGATTCTGTGGATTTCACCCGCCAAGTCATAACCCCTTTGCTCATCACTCCTCCCTGTCTGCAACTGGGTTCCAGGAGTTCAGTTCAGTGTCCAGCTGTGGGTGTCTGCCTCTGCTTCCTTCAGCCACTGGACGAAGGCTCTAGGCTGGCATACGAGGAAGTCGTCAATCACGTTATCAGGGAAGGGCATTTAAGGTAGCCTCTCCACTATTGGTTAGATTGCCAGCTGGTGTCATTCTTGTAGGCCTCAGGACATCTCACTAGTACCAGATCTCTCTTCAAACCTGTAATGGCTCCTTCTATTAAGGTATCTCTCATCCTTCTCTCCACTATTCTTCCCCCTACTCAACTATCCTGCTCCCCCATGTCTTCCTCTCCCCTCCTCTTTAGCCCCTCTCTTTCTCTCAGCTTCCTCACGCCCCCCTCATGCTCCCAATCCCCTCAGATGATTCAGTCCTGTTCCCCTCTCTGGGTTACCATGCATTTCTCTCTTAGGGTCCTCCCTGTTTCCCAGACTCTCTAGCTGGAGATTGTAGGCTGGCACTCCCCTGTTTCAGGCCTAAAATCCATATATGAGTAAGTACATACCATGCTTGTCTTTTTGTGCTCGGGTTACCTCACTCAGGGTGGTTTCTTTTAGTGCCATCCATTTGCCAGCAAATTTCAAGATTCCATTGTTTTTTTTTCCCCACTGAGTAGTACTCCAGTGTGTATGTAAATGTACTACATTTTCTCTATCCACTCTTCAGCTGATGGGCATCTAGGTTGCTTCCAGGTTCGGGCTATTACAAATAATGTTGCTATGAACATAGTGGAACAGACATCCTTGTTGTATGAATGTGCATCTTTTGGGTATATGCCTAAGAATGGAATTGCTGGATCTTGTGGTAGACTGATTCCCATTTTTCTGAGGAATCTCCATACTGATTTCCAAAGTGACTGTATGAGTTGGCACTCCCACCAGCAGTGGAGGAGTATTCCCCTCTCTCCACATCCTCTCCTGCATAAATTGTCATAGGTAGTTTTGATTTAACCATTCTGACAGGAGTAAGATGGTATCTCAGAATTCTTTTGATTTGCATTTCCCTGATGGCTAAGGATGTTGAACACTTTCTCAAGTGTCTCTCAGCCATTTTAAACTCCTCTATTGAGAATTCTCTATTTAGTTCTGTGCCCCACTTTTTAATTGGATCCCTTGGTGTTTTGGAGACTTGCTTCTTGAGTTCTTTTTAAATTTTGGAGATTAGCCCTCTGCCAGATGTGGTGTTAGTGAATATCTTTTCCCATTGTGTGGACTGCTTTTTTGTCTTGTTGACTGTGTTCTTTGCCTTACAGAAGCTTTTCAGTTTCAGGAGGTCCCATTTATTAATTATTGATCTCAGTGTCTGTGCTACTGGTGTTATGTTCAGGGTGTTACATTCAAGGGTACCTCCCACTTTCTCCTCTAAGAGTTTCAGTGTGGCTGGATTTATATTGAGGTCTTTGATCCATTTGGACTTAAGTTTTGTGCATGGCGAAAGACATGGATCTCTCTACAGTCTTCTACATGTCAGTATCCACTTATGCCAGCCCCATTTGTTGAAGATGCTGTTTTTTTCCAGTGTATAATTTTAGCTTCTTTGTCAAAAATCAAGTGTTTGTAGGTGTGTGGGTTAGTATCAGGGTTTTCAATTCAATTCCATTGGTCTACCTATTTTTGTGCCAATACCAAGCTGTTTCAGGACTATAGCTCTATAATAGAGCTTGAAGTCAAGGATTGTGATGCTTCTGGAAATTCCTTTACTGTACAGGGTTGTTTTGGCTATTCTGGGTCTTTTGTTTTTCCATATAAAGCTGAGTACTGTTCTTTCAAGGTCTGTGAAGAATTGTGCGGGTATTTTGATAGGGATTGCATTGAATCTGTAGATTGCTTTTGGCAAGATTGCCATTTTTACTATGTTAATCCTACCAATCCAAGAGCATGGCAGATCTTTCCATTTTCTGGTATCTTCTTTAATTTCTTTCTTTAAAGACTCAAAGTTCTTGCTGTACAGGTCTTTCACTTGTTTGGTTAGCGCTATCCCCAAATATTTTATGTTGGGGCTTTTGTAAAGGGTTTCTCTGATTTCTTTCTCAGCCCATTTATCGTCTGTATATAATAGGGCTATTGATTTTTTTGAGTTAACCTTGTATCCTGCCACTTTGCTGCAGGTGTTTATCAGCTGTAGGAGTTCCCTTGTAGAGTTTTTCATGTCACTTATGTAAACTATCATATCATCTGCAAATAGTGAAAGTTTGACCTCTTCCTTTCCAATTTGTATCTCCTTGATCTTCTTTTCTTGTTTTATTGCTCTAGCTAGAACTTCAAGTACAATATTGAAGAGATATGGAGAGAGAGGACAGCCTTGTCTTGTTCATGGTTTTAGAGGAATTGCATTGAATTTCTCTCCATTTAGTTTGAGGTTAGCTGTTGGTTTACTGTATATTGCTTTTATTATGTTCAGGTCCTGTTATCCTTGATCTCTCCAGGACCTTTATCATGAAGGGATGTTGGATTTTGTCAAAGGCTTTTTCCGTATCAAGTGAGATGATCATATGGTTTTTCTTTTGCAGTTTGTTTATATGGTGAATTACATTGATAGATTTTCGTATGTTGAACCATACCTTCATCCCTGATATGAAGCCTATTTGATCATGGTGGATGATTTTTCTGATGAGTGCTTGAATTCGGTTTGCTAATATTTTATTGAGTATTTTCGCATCAATGTTCATTAGGGAGATTGGTCTGTAGTTCTCTTTCTTAGTTGTGTCTTTGTGTGCCTTGGGTATCAAGGTAATTGTAGCTTCGTAAAAAGAGTTTGGCAATGAACCTCTTGCTTCTATTGTGTGGAACGCTTTGAGGAGTATTGGAATGAGCTCTTCTTTAAATTTCTGGTAGAATTCTGCACTGAAGTCATTTGGACCTGGGCGTTTTTTGGTTGGGAGACTTTTGATGACTGCTTCAATTTCATTAGAGGTTATAGGTCTGTTTAAATTGCTTATCTGCTTTTGATTTAATTTTGGTAAGTGATATCTATCCAGAAAATTGTTCATTTCCTTTAAATTTTTGAATTTTGTGGAGTATAGCTTTTCAAAGTATGACCTGAAGATTCTCTGGATTTTCTCAATATCCGTTGTTATGTCCCCCTTTTCATTCCTGATTTTGTTGATTTGCATGTTCTCTCTCTCTCTGCCTCTTAGTTTGGACAGAGGTTTGTCTATCTTGTTGATTTTCTCGAAGAACCAAATCTTTGTTAAATTGATTCATTGTATTGTTTTCCTAGTTTCTACTTTATTGATTTCAGTCTTCAATTTGATTATTTCCTGACATCTACTCCTCCTGGATGTGTTTGCTTCTTTTTGTTCTAAAGTTTCCAGTTGTGCTGTTAGTTCTCTAGTGTGACTGTTCCCTAGTTTCTTTATGTGGACACTTAGTGCTATGACCTTTCCTCTCGGCACTGCCTTCAAAGTGTCCCATAAGATTGGGTATGCTGTATCTTCATTTTCATTGAATTTTAGGAAATCTTTAATTTCTTTCTTTATTTCTTCCTTGACCCAGGGATGGTGCAATTGTGCGCTGTTCAATTTCCATGAGTTTGTAGGGTTTCTGCACTTTGTGTTGTTGTTGAATTCTAACTTTAAAGCATGGTGGTCTGATAAGATACAGGGGGTTATTGCAATTTTTTTGTACCTCTTGAGGTTTGTTATGTTGCCAAGTATGTGGTTGATTTAGAGAAGGTCCCATGTGGTGCTGAGAAGAAGGTATATTCTTTTGTGTTTGGGTGGAATGTTCTATAGATGTCTCAATTGGGTCATAACTTCTGTTAGTTCCTTTGTTTGTTTGTTGAGTTTCTGTCTGGTGGTCCTGTCTAGTGGTGAGAGTGGGGTGTTGAAATCTCCCAAATAACTGTATGAGGTCTTAAGTGTGATTTGAGTTTTAGTAATGTTTTTTTTTTTTACAAAGGTAGGTGCCCTTGTATTTGGGGCATAGATGTTCAGAATTGAGACTTCATCCTGATGCATTTTTCCTATGATGAATATGAAATTACCTTCTTCATCTCTTTTGATTGATTTTAGTTGAAGTCTAATTTGTTAGATACTAGGATAGCTAAGCAGCCTGTTTCTTGGATCCATTTGATTGGAAAATCTTATCCCAACCCTTTACTCTGAGGTAATATCTGTCTTTGAAGTTGAGGTGTGTTTCTTGTATGCAGCAGAAGGATGGATTCTGTCTTTGTATCTATTCTGTTAGTCTGTGTATTTTTATAGGCAAATTAAGACCATTAATATTGAGGGAAATTAAGGACCATTGAGTGTTAATTCTTGTTTGTTTTTGATTTGTTGTTGTTGGTGTAATTGTGGATTTACCCCCCCTTTTCTTATGTCTTTTGGTAAAGTTGGATTATCTATGTCTTTGTGAGCGTAGTTATCTTCCTTAGATTGAACTTTTCCTTACAGTACTTTCTGTAGGGCTGGATTTGTGGGTATGTGTTGTTTACATCTGATTTTGTTGTGGAATATCTTGTTTTCTCCATCTATCGTGATTGAAAGCTTTGTTGGGTATAGTAGTCTGGGCTGGCATCCATGGTCTCTTAGTGTTAGTAGAATATCTATCCAGGACCTTCTAGCTTTCAGAGTTTCCATGGAGAAGTCAGGTGTGATTCTGATAGGTTTGCCTTTGTATGTTACTTGGCCTTTTTCCTTTGCTGCTCTTACTATTCTTTATTTTGTATGTTCGGGGTTTTTACTATTATGTGGTGAGGGGACTTCCTTTTGTGGTCCACTCTATTTGGTGTTCTGTAAGCTTCTTGTACTTTCATTGGCATGTCTTTCTTTAGGTTGGGAAAATTTTCTTCTATGATTTTGTTGAATATGTTTTCTGCACCTTTTAGATGGTTTTATTCACTTTCTTCTATACCTATTATTCTTAGATTTGGCCTTTTCACAGTGTCCCATATTTCCTGGATATTTTGTGTTAAGGATTTGTTGGACTTGAGATTTTCCATGGTTGATGAATTTATTTCTCCTAGTGAATATTCAATGCCTGAGATTTTCTCTTCTAACTCCTGTATTGGTTTTGCTTGCATCTGTAGTTCCAGATAATTTACTCACCTTTTCTAGTTCCAGCATTCCTTCAGACTGTGTTTTGTGTTTATTGTCTCTATTTCAGCTTTCAAACCTTGCACTGTTTGAATTGTTTCTTGTAATTTTTGGTTTGTCTTTTCTTTCATTTCTTTAAAAGATTGCATCATTTCTTCCTTTAGGGTTTCTATCATCTTTATGAAGTTGGTTTTTAGGTCATCCTTTTCTGTTTCATCTATGTTGTGATGTTCACTAGGGTCTCTAGACTCTGGTGGCGTCATATTGTTTTTTCTGTCGTTGAATTTGTTCTTGTATTGTCGTCTTCCCACTCCTTCTTTCAGTTGGTACAGATGGGGTCTCTTCCTTTCCTGGTGAGTACGGGTCCAAGGCTCTCTTCCAGTGTGCAAGTAGGTCCAGATCACTGATGGGTCTGTTGGTGGGTGCACATGGGTCTCAGACACTCCCTCTCCTGGTGGGTGGGAGCTCTGCCCTCTGCCTTCTGCCCTCTGCCTTCTGCCTTGAGTGGGGGTGGGTTTAGGCAGGTTCTCTCAGCAGACTCCTGGTAGCAAGGTCCTCTGGGGGCAAGTCGAGCTTGCTGCAGTTCCCAACCCAGGAGATCCCGGAGAGGGTGAGCGGAAGGAAGTGGGGACCAGTAAGGTGGCCTGGAGCTCACCTCTACCCTCTGTCCCTCTGTCCTCTGCCCTCTGCCCTCTGCCCTGTGACCTGTGTCAGGATTTTTAAATGGCTTGATGTTGTGCAGGTCTTGGGTAAGTACCACCACTGCTGTGAGTGTTAGCTGTTTGAATTCCAGTTTTCTTTCTGGCAACTTTGATTCGATAGTCATACCCTCAGCAGAGTGGCTAGTTCTGAGCTCAGGCAAGATTGGTTTTTAACACCTGAATTGTGTACGTGTCCCTGATTGTGTGCACATATTGTGTAGACGTTTGTGGAGGCCAGAGGACAACCTATGGTGCTGTTCCTCAGGCACCACCGCCTTGCTTGTTGAGACACTGTCTATTACTGGCTTGTTTACTTGCCAAGTAGGCTAGGTTGGCTGGCCAGTGAGTCCCGGGGATCCATCTGTCTCTGCCTCCAGCACTGCTGGGATAATAAAGCATGCCACCAAACTCTGATTTTCTTCTTACCTAGTTTCTGGGGGTTGACCCCACGCCTTCACACTTGTCCCACTATCACCCCAGTCCCAATATCTAGATATTTGTAACTCCTGTTTGTGATGATAGCTAAGTCCCTTGTAATCATGCCTCCCTTTATCAGAGATGGCACATGAGGTCTTTTGTTCATTTTTTATCAGCTGCCCTGTAAGGAGGTAGCTGATGTTTTTCCCAAAGGGACAGATCTTAATTTAGGAATTTAGGCAAGTCAATGTGAGTGACTTGGGCCAAGCAAGCTGAAATCTTTAGCCAGCTTTGATAATACATTCTTTCTAGTGCCATTTATTCATTTAAAATGAAGTCAAAGGATTGAAGATCATGGGCACAGTGAAAATTGTGTAAAACAACTCAAATTTTGCAAATATATTTAAATGTCTGATCATTAATGTGAGTTCTGTGATTACTGTGTGAACCATGAGAGGAAATAAACCCTTCCTCTCCCCAAGTTGCTTTTGGTCATGGTGTTTCATCACAGCAATGGTAACCCTAGCTAAGACAGAGGTATTTAGATGAAATGAGGCAGTCAGGTTTCAAATGCTCCATTAGATAAGTATAAATCAAAATCCTCTATCTCCAAGCCATTGGGGTTTTGTTCTTGATGGGGAAGCCCTGTGTACATGTCAATAAAGCACTGTTGGCCAATAGGGAAGCAAGATAGGTGGGACTAGGAGTCCAGGAGGACTCTGGGTAGGAGAAACACAGGGAGTCATGATGTAGCCTGCCAGAGAAGTAAGATGTCCGGAACTTTTCTCCTGTAAGAGAAATACTTAGATTAACAATTATGGGATAAATACTTAAGTCAGAGCTAGCCAGTAAGAAACTAGCAAGACCAACAGCTTCATAATTAATACAGCGTCTTGTGTGTTATTTGGGGACTACAATGCGGAAGAGCCCAGGCGACTGGTGGGGAAAAAGCAAAGTGGCTGGCAAGGAAAATGCTTCTCTCTACAGTTTCGTTTCTGTAAATGTTAAGACCTTATTGTTGTAAGCAGGACTTTATGTGTTAGTCTTTTATTAGTGTATTTAACTTTGACCTAAGGAGTGTCAAAGTCTTTTATTAGTGTATTTAACTTTGACCTAAGGAGTGTCAAAGTACTTTTAATTATAGAAAGCTGTAAATTATATCTTTCACAAATCTTATGACGTACTTAAATTTTTCTGTTTTTTCCCCCATTAGTCTGTTTTAAGTTTAGAGCAATCTTTTACTTTTATGACAAAACTAATTTTTAATCTAAAATCTTTTCTTATCCAAAAGCAATTTGTTTTTCCTTTAACTTTCTTAACCGAAAATAATTGCTCATAGCTGTAACTTGTGCATCTCTTTCTCATACCTGATGTCCCCTTTCTTTCCCTGAGAGAAGGGATAGAGACACGCTCCACACCGCTGCTCACATTCTGAGGGAGCGTCCTAATCTTTGGGGAGACTTTAATCTTTAGTATTTGGAGTCTCGACTTTGCTGCACAAAGAGAATTACAGTATAAGCCAGTACGAAGCCAAGATGGAGTTTATGAAAAGAAACTTTAATTTGGACTTTCAATTTCATTTTATCCACAAATGTGAAGATAAGGAAACCTAGCAAGACGGTGAGACGCAGGCGTGTTTCTCACCTAGGAGACCTGCCTCATTGTAGGTGGGATTTGGAGCTAGAATATCCAGAGCTTAGGAGCTTACATGAAACCCTAGGTGCTCTCATGAAGAGGAGCTCAGTGTGGAGGATCCGGAGATGAGCAAGTGACTAGGAGATGGGGAATTGAGAGAACATAGGGATGGGATTTGTGACCTGCCAGAATTAACTTATCTTTAGCAGTAAATAGTAATCTCGAGTTTTAGTCAGGAGATGAAGTCAACATTCCAACATTTTTTTAACATTGCACAGAATCCCTGCTGATTTAAAGATACCCAAGCAGAGAAGGCCTGCCAGGTCTCCAGACCGCTCAGGCAAAGCATGGCATTGTGTCTCTCACACTCCGAAGGAGCTCCCCTTGTGGCTTTGAAAGAGCAGCCTTTCTCCCTGCATCTGGTCCACCAGACGGACACAACTTCTGCGTCCAGGCCCGCTCTGGCCCGCCAGCCCTTTGGGTCCTTGGTCCATGCCTGCAAGTACTGACTTTGGTCTTGTTGCTCTGAAGTTAGATCACTTGCCTCCCTCCTGCCTGCCAGGGTCAATGAGACTCATGGGCATTATATCAAGCTTTTTTTTTTTTTTTTTTGGTTTTTCGAGACAGGGTTTCTCTGTATTGTTTTGGAGGCTATCGGTCCAGCCCAGCCTCGAACTCACAGAGATCCGCCTGCCTCTGCCTCCCGAGTGCTGGGATTAAAGGCGTGCACCACCACCACCCGGCTATATCAAGTTTTAAAAGCTATTTTATTTATTCCTAACTGTGCATACACATGTGTGGGTGTGTACAGGAGAGAGCACCGTTGACTACAGAGACTACAGAGAAAGTGATGGATCTCTTGGAGCTGAAGTTACAGAAAACCACCAACATGGGTGCCAGAAACTGAACTCGGGTTCAGAGCAGAGCAGAGCAGAGCCCTCTTAACCTCTGAGCCATCCCTCCAGCCCCAGCGTCAGGCCTTTCTCAGACTCTGCTCAGGTACAGCCTTTCACTTACACTTTTCTTTCCATATTTTTGCTTGAGATGTATTTATTATTCTATGTGTATGAGTGTGATGATGCTTGAATATCTGTACGTGTGTTCCTGGTGCCCATGAAGGTCCAAAGACAAGGGTACCTCGGATCCCCTAGAACTGGAGCTACAGACCACTGTGAGCTGTCATGTGGGTGCTGGGAGTTGAACCCGCTTCCCCTGAGAGGAGCCAGTGCTCTCAGCCATTGAGTCATCTCTCTAGTCCTTCCTCCTCATGGTTTGCTCTTGCTTAAATTCACTCTGACACGGGAGCTTCACTCTGACACCGGCCTCTCTGTGTCAGGCACTTGGAATGCACTGTAGAGCAGGGCAGAGGTAATTCTACCTTCACCAAACAGGTCCTGATAGCAAAGCTAGGCATGGATCATACAAGAAGTCATTGAGATAAGTTGTGGGTTGATGTTATAAAGGAATGAAGGGCACTCTATTACTCTGAAGAAGGCACTGAGGTCTTGAGGGTCAAAGGACATTTCAGAAGAATAGTTACTTGAGCCAAGATGTAACTGGGCTAAAGAGAGAAAAGTGCCCCCGGGTAACAAGGATCACCCAGCACCTAAGGAATGGAAAGGGACTGAGACAGCTGGAGCATGGAGAACCCGAAAGGTAGGCAGGGAAGGATGAGAATGGGGATACTGGGCCTCGTGCATAGAGGATGTTCTGTGTGGTACTCAGCTCTATTGCTGGGTCAAAGTACTTGATCACCCTACTAAAGCAAAGGTTTATTTTGAGTCATATTTTAAGGGATCTCTGTCCGTTGTCACTTGGCCCTGTTGTTTTGGGTCTGGTAGGGCAGAGTGTATCATGTGGGTATGAGGCAGGATGTATAAAAGGGGGGAACTTTGGAGACGTAGGGAAGGAAAGGAGTCCCTTTTTAGAGTCTGGATGAAGTCTCTGCCCAGTAGAAAATCAAGAATACTATCGCAGTTAACATTGTCTGTAAATGCTGACGACATGGGCAATACTTTTAAAATACAGAAACGTTTTCAAATAAAATAGGAATAAGTCCAAGCTTGCAGCCTGTACATATATAACCTAAGGTCGGACCTTATTCCTTTCCTGAATATTTTTTGGGAATCTTGCAAACAGGTTTATTATCTTTCCTTTACAGTGACAATGTCCTAACTTCTCCCATCCCCATCTAGGGTTTATCACCTGTAGTTCTGTCAGAGTACCCAGGAGTCACCATTTCATCTCACTGAAAGTCTTCAGCAACTTTTAGATAATATCATCAAAACCCACCCATACCCTGTGACTACCGGAAAGACAATGATGTGTGACTCTCTTTGGAGAAGCCCATACCTGTTGTCTCTCTATTGACTTTCCCAAATTTAAACCCGTTAACATTTCCTTCAGTAAACTCCATTTCTGCTGCAGAATGGCTTATCCTGAGATTCCATTCTGAAAGGAAGTCAAGAACCTGGCTTTATCTGAGCAGAGGTCCCTGAACTTCTCAGACTGCTGCATGCAGCAGTGGGAAGCAGTTATACAGCAGTGGGAAGCAGTCATCAGCAGTGTGAAAGCAGTCACACCACAGTGTGAAGCAGTCATCAGCAGTGTGAAAGCAGTCATGCAGCCTCAGGAAGCAGTCATGCAGCAGCGTAAAGCAGTCATCAGCAGTGAGAAGCAGTCACACAGCAGTGAGAATCAGTCACTCAGCAGTGTGAAACAGTCATGCAGCCTCAGGAAGCAGTCACACCACAGTGTGAAGCAGTCATCAGCAGTGTGAAAGCAGTCATGCAGCCTCAGGAAGCAGTCATGCAGCAGTGAGAATCAGTCACTCAGCAGTGTGAAACAGGAAGCAGTCACACCACAGTGTGAAGCAGTCATCAGCAGTGATAAGCAGTCACACAGCAATGGGAAGCAGTCATGCAGCCGTGAGAAGCAGTCACTCAGCAGTGATAAGCAGTCATGCAGCCGTGGTAAGCAGTCATGCAGCAGTGAGAAGCAGTCACTCAGCAGTGTGAAACAGTCATGCAGCCGTGAGAAGCAGTCACTCAGCAGTGTAAAGCAGTCATGCAGCCGTGAGAAGCAGCATTGCTGGGCTGGGCATTGCTGACAAATGTCTTACTCTGTGCTAGCTAGGAGGCAAAGAGAGAGGAAGAGGATGTGTCCCCATGTCTTTCCAGGGTACATCGGCAATGACAATGACCTAACTTCCTCCCCAGTAGACCTCATAAAGGTTCCACCACCTTCCAATCACAGTCTTGGCACCATGCCTTTAACACATAGACCTTCCATGAACATTTCATCTACAAACTCCACCAACTTTGATGAAAAAAAAAGTAACAACGAGAAAGAAGTGGAAAGTTTTATTTAGTGCAGAAGCACCAAGTGAGGCAGGCCTCTGCTCCGCTACCATCTGTGGGGGCTAGAGTCTGTCTCTCATGTCTGGGTTCCCCTTGGAAACATAGAGAAAAGACCTGGGTTTGCAGGTTAAGGAAGGATTGGACATTGGGGAAAGCTGACGGTTCCTTTAACATACACAGATGTCAGCTTATTTATGGGAACTGCCTGAAGCCAGGGTCAAGGTGATTGTACGAAAGTGGCCAGTCTTCACTCTGCTCTTACCCCAGGAAACAGAATCTACTAGGAAAACTTGCGTCCTGGGCAACTCAGCCAATGAGGTGATCTATGTCATTGACACCGATGAGGTCTTTGGGTCTGGACTGAACTGTAGTGACTGTCTAGGAAAATGGAGATAACCAGAGCACACTGGTAACCAAGAGGTTTTACATAAAAACAAGATCAAGAAGGTTAGTTACAGAAATGGCCCCATTCCTCCTAAGCACTGACAATGAAGAGGCAATAATGGGTATAACTAGCTGGGGAATGGTACCATCACCTAAGGCATTGCTTCCACTCATGTCTGTACCAGTCTCTTGATCAAGCAGGTTGTTGGATTAGCTTGTGCTTCACATTGTTGAATGGCTCTAGCAGCTGATGGAGAGATATTGCTTGAGTCTATAACAACTGTGGCCAGGTGGGTTCAGGGTCGACAGCATATCAGCTAACTCCTTGAAAAGTTACAAACCGGCGACATAGTAAGAAGGTGGTTGGTATTGCCTGTGGTCATACCTCATTCATGGCTATTCTGGACAACAGCAAGGTGTACGGCTACAATTGAAATGGGCAGATAGGCTGGAGAAACTCTGGCAACTGGCTGACCCCAGTCAGAGTAGCAACTCCATGCTGAATGCATGTGCACCATGTTATTCATAGCTACCACACATCCTAGCACTAATTCTAATTACAGCTTGCTCTCTGTCTAGGCAGCTAATACATACAGGAGGCTGGGAACTGGCAATAAAAATAACCCTCCAAACCCAGCATGTGTCTTGGTGGAAAAGAAAGGACTGCCAGCCTGCCACTCCACCCACACGCCCGCCGCCCAAACCCAGGGCGTGCACGTGTGGCCAGTGCCAGAGTCAGCCCACGGTTCTTCCCACATCCCCTGCTTCCCCTGCAGGGGATGATGCTTTTGCCTGTTCTGCTCCCTCTGCTGTCACGTGGTGCCTTCTGTCTGAAGAGCACGAGGATTTTGAACCAATATAGAGTCCCCGGGGAAAGAATTTGATAATCCCGCAACTGCGGATCTGAAGTTCTAAGTAGTGGGGGAATATATTCACGTCCGAAATAAATTCCTATCCATAAAGTTAATTCGAAGCCCTATGTGAGCACCTTCCTGCTGGATTAAAGACGCGAAGGAAGTGATACAAATAGACTGCTTCCGCCACCCATGCACTGTGCTTTTTTTTTCAGAACCTCTACACAGACACAGGTCTGCCATGGAGAGTGCTGTCAGTCTGTTGGACTTGGTGATGCCTTACTGTGGAAAGAGACACAAAACAAACAAACAAACAAACAAAAAAACCCTTAGTCAGCACATCATTAGGCGAGGAGTTCATTGCCAAAGCAAGAAGAGGTGGAGCCTCGAAGAGCTGGAGCTCAAGGCTGTTGAGCTGTGTGGGTGCTTTGGTGGCACTGTGGGTGATGTGATTCTTTAGGGAAACCCACCAGTTTGCCATTCCCTCCCACATCAGAGATACGGTACCCTGAAGGGATATATGAAGGATGCATGCTTTTCCGGAGCCCATTTTCACAACTATTATTATTATTATTATTATTATTATTATTATTGGTTTTTCAAGACAGGGTTTTTTCTGTGTAGCCCTGGCTGTCCTGGAACTTGCTCTGTGGACCAGGCTGAACTTGAACTCAGAGATTCACTTGTCAGACTCCTAAGTATTGGGATTAAAGGTGTGTGCCACCACCACCTGGCCTCACAACTCTTCTTTGCAGATGTTTGCCCCACATTGGGCTGAAACACTGTGGAAGGATGAAAGTTTAGCTTATTTGCTTTTTTCCCCCCACTCTGATGGAAGGAACTTCTGAACTTAGGAAAAGGAAATCGGTGACAAGCTCCCTGGGTCATGTACCACAACCCTTTGACACCAGGAGTGACCGCAGGTGTGGTATTGGAGAGGAACACAGACACCCCCCACCCCAAGATTCCCTCAGTCCTGTGAATGGGCTTCAGCATCCTGAGGGGTTTTTGCTGCTGTGCTTTTGGGTTGACAAGTTAAAGCTTCAGGTATTTCAAAACAATATTGCATTTAATATGATACTTAAACTATTGAAATATGTGAAGAAAATTTTAGGTTTGTCAGGATTTGCTTAAGATTTGAGAAATAAAAGGAAGCAGCAAACTGACGAGGTGATGCTGATGGTGTTTGCGGTGATGATGTTAATTGTACTAACAGTGATGGTACTGGCAGTAGTTGGGCTGCTGCTAATGCAGTGAGGAGGAAGAAGATGCTCATGATGGAGCAGAAGACAGGGATGATGACAATTATTATGACACAGGGTAATAATGATGAAGACGTGTTCTCTGAGACAGTGATGGGAGTGTAGACATTGTTGATGCATTATTCTAGTATATTAATATACTATTATCATTTTTATTAATGGTTACAAAGCCTTCTAGAAGCAGAAGAAGGAAGACGATGAAATGAAGAGCAAATCAACACAACATTAGGAGTGAGACACATCCACAACACTGTGTCACTTACTTCCTGGGTGGCCTGAAAAACGTAATTAGCCACAAGTGTACTTTAATTTCTTCATCTCCACTAGGGCTCCTCGGGATGAGATGCTATGGATAAAGTACATGACTTGGTAGTTTGAATGCAATTGGCCCCCAATAAGTTCACAGGGGTTGGCACTATTAGGAGGTGTGGCTTTGTTGGAGTAGGTGTGACCTTTCTGGAGAAAGTGTGTCACTATGAGGTGGGATTTGAGGTCTCTTTTGCTCCAGCTTTACTCAGTGTGACCCTCAGACCACTTCCTGTTGCCTGCAAGATGTAGAACTCTCAGCTGTTTCTCCGGCACCATGTCTGCCTGCATGGCACCCTGTCCTACTATGATGATAATTGACTGAACCTCTGACCTGTAAGCAAACCACCCCAAATGAATATTTTTCTTCATGAGAGTTGCAGTGGTCATGGTGTCTCTCCACAGCAGTAGAAACCCTATCTAAGACAATGGCACACAGGAGCGGATGAATTGTCTCCTAACTTCACCCCGACTGTGTGTGCATCCAACAGAGGATTGCTATCCAGAATATACAAAGAGCTAAATTTTTTGTGGAGTATTAGGTGACTATAATTGTGTACACATAAGGCTGGATTATCTATTGTTTTATTGATATACATGTCTGTTTTCATGCCAGTACCATTCTGTTTTTATTACGTAGACTCTGTATTATAACTTGAGATCTGGTATGATGAAGCCTCCAGCATTGTTCCTTTTGCTCAGAATTGTTTTGAATATGTTTTTGTGTTGCCATATGGATTTTAAGACCCCCCCCCAGATTTCTGTGAAGAATGTCACAGGGAGTTTGATTGAGAGTGTGTCAAATCTGTAAATTGCTTTTTGTAGGATTCCTATTATTAATTCTACCAATTCATGAGCATGGGTGATCTCTCCATCATCCAATGTCTTCCTCAGCCTCTTTCTTTAGAGATTTAAAGTGTTCAGGTCTCTCTCCTCTTTTTTTGAAGGGTTTTGTTTAAATAAGGTCAAAATTACACTAAGGCAAAACAGAATCAATGTCTTTTAGGGAAAATGGGCAGTAGGAAAAAAATGAATTCAACAGAAAACAAAGGGGATTCAGGAATAAGAAACATGGCTAATAAGAAATGTATTATAATGTATAGAAATGCACTTACACATGTCAAGCCACTGTTACATTTATGTGTAAAAATTTTCAGATTAGACACTGACATATGTAGTGTATGTATATATATGTACATATGTTTGTGTGTATACAACTGTATACATAGAATTTTGTAATAGTCCTATTGATTTATAAAAACTTAGAAAAAATCAAGTCATTCAATTCTCTCACTATTGTGTAGTAGTTTCCTTCTCAACAACATCTTCAACCTTGGAGGAAAACTCATCAAGACGCAGGATATTCTAAAGGGAGGTGAAAGGTTTTATCCTACAGGGGAGCTCCTTAACCTCAGACAGCAAACAATTCAGAAGGCTTCAGGAAGTCCCCGAAACTTACCAGATACCTCAGGTCCCACCTTCCCCAAGAACATATTAGTGCTAAGGACTGCTTTGAGACACTCTAAGACCAGCTGAACTGCCTGGAAGAAAGTCAGAGTGGACAAGCTACCTGCAAGAGGCAGTCAGCTAAGCTCTCTGGAGAAAGCAAAGACCAGCCAAGCTGTCCAGAAGACATGGAGGCCTGCTAAACTCCCAACCTGTTGAGCTGTCTGAAAGGTTTTCAGTATGTTCCAGGTTCCCAGATTTCATGAGTTGCATGCTGGGGTGGGTTTTTGGTGATGCAGCTGTCTTTGAGTCATTTCTACTCCTGTTAAGTAACCCCTCTCCTATACTCGTGTAACTTAACCTAATAAAACCCAATTTCCACCTCGGAGAAACCCTGCCTCGAAAATCAAAAAAAAAAAAAAAAAAAAAAAAACAACAACAACCCAATTTTCTAGATAAACTCTATCTCTGAGTTTTATTCCCAGTATTACTAATGGTCTGATTATAAATCAGGGTGATAAAATAAGAAATCCAATAAAGCTGATAAAACAGAGCTAAACCATAGAACCAAGACACAATTTAAAAAAATAAAAATATTTGCACACTTTCCAAAGAAGATTGGGGCAAAGATACAGAAATCACACAATATAATATCCTCAAAATGACAGATACACAGATCAGTAAAGCAGAATAAGCAGCCTAGAATTAAACCCTTCTATATATAGTCAAATGATTTTTCACCAGGAGGGCATGTCCATTCAATAGAGAAAGGTCAGTGCTTTCAACACATGGTGGTAGGAAAACTAGATTCCCTCATGCAACAATATAAAGCAATCTGTTTGTCTTATGCAATACAGAAACCAACTCAAAATGCACGGATGATACAAAAGTAAGAAGCAACACCATAAAATTCTTAAAAGAAAGTGGCAGGAAACGTTCGTAAGGTTGGATTGCAATGGCTTCTCCACTAAAAGCAAGGTAATAAACGATAAAAGAGATAATGTGAGATTCTCTAGAATCAACTTCTGTACCACGAAGGACACAATTACTGTATTATGCTAAAGTCTGAAATACATAAAGAACCCATGCTAGTGCTGAGGTTGCTACCTGTAATTCCAGCGTGGAGGAAGAAGTGGGGATCTTCAGAGCAAGATGGTTAGCAAAACTAGCAACACAGCTGCAGGTTCAGCAAGAAACTCAATACACAAGATGGGAGAGCCCTAAAGTCAGTCTTAGACCTTCACACATAAGCAAATGTGCATACATGCACATGACACAAATACACACGCAGAAATAGGGTAAGCTTGTAAAGAGTGATCAGACCAACAGATCAATGCAGAACTTCCTCGTGGAGTGTGTCAATGCTGTTTAGGGAGAGAGGAGAGGCAAACACTGAAGATGTTTGAAAAGCCTTAAGGAATCGTATAATTTTATGTTCACTAGGATTACACAAAATGCGTACGTGTGTGTTAAATGAAGCTATCTCACTTGGGCTGACAATGCTCTCCTGTAAGAACCATAGAACCGCTAACAACCCCCTCCCCCGAGCTAGACGTGAGACACTGTCAAACAATACAGGCTATTGCCGCTGCCCTTGGTTCTTCCCTAGAGGTTGACAGTACATCCCTGTTGTGGAAGACGCCACATACTTCAACACAGGACTCAGAAGATTTGAAACCTCACATGAAAGCCTCCTTCCTAATATTTAGCTGTGCAAGCTACCAAGGGAGGGAAGCAATCGTTAATACTGCCCAGCTGTGACTTCTATTAGCAATAATTGTGTCCAGCACGGCAAACTATCCCTCAAGGGGCAGTAGCAGCTCTCATATCTTGAGGGTAACCACCAGTTGACTAAGGTCCTCTCAACAGGAGGGAAATCATGCCTTGCCCTGGAAACACAACCAACCACTCAAGGCCACTGAAGTCATGGATCTTAAAGCTACTGCCGTTTTACTAGATTCACATAATTCCTAACTGCATTTTAAAATTCACCCTTATACCTACGGATAAGTGTGGCTCTCACTTCATGTCAAAGAAGCTTCTCTTCACAAAAAACAGAGACTATGACAAAAAAATCACAACTGAGCTGGGTGTTGGTGGTGCATACCTTTAGTTCCAGCACTCGGGAGGCAGAGGCAGGTAGATCTCTGTGAGTTCGAGGCCAGCCTGGTCTACAGAGTGAGTTCCAGGGCAGCATCCAAAACAATACAGAGAAACCCTGTCTCTAAAACCAAAAAACCAACCAACCAACCAACCAACCAAACAAACAAACAAAAACACAACTGGTCAAATGCATTGATCGATGGATGGTGAAGTGCCATCCCAAGGAATACATCTACAATACAAACTCTTGTCTCCATGGCTCAGGAAAAATCAAAGAGGAGGGAGCAGACAGATTGTAATAGCAGAGGACCAGGAAATCTGTTATAAGATTGCCTACTAGAAATCATAAGAAAGCCCATGATAACTCAACAATGTGGCTACTTAAGCAAGACCTGAACAATGGCAACACCAATTAATATGCTAATATGAGGGAGAAATCTCACAGGGCCCTACCCTTAAATGATGAACTACAGGAAACTAGGGACTGCTGAGAGACGGAGAATTAATCATTTCCAGGGGTGCGCTTCCTAATTGGTTATCCAATACCAAGTGGCCAGCTCTGAAATCGTAGATACACAAGCAACATTGAACAGTCTGAGAAGGTTGTACTTAAACATATTTATATATGTGGCAATAATAAGGCAAAAGAGACCATCAATTTGAGTGGGAGGGGGATATGTGGGAGGGGTTGGGGGAGGAAAAGGGAGAAGTGATGAAATTATATTTTAATTAAAATTTAAGAAATAATTTTAAAAGACTGGTGCATAAATACAGCAAAGACAAACCATCATTAAAGTCTAAAAAACAGTGGCGCATAGGCTTATAAGAGACAGAGAAGGGGGAAGGACAGCCGCAGACCCACTCTGTGGCCCCGACAGGCATGTGGTGGAGAAATTAGAGCGATGGTGAAGTGGGGTGGTTTGTGCACTCTGGAGAGAGGTGACGATGGTGAGGAACAGGCTGATATGGGTGGTCCATGCTGCCACCGACAGCCATGCTGATGCCCAGCTTGAGCTACAGCCGAGAGCCATGTTTGGGTCTGTGGTACCAGGAGTCTGGGATGATGTCCATGGCCTGTGGATCACCAAAGGCCATGCAGATGCCTAAGGTCTGGATCGCCACCTGAGGCCACGTTGGTGTCTAAGGGCCAAGTTGTCGCTGGGGCCATACCGATCTGTGTGGCCTGCAGAACTTCCCAGGACCATAGTAATGTCAAGGACCTAGCTGTGGCAGAGGACCATGTCTGGATCCACGGTCCTACCACAGCTGGGGTCTGGGTTGAGGCCCATGGACTGAGTTTTTATTGAGGATTGGGGAGAATGATGTGAAATTCCCAAAGAATCAATAAAAGAATTTATATTTAAAGAGAGAGAGAGAGAGAGAGAGAGAGAGAGAGAGAGAGAGAGAGAGAGAGAAGGATCTTCACATAATGTGTAGACCATGTGCCTGTGAAATTGAAGTTTGTGAAAATTGTGGAAAGAAGACATTGTTATTTTGTTTGATAATGAGCCCAGGAAAACAAAAACAAAACAAAGCAAAAAACCGTTGAAAACAAAGTTCTAACCGTTAGTTGAAATTCCAGTTGTTAGTGTTTTCCCATGTTTCTTTATGTCTCTGTATATATAGATTTATAAAACAGAATTATTGCACTTGGCAAAAGTTATTCCATTGTGTTGATCTACTATTGCTAATTTATTTATATTTATCTAATTATTAATTAATCTGATTCCCCTTTAACTGTTTGGGCTTTGATAGCAGATGCCGCCAGGGATATTCTTAGCACAAGAATACTACTTTTAAATATATACTGAATATTTCAGTGTTTAATGTCAATTTATTTATATTTTAATGCAAAATAAGTAAAGACATTTCAATGACATCAAAGCATGTTATCTAGGAATAAATACACACATGCTTATGTTAATCCCAAAGATGGGAGGATAAAACCACCAACCCAAATCATCATGGCCAAATTAATTAAAAGGTATTTTTTTATTGATGTACAAGGGCTGCCTCCCACTAAGGTGGGGTTAGAGAGGTCAGCATTGTATGTGAGGAAGACAAAGCTTTTATAGCTCAGGGGTAGGGGGTTTCCAAATGAGGGATTTGCAAGCAAGATAGGTGGGGTCACAGAAGCAGAACATAAGCATAACAAGTTAGTCCTCCCTGAAACAAAGACATTGTTTCAAGATGGGCATAACAAGGTAGTCATAGCAACAGGAAGTCATAACAAGGTAGTCATAGGTGGTCATAAAACCTTTTGAAACAGAGGCAGTGTTGCAGGATGATTCTGCATAGCATTCTGAACAAAAACATGGTTGCTATTTCCTGGATGAGGCAGCATAAAAGTATTTGCAGTTATGGTTACAGGTCGGGCATAGCCCAAGTCTTGAGAAACAGAGGTTTAATCATAAACAGGATTGAATCTAGTCTGTCTTTATTATAAGATGGCTTTTAAGCAGGCTGGTTCTTTACTTAACTGTCAAAACAATTCAAAATCTTATCAAGGCATTAAAGAAAATGGAAACAGACTTAAAAAAAACTGTACTCTTACATGGTTCTCTTTCCTATAAACTAATTCTATATATACATTTATTTACTTCATTTTTTATTTAAACATTTGCTTATTTAGCTTTTGTGATTAAAGAACCAGTCAAAATGTAAAAACTAAATTTAAAAAAGCTGAGGAGACAGCTTAGTGCTCAGTGAGTAAAGTGTTTACCAGACAAACATGAGGACCTGAGTTCAGTTCCAAGCTCTGAAGTAAAAAGCCAGGTATGTAGAAGTATATGCATGTGTGAATGAGTGTGTGTGTGTGTGTGTGTGTCTGCATGCACACACAAGCTCACTCCAGCTGGGGAGAGATTTTTATAATCCTAGCCTCCTAGTGCTGGTGACTTGGAAACAGATGGATCCCTGCAGCTCATTGACCAGATGACCTAACCGAATTTGCCAGCCCTAGGTTCTAGTGAGAATCCCTCCTTCAAAATGAAGGTGGATGTTATCTGAGGAATGATAGCCATATTGACCCCTGGCCTTGAAACACACTCATATTCATGTACATTGTACCTACATGTACATATACCTGCACACACATGAACATGCATATACACCAAAAAGAATAAAATATTGTTTATTGCTTAAAATATGATAGAAAAGTACAAACTATATTAAAATTTAAGAGACCACTTGTGGCAATAAGCCACTCCATCTGATAACATCCCCAATCCTAGTTCATTTGGGATTGGAGGGGTCATCCTTCTGTGTGGGTCTCTTCAAAGGACTAGAATTTTACTCTCCATGCCCACGTCTAGTGTCATGGTTCCTCCCCCCACCTAACCATCCACTATAGACTGGGACTCCTGAAGTTTGCTTCTGAAAGTCTCAATTCTGCCAGCCTTCCTCAGCAATATGGAGTTCCAGTCCTCCCCCAAGATCCCTTAGATGTGGGGCTCCTCATAGCTGCAGACCTGGATCCTAACTCCACTAATACAGCTAACCCCACTAGTGTCACAGACCTCTGGCTCCATTAGCCTCACAGTGTTCGAAATATGAAAGGAGTATGACCAGAAAACTGACCCGCAGGACAGTCAGGTCACCGGAGAACCGGTGCCAGAGAAGAAAAGAGAGAACACAGTTAGTCACAGCTCAAATACAGGAGAAGGTTTGGGAGACACCTCAGCCGTTTAAGGGCCGGCCACATAGGCACGAGGGCCTGAGCTTGAATCTCCAGCACGCACATAAACTCCAGATGCTACAGTGCAGGCCTGCGACCCATTAGCTGGGGGTGTGGTGGTGGTGATGTGAGCAATGGGATGATGCCCACCACAGTTGAACACCAGTGTATGAGCTCTTGTCCAGGGCTCAGTGAGAGAACCTGTCTGGAAAAAGTAACGATGTAGACTCCTTGAAGAGGGCACTCAGCCTTTGGCCTCCACTGGCATACACAACTCATGCACAAGTACAGACACCTAACCGCAGGAAGGCTCATGCGAGCGCACACAGACACCACACACTTACGAGAGGCATGTAGCTAAGTCAGTCACTAGAAAGGAGATTCAACTGTCCTGCTCATTTACAAGCGGAGGGTCATCCTGGCTGTCAAAACTTGTCAGGGAGTTGCTCTGGTCTCTGTTGACTAATTCATAGAGAAGCTCCAACTAGTTGTGACTTACCAAAGCACTGCCCACTGAAGGGCTAGAATACCTTGGTTGCTGGGCCTTTCCTATGTAGGACAGAGAAGGAGCCTGCTGGCTCAAGAAAGAAGTGGCCCTTGTCAGTCACCAGGCCCTCTTATTCCCTGGTCCTCAGCCCAAACCTAACTGGCTCCTCAGCAACTGCTCTTTCTGCCTGTGCTTACTCACCCCTGCGCTAGCGCTCCCCCCCAGCCCCTCCCCCCGCCCAGGTTGAGCTCAGTCATTCATAAACACTAGCAGTGAGCTCCTGATTCTTGGCTCCACTGGGGCGGGCGACAAGATCACCTAAACCATAGCAGAGTTTACTCCACCCTTTATCTCCGCTCATCAGCCTAGCCCTGGACACTGGACCCAGCTTGAGGACCCTTGTCCTCAGCTCTGCTGTGAGGGATTCCTCCAGATTGCTTCTTCAAGGCTGCGGCAGGGGTCAGCACCAGCAGACCACGCAGTAAGTGGGTGGAAGGGAAACGCCTCTTTTATTCTTGGCCATAATGTAGTTTAATCAGTCCAAGAAAGGTACATAAGGAAAATTCTGGAATACCCCACTTTGTCTTCCTGCACTGGCCTCAGAATCCTGAATCCTGAGTAGGACTGCTAGAAAAGCTGCGCGTGACATCGCCTTTTGGAGAGAGTAGGAGTCAGCGGGCCCTGGACCTCCGGAATGCAGGGGGGCGGGGCACCCACACCTGTAGTCTCCTGGGGTGTTGGACCTCCGGACTGGGTGCTACGGGGGCTTTAGGGATGCAAAACCCACAGCATTATGGGAGCAGCTGAGTGGGCAGAGGGAGAGCGCTGGAGAGAGAAACAAGAACAAAGCCAGCAAAACGAGTGGTTCTGGGTGGCGGCGGCGCAGTGGCGGCTGAGTCCTCTCGCACTCCTCCGCAGGTCCGCAGCCGCAGCGTCCTCCGGTCCCCGCCCTCCCGAGCGCGGTGGAGCCGGGGCTGGGACTGCGCGCGGGTGCCCGGAGGCCCGCCCCCACGGCGGCGCGGAGCCTGGAGCTGGCCGTGGTGCTGACGCGAGGCTCGAGCGCGCACTCGCTGCCTGACTCTGGCGCCGCCGCGCCCTGCGACACTCCCCAGCCCCAGCGGTAAGTGGCCGGGCCCAGAGAGGCTGCGTCGGTCCCTGCCTCATCGGTCCTCATCGGGAGCTGGGGGGACCCGGGGATGTTTGAGCGCTTTCTGCGATGGGTGGTTGAATGAAGGGGACAAGATGGGCACTCCCTCCATTCCGCAGCACTCAGCGAGGATGCTCCCTGCCTGGGAGCTAAGCGCGGTGACTGGTTTAGGAAATGGGAGAAACCCTGTCACCGCGGACGGACGGGGGGCCTGGGGAAGAAGGAGTAAGATTATAGTGGTCCATCGGTCCTCTTGGCAGGGGATCCCTCGGAGGTTGGGCCCAGGACCTCCACCCAAAGGGCCCATTGTCTCCCCAGTGTGGGAGTGGGTGGCTCTCACCGCGGATTCTATTTCTGCTTTATTACCCACCCCACCCCCATCCCAGAATATCAGAGCTTTCCCATCTCACTGGGCCTTCACCATACCAGCAACAAGGCATACTGCTACAGAGCAGACCACTGCCCCCTAGCCTCCACTACCCAACCCCAACCCCAACGAAGTCGCTGGGCAAGGTACCCCACCCAGGCCTGCTCTTCCTTAACCCCTATACCTCTTCATAGTCCACTGCCTGCTGAGACTTGTGAGGATATGGTGTGGGGGCGGGGACAGACACGGGAGAGGCATTTCAAATACCATAACTACTGGCCATGTAGTCCCTTGAGGGTTTGTTTTCTTTTTAATTTAGTTTCGCTCTATAAGATCATTTTCACACACACACACACACACACACACACACACACACACACACACACACACACGGTTACCTTCCAAGGGGAAAAGGAAATCATAGATAGCTGATTTAAAATTAGTCATTAAACAGAAAAAAGACTAGAGGGGTCACTTCATGAAGCGTTCATTTTGTAGTAAATTTGTGTCCTGATGTGCTGAACACCGGAAGCAGACAGACACCTCTGTGATCGCCTTTCCGCTGGCCTCTGGTGTAGTTTCTAATCCATCCTCCTTTTGGCCTCCTCTCCCGATTTTCCATTTTCACCTGTAGCTCCGCAAAGGTCCTTCCTGGGACCCAGGTCAGATATGGCGTCCTGACTAGTCTCCTGGCTCGATCCCATTGCTTGCTGCCTTGACCACCGCACCCACTTTTAGACATTTAAATGTCTCTTTCCCTAGTCCGTGGGGCCTTTTGCAGGGTGTGTCCACTGGCTAGAATATGCTTCTTGTATCTTTTGACTGAATGTCTTTTAGGATTTCCTTTAAACAGCACATTCCCTGGAACAGAACTGATTAAATAAAGACACTGCATGGTTCCTGATCTCATGGAGTTTGAAGGTTCATCTTAGATAAGAGGCTTAGCTTTAGTGCTGTTGAGGCCTGTCTTAGAAAATGATTAGGATAAATTACATTTGTAGAATTAAAATTTCCAGATCAGCATCCTATTTAGGAAATTAAAATGGGTGATATTTCATCAACTGGAACGAATGGTCAAGGTATTTCAAACTCATTTAAATAAGTAGTATCATGTTTAACTGACAACTAGAGGTAAAGATCTGAGCCTTAAAGACTTTCACGGAGACTGGGGAGAAAACTTGGTCAGTAAAGGACCTGCTATGGGGGCCTCTGAGATGACTCAGTGGGTGAAAGCACTCGCTGCCGAGCTGGTGACCCGAGTTGGATTCCTGGGACCCACAGTAGAAGGAGAAAACAGCCTGCTGCAGATCGTCTTCTGACCTGTACGCATGCACCACAGCACTCCAGAGCATGCACACACGCTTGTGCAAATGAGTAATACAACTTTTGTTAGAATTTCTATGCAAGTGTGAGGACCTGAGTTCAATTTCCAGGAATCACATAAACAAACAAACAAAAAACTAGTCATGGCAGCATGCACTTCAAACTCCAGCACTTAGGGAGACAGGTGGATTCTTGGGGCTCACTGTCGAGAGTCAGCCTCTCTTTCTTGGCAAGCTCTGGGTCCCCAGTGGGGTGGTTTCAAAAGCAAAGAGGATGGTTCCTGGGGAATGACACCTAAAGTTGATCCCTGATCTTCATGCCAGCAAAATATCACTCCCCAAACTACCCCCCATACAGTGTGCAATAGTGTGTACACAGTTGAAGTGCTGGAATTTAAGAAAAAAAGCTTTAAACCTTGTTCTAGACCAAGTGGTGGCTGAGCTCTGCAGACGGAGAGGGAGAAGAGCCCTTGGGGAGAGAGATGCAAATACAGCATGTGTTGGGAAAGGACCTGTTGTAATCTCTACTGACAGGCTGTTAGCCACAGGGTTACAAAACAGAGTGTGCATTTTTCCAGCTGAGAACCTTTGTACATTTAGCCTTGGCCCTCAGGCAGTGCTGGTATAGCATCTGGCTATCCGAATAAACTCCCGTCAGTTTCTGAAGCTGCTGGCCTTCCATCCACATCTCCAAAGAGACAGACTGGATTAAAGATTTTAATGTGAAAACTGACTGAAGTGACAGGTCACTGCCTAGTATTGTACTGTTATGAATTTTACCACTGGTTCTTAACAAATGAAGAGTGCAATTAATCCCAGAGCAGTCTTGGCCACATCACTATAATGGAGTCCAATCCTTTGTATTATTGTACTGGGAGGATCACACTCTAAGTTCAGAATGGAATGAACTGCTCATCTTTTTCTGATTTTAGCTCAGTTGACCACTCTGACAGCTAGAAACCAGTAAGTTTCACAGAAAGAGATCTCTGTCCAAACAGTGTAATTCTTCCAGGTGCAAAATTTTACACACAGTGAACTAATCGTAATTGTGGCCTGATGGAACTATTTCCAGGGATACATTAACTAAAATACCCACCAACATTGAAAAACATGAGCAAACTAGATATCTCATAGCGGATGTCTCCATTAAAATTACACTGCTTTCAGTTATAACTTTTCTAAATTTGGATGATTTACCCTTGCAGCCTGCAGCCTTCACCCTTATTGTGTTTTCCAAAATTCCTCATGAGAATACATTTATTAATCTATTTTAAGGGTTCTCACAAAAGATAGTTTTAGTGGGATGTGGTAGTGGACAGCCTGTAACCCCAGCACTCCATGGGCTGAGGCAGGAGCATGACAAGTTTGAGGGACAAAGTGGAGCAAGGTAGAGATCTTGAGTCATTGATTCACAGGTTCAAATCCTAGCCTTACTGCTGATGGGTCAATTTATTGGCTTTCCTGAAGCTGGATTTTAAAAACAGGTTTATTTTTAACATGTGTATGTATAGTATATGCGTGTGAGTGAAGGCACCGGAAGTGAGGGTCACCCACTCCCCCGCAAGAGCTGGGAGTTATAGACAGTTGTGAACTCTCTGGCATGGGTGCTGGGAACCAAACTCGTGGTCTCTGGCAGAGCAGCAAGTGCTCTTAGCCCCTAAGGCACTTCTCCAGCCCCAGAATTTACACTCTGTAAAGTGATGATGACAGTAGCTTGTTCCCTACCAGCTTATGTGCTAAGCTTTCTGCTTGGTTAGGTGAGTGTCACTCATGGGCAAGTACCAGGCCCTGCATAATAGACACTCTGTCGTGTGCACCAGAGTCCAACAGACCCGCAAAGGAATGTCTGGGGTGGAATGTTTTGAGTAGAAACCTGCAGGTTCGGGGTAGGAAAAGCTTGGGTACTTGCCATCTCCCAGCAAGCTGAACAGCCACCACAGTCCCTGAGGCACCGAGCCCATCCATCTCCCGATAGGCTGAAAATCCACCATGATGTCTGTGGCACTGTGCCCCGCCACCTCCCAATAGGCTGAAAAGCCAACATGGCATCTGAGGCACTGTACCCAAAGGCTGGTGTTCTGTGACTGGAGGAGCCAAGGAGGCGGAGTGCCAAGCTGAGGCTTTGCAGCTCTTCTGAACATGTAGATGACTTGTCATCTCGTTCCCCAGCCAAAGGTCCCAGATGTCTCTTGGAGGGGAGGAAATGCTACCCACAGGTGTGAGCAGGTGGCAGCTCAGTCCGCTAGCCTGTGAGTCCCTGTGATGCTGGCTTTGCCAGCAGAGCTGAAGCAGGCCCTCTGCCCACTCAGAGCTACATGCAGGGGCACTTCAGGCACCCTGACCAGCCTTGACTGTCAGCTGATGGCTGTCATGCTGCCATTTGGAGGCAGCCAGCAGGCATCTTTGGGGGTCTTGAACCTGCTGCAGCCCCCTCACAGGCTGTGGCTGGGGTGCACAGATGCAGGGTTTGACCACAGAGCCATCCCAGAGAGTGAAGGGGTCCAGCTTCCGTGTCTCTAGCCAGCCTGACAGAGGCTGACCTTCAGGCTATTGCCAAATGAAGGAGACACGGCAGGCGGAGAGCGTTCCTGCTGGGGTTGCAGGGAGAGCTCAGAAGGTTCTCCAGCCATGCTCTGGCCTTGCCATTTCTTGCTGGGGTCCTATGACGCTGCATGTTTGAGGGCAAGATGTTCTAAAGCAGATTCTTCTCTCTTAAGCCGGGTCCTGGTACAGGCCCCTGGGCTGCCAGTGTCAGGGTTCCCATCCTGCCTCTTTCTAATGTGTCTGCTGAATCTTGGTGCCTCTTCCTTTGGAAGATCCTATACCTTCACTTCCAGAACAGAGTCCCCCTTACTCCATCCAGCCACAGCCCCTTTGGTGAGCCTCTTGCCATTCCCCTCCCTTCACTGATACCGTGAGGCCAACTTCACCAGCCTCCTTCATGTCCCTGCTCCCACCCACTCACCAGCAGATGCAAGCAATGCTTCGGTGAACCTGGAACACGGCCAGGTGAGGCCCAGCCATGACAGAACAATCAAGTCACTACCGCATTCACCACCAAACAACCCGCAGACTCCCAAAACCTACTGTAGCATCTTCCCCAGTGAACTTAGCCCAGTCATCAGAAACCATCTCTGGATGGCCCCCGGGCAATATCTGTCAGTGACTGTTGCCTGTCCGTCTGCTCCGTGGTATTCTGGGACATGTCCCATGCCATGCTGTCATGAGGCATGTCCCCCGCCTCATGCTTTCCAACGTCTGTGAAATTCTTGGCTGCCTCTCACTTGAGGGCCTCTGTACAGATTGAGTCTTTACCTTTCTCAGCAGATGTCTGGTCCTCCCACGGACGGTCCGCTGCCTCAGGCCTGGGAGGCAGACTACTTAATTGAGTCCTCCATGTACTCAGAAGGCTGCTATGTTCCTCCTGAGGATGGGGAAAGGGTGCTGTGTGACTTTTCTTAGGGAGATCCGAACGAACATCTGTCACCCCAGTGAGAGCACTCAAGACAGACCCAACAAACGATTCCACTGTCGTCTAACTTAGTGAACCAGTGAGTTCACTGGAGTGACTCTCAGGAGTGGCAGTGACTCCACAGCAGTTTGTATAACTTGCAAGCAGCTCAGTTGGTCAGAGATGGCCGGCAGCTGTTACTGATTATAAAACCTGGATCGGGTATGAATCTTGTAAATTTCAGGATGCTATGGATTTTGTTTACTTCTTATTGCTTAAGGAGCCTCTCACCCTCCAACCCCGATCCCCAGGAGAGTGTTTCAGTTGGAAAGAAATAGCTACATTAACAGATAGAGGAAGCATTTCTCAGTAACTGGGGCCTGGAAATGGGAGTCTGAGTTGACCGGTCATGTTAGGGAGTGCTTGGACAACTTGAAAATGCAGGGATCGGGGCATTCCCAGACAACACTCACTCCTCATTTTGGTTCTGACCATGTTCCTTAGCCACAGGACTTAACAGATCTGGGCCCCTGTAAAAGCAGAGCTGTATGACAGGGTGATGTCCCATTTCCCTCTCCTCCTTCCCTCCCCATAGAGAACCCAGTAGGACTAAAGCACCGAGTCCAACAAGCTGTGTGAGCTGGGGTGAGCAGGCCCTTCAGAGGCCACAGACTTTACACATCTTGGATACAGCATTAATTACTTTTGTTGTTGCAGTAACAATATACCTGCCCAAAGCAACTTAAGGATGGGTCTGCTTTGGCTCGCAGTTTGGAGGGATACATACAATCCATCATGGTGGGGAAGGCCAGGCAGCAGGAGCAAGAGGCAGCGGCTAGTCACATGGTATCCACAATCAAGAAGCAGGAAGAGTTGACTGCTAACTCCTCTGCCTGTCTCCTTTTTCGTTTAGTCTGGGGCCTTAGCATGCTGCTCTCCAAAGTCATGTTGTATTTCTCCATCTCAATTCACCTAAGCTAAAAACATCTCTCAGAGACTGGGAAGTGTTTCCATGTTGACCGGGAAGCCAGCCAAGCTGACGGTAGACGGTAACCACCGCCAATACTAAGTGCCCTTTACTTTCCTCCACAGTGGCAACATGGAGCTGAGAAGGGGGAAAACCTTCATCAAATCCAGTGTGCAGGTTTCCCACGAGAAACTCATAGACCCGCCACCCCCTGCACCAGCCAAGGAGGACACAGGCCCTTGGTCACTCTCACTGGGAGGGCAGCCGAGACCCTATGGTGAGAAGAGCTCCCAAACGACTCCCTGTGTTCAAGGGTACGGCCAGTGCCCCAACAAAGAGATTCAGTCTGATCCTGAAAGCGGTCCCGTGTCCCCCTGCGGAACCACCTTCAAGTTGGTGCGGAAGAGCAAGACTCATGACAGTGTACCAGGGGCTGCCAAGGCGGCAGCCGCCACAGGACAGATGGTGGGTAGCATGAGCTTCCCAGAGACCCCTGGGGGCCAGCGTATGATCGACTATCGCCACTTTGTGCCCCAGATGCCCTTCGTGCCAGCGGTGGCTAAGAGCATCCCAAGGAAAAGGATTTCCCTGAAGAAGTCCAAGAAATGCTTTCGAAACCTGTTTCACATCCGCAGAAGCAAGACTGAGAATTTGGCCTCGCTGTCTGCCAAGGGGAAGAGCCTGGCATCTCCTGGGGTCCCATTGGGTAGCGTGGAGCAGCAAGGCAAACCCTTCCTCTCCATGGGTGAGGGGCTGGGGCTGGACAACCTATGTCAGGACCTCTCTGACAGTGAGTTTCTGCCTGACTCACCCTTTGACCTCTGCAGCGCC
This sequence comes from Mesocricetus auratus, assembly GCF_017639785.1. NCBI lineage: Eukaryota > Metazoa > Chordata > Mammalia > Rodentia > Cricetidae > Mesocricetus > Mesocricetus auratus. The sequence goes on from NW_024429202.1 coordinate 27,013,616, forward strand.
CTGTGCGAGGATGTGGCCTCACTCAAAAGCTTCGATTCACTGACAGGTTGTGGGGAGATCTTCGCAGACGGGAGTTCGGTGCCATCTGTGGAGCTGAAAGAGGGCCCGGAGAGCCCAGCCCATTCACCCCAGGCTCTGGATGGCAAGACTCCCCGTGGTCCCTCCCAGGATAGCATAGAACAGCTGGCATCACCTGCCCAGAATGAAGCTTCGGACTTCACCAAGTTCTGGGACAGTGTGAATCGCTCTGTGAGGCAGCAGCAGCGTGCCCTGCTGGGCCCGTGGCTGGTGAGTCCCCAGGGGACAGACGCAGACCAGCTCAGGCTAGATGCATCTGGGTTAGCTGAACTGCCCCTGCTCCCTTGCAGGGGTCCCCCGAGTGGCTCCAAAGCCAGTTCCATAGACACAGGTACCCCCAAAAGCGAACAGCCAGAATCTGTGTCCACAAGTGATGAAGGCTACTATGACTCCTTCTCACCTGGCCTGGAGGAGGACAAAAAGGAAGCTGCAAGCTCAGGGACACCTGCAGCCACTTTCCCCAGGGACAGCTACAGTGGGGATGCCCTCTATGAACTCTTCTATGACCCCAGCGAGGCCCCGGTTGGCCCGATCCTGGATGATGACCTGTGTGTGTCTGAGAGTCTTTCAGGGCCTGCCCTGGGGACCCCACTGTCTATGTGCAGCTTCCATGTGGGAGCAGAGGAGAACTTGGCCCCAGCGCCAGGCCCCGACTTGCTCAGCCAGGGCTTCCTGCAGAGCACCTGGAAGGGCAAGGAATGTCTGCTGAAGCTTTGTGACACAGAACTTGCCATAACCATGGGCATTGTCAACTGGCTGCGCCGGACCCCACCCGCCCCTGCCCCTGCCCCTGCTCCTGTTCCTGCCACTGCCCCTACCCCTGCCCTTGTCCTTAGGGAACCTGTTGCCCCACCTGACACCCATGGAGTCCTCAAGGTACTAACGGAGAACCTGGAAGGCAGGGAAGACGGGGTCTTAGGTATGGGCAAGGCCATGACGCGCTTGGCACCCAGCAGGCAGGAGCCCTGGGCACATCCGGGAACCAAAGACTTGCTTGTAAGAGAGTGCGAGGTCCAAGGGGAGCCTGCGAGGGTTATTCATGTCCCATCTAAGGATGGCTCTCTAGAGGAAGGGACACAAGACCTCTGTGAAGGCCGGTCCTCCTCCGCAGCTACCATGACAACAGGCATTTCCAGGAAAAGCAAAGCTCCAAACCCTGCCACCTGTGCTAGCTGTCAGAAGGAACTCGGAACACCTGGGAACCTGAGGCACGCTCAGGGTCCCTTAAGACCAGGGCATGGGGGAAGTACTCTTGATCCAGGGCCCATGCTTGTAGGCTGTGTGGCCCATATGGCAGCCCTGCAAATCTATCCAGACAGCTGTTCTCCCAGACAGGATAGGGGCAGTGGGCTCTTCTGGAAGCCTCAGGCTTGGGGTCCCAACACTGCTCAAAAGAAACCGACAAGTAGCAGTCCTGATGGAGCAGCTCTCTGTGGCCTTTCCTCTCCAGCCAGCCCACAGGATCAGAGATGTCATGACCTGTTCCTGGACCTGAGCCAGCTCAGGTTGGAACCCTCAAGGCTAGGTACCCAGGCCTGTGCCTCTCTAGACAGCCAACCCCAGCAGCTCAGCCCCAGGGCTCCAGAGCAGGTAGCACACAGGGGTTCAGTGGGGTCCTGAGCCACTCTGGGGCCCTGCTGCCCAGGAAAGCCTCCACAGCTATCACCTGGAAATCCTGGGGCTTTCCTTGGACAGCAAGCAGTGACAGGTCACCCCTTTGCATGTGCTACAAAATGTTGCCAGGGCCTTCTGGCCTGACACAGACTTCATTGTGGATAACCGGAAGTGGGGGCTTACAAGCCAGCCATGGCTCAGGCTCACCCGCAGGCCAGGCTTGTGTTTCTGCAGGAGCTGCATCTGTACGGCCTCAACCAGGACCAGAATCTTCATCTTTCTTCTCCCGGTGTGACGAGATTGTATTTGGGGTAGAGAGAGCAGGGCTCATGGGGGAGAGGGAGGGGGTGGGGGGAGGGAGGGGGAGGGGTTGAGATGAAGGAATCTTTGCCTGAGCCCTGGGCTAAGGACTGCTGGAAGCTGTATGTGTTTAGCTACACCTCATGCCACAGAGCAGTTAGGTCGACGGCCAGAAAGCATTCATGTTTGTAAATGAAGACTGGGGTAGCCGATCCATCTGTTGGGGGTATAAGGAAAGGTCGAGGGCTAACAGCTGAAGGGGGAGAGAACCCCATGGGGTTGACTTCACAAGGACCCAGTGGCCTCATGCAAGCCTACTCTTTACCCAGGACAGGAGGCCCCAGCACACCGCCGGTCACAACGCTTCTCTTTGGAATAACAAGGACTAGCCCGGACTTAGCAACAGGTTGGAGCCAGCCAGCATGGAGCATGCATACAGCTTTGTCAGGGGCTGGCCAGACCCTGCCTTGTCAGCATCACCAGGTCCTGTCACAGATCATCCTGTGCAAGCAATGACTTCTTTCAACTTGTTCTCCGAGGCCTTGGGTGAGAAAACACTCGCTCTCCCTCTCACCTTGCCGTTCCGCCTTGGAGCTGCGAAGGCCTTGGCTCCTGTCCCTTCCACCCTGTCAGGATTGCCATCTCTTCTCCAGGGACCCTCTGAGCGGAGCTGTGCTCACCACCCCTAACCCAAGTATTCAGAATCATGCAAAGACCTGGTGGCTGGTGTCCCCGGGAAAGGTAGGCATGTCTTCTGAATGAGCATGGGGGCGGGGACGGAGGACCCATCCTTATCGTCAAGGGTTTGATTCTACCTCAGTGAAAAGAATACAGTGGCAGCCAAAGGATGAGGATGGCTGTGAAACTTGTTGCCGGGATCATAAGGTCGACAGGTTGCTGGAGAAGATGTCACACTTCATATACACCTTCTGTGGAGAGGGCTGGGAATTCCAGGCAAGCACCGTAGTCCCATTGGTAGCACACGTTCAATGCCGGAATGCCTGATTTAGGCTAGAAAGCCTCTTGTGGCCGTTGGCGTCAACAGCTCTGTACGTGGCATGCGTGAGATGGGGGTTAAAGCGGACATCAAGGTTGTGGCTTCGTGGACCCGGACACTAAGAAGCACGGGCCGTTCACCCGGGAAGCCACATCTTCTCCTATGACCAGACTCCATCATGACATCACTGAGCCTGGCTGTGAATAAGTGACAAATAGAAGAATATTCTGCATGACCCCTGCAGCAGTCAGAGGTAAATCTTATGCTCATTTTCCGACCTGGGGAACAGGCACAGATTGTGTGGCCTTCCTTTGGACACACACACGTAGTGTGTGCAGATAATGGCACTCAGATCCCCTCCAAACCTGACTGAAATAGCTCTGCTATGCAGAAGGTTCTGGAACATCCCCCTGGTTCCCCTCAGCTGACACTTCCAGAGTCTTCACCCCTTTCTTCTTTCGGGCCACAGAGGCCTGAGCGCCCTGGGGTGCCAACCACATGTCTTCTGTAAGCAGGCTGAGAACTCAGTAAGGAGGCCACCCTACCCCAGTCACAGCCCTGAGGCTTTGTACTGTACCCGACAGAAAAAGTGCTCAGTAAATACTCTTTTGAGAGAATGCAGTGTCAAGACGTTGTTGTGTGTTGTTTTTCTGCTTTCTCTGTGACTTGGGGTCTCACATCTAGAGAGAAACAGCACTGAGGTTTAACAGGAACCTGAGGCTGGTGAGATTGTTCACTAGTTCCGAGGGCCGAGTCCATTCCCCAGCGTTCACATAAAAGCCAGACATGGCAGTGTGGGCCTGTAATCCCAACAGAGGCAATAGGAGCATTGCAGACATTCAGTGTCTGGACACACACACACACACACACACACACACACACACACACACACACACACACACACCAGGACACCAGGAGTCTGCTTGAGAACCAGACCTCTTCCCAAAGCAGAGGACAGTGTTTACTTACCGTGGCTCGTGATCCAGAAACCTGAAGTGATGGGGACAAACCATTCAGACTCAAGAGCGCACTGAATTACAGTACATGGTCCCAGCCCCCGTGTGGTCTGCAGTGGTGTAGCAACAGAGCCATAGGAAACCAGGGCCATGGCTCTGTCCCTGGGCAGGGGGTGTGTCACATGGTCCTGGCATGCCTGTGGATTTCCTTCAGGGTCTGTAGTGGATCCAGGGTCAGGGAGAATGGAGGAGGGTGGTGTGGATTCTCTCTGCACCATCTTTCTCAATATCCAAACCTCAGGATGACTTCTCTTAGGCACAACAAGTGCCCCCATAGCCAGGCTCCATGCGTCTTAGCGTGACCCACTGAGGAGGGACATTAGGGCCAGGTAAGATGCTAATCAAGTTCTGGAAGTAGAAGGAATCTGCCTCCTCCTATTCTGAACTTCCTGGTAAATCTTTGTGTGTGTGTGTGTGTGTGTGTGTGTGTGTGTGTGACTGTGTGTGGTGTTTGTGATTGTGTGTGTGAAGGCGTATGTGCCCATGTGTGCCCATGTGGAAATCAGGGATAGACTCAGCTCAGACCATGACTGTCCTGGTCTACCACCCTGCACTTATTCATATTAGGCAGGGTCCCTCACAGAACCTGGAGCTAGGCTGACAACAGTGGTCCTTCTGTCTCTGCTTGCCGTGGCTCATACAGGAGCACGTGGCCACACCCAGATTTCTATGTGGGTGCTGGGGATTCAAACTCAAGTTTGTGCAGCCTAGGCCTCTCTCTGGCCATGTCTGTCCATCTCCTTCATGCGCGGCTGTGGATTTCATCCAGCCTTGTGAGGGCAATCTGTAAGCCAAGGGAAGAGGCCTCAGGGGGACCTGCCCTACTGATGCTTGACCTTAGACCTCCAGCTCTCAGAACAGAGGAGAAGTGAATTCCTGTTGCTTAAGTGCCCACTCTGTGGTGTTTTGTTGCTGCAGCCTGTGACAATACAACTATCCCGAGTTTGTCCAAGACGCACATGTGAAAGCATGAGAAATGACTATGTCCTCTAGAAAGCATGGGTAGTTAAGCGAATTGCCCTCTTGTTGCTCCCCTTACGGGCCCTTCCTTGTGTGTCCATTCCCCAGCACCCATCCTTACCCAGTCTCATCTTTGCAGGAGGCAGGAAACAGAGGCATCTATGCTGCTTACACGTGAAGACTAAAGAGTGAGATGGAGGATCTCACTTTTAGGATGAGAATATAAAAACACAAAATTATTATTAGTTCAAGACGGAGGCAGGGGAAAAAAGCGAAGTGTTTTTTTTTCCCTAGGAACATTTACACCATTTCTATTCAGAAGAAAGGAATTATAACAAGAACGCTGAAGTGGTAGTCGGGAGGCTAATCATAGGCTGAGAGTGAGCAAATTCAACTTCCAAAGCCAAGCATGGGTGCTAATTTGGAGCAAGCTGGTGCCGTGTCCTGGCTGGTACATTTGCCTCTGTCAGGTCTAAAGAACGTGAACTCTAGGCCAAGGGACATGGATAGAGATTGCCATGACCACCAACTCCCTTGTTCACTGTAGAACATCACTCAACCAGTTGGTTGGATCATTCCAACCAACCCACCAACACTGATTGTAGGCTGAGATAGCTCACTAACAAGCAGATTGAGAGAAGTTCCAGCAAACTGCGTCCTGATGTGGGGGCTACAGTGAGCAGCCAGGGAAGGGTGGCCAGGGTCAATAAGCTATGAGAGACTAACACACTGCAGGCAAGCCCAGCTACAGACACCGTTAGGTTCAGGCACATGACTGTCAGCCCTAGAGGAATACAGAAAAACCAGGCTAATCACGGAATTGTGGGAAAGGCAAAGGAATATGAAATCTTCCAGGAACATGCCCAGTCTTTCTCCCAGCCGTCAAAGAATGCAAGATAGAACCAGGGGCCATGCTCTGGAACGCTCATCTTCTGGCCAGATCCACAGTGGTCCCACCTTACGGATACTGTGAATTAGCGAGTTGAGTATAGCTCATCTGAGTTACTGTATGTGTTTCCCTTGTAAAAGGAACTCAGGGCTGGGTTATGGCTTGGCAAGCAAAGTTATTGCTGTGCAAATATGAGGACCTGAGTTCAATGCCCCAAAACTCATGAGAAAAAGCCAGACCTAGAAGTAGTCTTGTAATCCCAATACTGGAGAAGAAGGGACAGGAAGAACTTGTCCTCAGGGAAAGAGATTTCACACACTTCTGACCACTTGATACACAGGCAACTGCAGGAAAGACTAAAGCCCAGAAAACTGTGGATCAGTCGTGGGCGGGACCACACCTTGACCAAGACTGCTTAGCTATCTCTTGTTCTCTACTAAAACCTAGGCCTCATATCAGATCCCCTGAAGATGGAGGGTCACTATATGTCTTTTTTCTCTTACTGGTGTGCTCATATTCAACACACTCTCTTTCCTGCTTTCCACTATGACTTGTTTATTTGACCAGCTTGTTAGGGCAGCCAAAGCATGGGCTGTGACCCTGAGAACTCTGGGAACACTCTCACAAGGCATTCTGGCCCCCACAGTCCATGCCATTGCATCCCGACAAGCTCTCTGCTCCGCCAGTCTTCTCTTCTTTCTCCCCTCCCTTCCCAGCACCTCTGCTTCAAGACTTTCTCATGCTGTGCCTCAGACCCTGGGTGAAGTCTCTGACAAGAGTTTTTGCCTCCAACAAAATATTCCAAGCCTGTTGTCCACTGGTCTGGAGCCCCTGAGTCAAGCTCTAGGCAGCCTCAGTGGATTTGAAGGCTCAGGTGAGCTGGCTGCCTGAGGAGAGCTGAGTCAGAAATCAGCTTCACCTGGGCCTCCTGCACGGGGCGTTAGCAGAGGAACCCAGATGAACAAGAGACCTTGATTTAACAGACTCCCCGAGACTCTCTTTGGTGTGATTCAGATTCACCAGCTTCATGTGGTTTTTGTATTTTTTTTAAACAGGTCGGAAAAAAATGAAACAGATGACTTCATGACATATGTGAAGCTACAAACTGAATTGGGTGCCCTATAATACATTTTGATCAGAACCCAGATGCAGCAGTTCAGTAATAATATGCACGGATGCTTTATTGTTGTAAAGCTAGAGTCAAGCACTTACAAAAAGAGGCCATATGGCCTGAGAAAACAAAAATATTTACTTTCTGGCACTTCACAGAAAAAGCTGGCTCTTCCTAACACACAGGCTAAATCAAAACCCTGTGTATTAAATAGGATGGTGAAGCTATAGATAGACAAGCTGCCAACACTTTGCCTGGCTCAGAGAAGTGTTCAGCGATGGCCTCCCTGTGCAGCTCATTCTGCCAGTGGCCCATAGCTCAACTTGCTCTCTCCACAGCCCTCCCTCAACCCATCCCTCATTGCTCTCTCCACAGCCCTCCCTCAACCCATCCCTCATTGCTCTCTCCACAGCCCTCCCTCAACCCATCCCTCATTTGGGCCTGTTCCTTCCCATTTTCACTACATGTCCGGTCCTAAACGTTCTTGGTTCCCTACTTCAAGCCCAACCCCAACTTCAGTGCCAATAGAATTTTTACTTATAACTGTTCATAGCTCATCACACCCTGCTTCACACGATTGTCATGTATTGTCATGTGAACATAACTACATGGCAAAATGCCCCTCGACTAATGACAAATAGGACCGAGTTGAAATGGTGCACAGACCATGGATGCTGGGTGTCTTGGTAGGTAGGTAGATGGGTGGGTGGATGGATGGATGGATGGATGGATGGATGGATGGATGGATGGGTGGATAGATATGTGAATGCATGGGTGAATGATGGATAGGTGGGTAGAGAGGGATGAATTGATGGATGAAGAGATGGATAGATGTATAAGTAGATGGATGGGTTGGTAGATATGTAGGTAGATTCAGATGATACATGAATAGTAATAGAGAAATAAAAGCTGATTGCTTTGACTATACTCATGAGAAGCATAACCAGAGAAGTCCAGTCAAATTCTCAGAGATAACTTATGGCATTTTGCCCATACATCTTTTTCTCCCTTTATTAATATGGGGAGTGACTTCCTTGTTTTATGTTCACCCCAAGCTTCTTTAAGTAGACTCCTCTAACTCCTGACGTCATCAGCCTGGTTGATAATGAGAGCTGAATGAGGATGACCCAGCATCAGGGTGACAGGGAAGATGTAGAAAATAATTCATATCATAGTTAACTTGCCCTGCTCTACAGATACCCCCACCTATCTGAGCATCAGACATCTGATTATAAAGGATGGCGAGAGCCAGGCATTGGTGGCCTACGCCTTTAATCCCAGCACTCGGGAGGCAGAGGCAGGCAGATCTCTGTGAGTTTGAGGCCAGCCTGGTCTACAGAGAGAGTTCCAGGACAGCCTCCAAAACAATACAGAGAAACCCTGTCTCGGAAAAAAAAAAAAAGGATGGTGAGAGACATTGGTTGCCATAGAAACCATCACAAAAAAGAAAGAGCTGGTACTGGGGGGCAAGGAGAGCACCTATGGATTCTGGGCAGGCACATCAATCACATCAAGAAACAAAAGCACACGATTTGCTGAACCTAGCTATTCCTGGAGCCGTAGAGCGGGGCCAACTTTCTGATCTTCCCCATACACTGGGTTTGGTCTGAGAACAGAGCATGTGAAACTTTAGAATAGAGGATGACAAGGATTTAAAATACTGTCTCAAGAAAACTGTGGTTGCCATGGCCGGTGTGGCTTGGTCCCTGGAACCCTGACTAGGGACAGTGAAGAAACGAAGAAAGGACAGCTGCACATGTGAACCTGGGGTCAGGCGGGATTTTGCTGCTGCTACTGCTGCTGTTACTGCACAGCCTGTTCATTAGGTGTAGCTCAGGGGAGGGGCTAGCTAGTCTGGGTGGGAGATCTCTGTGGGCAGTGGTCTCAGGCTGTAAACATCTGGGAGGTGGAAACTGCCAGTCTTTCTACGCTCTGACCAGTCCTTGATAAACAGGGAGAAGAGCTAAGCAATTTCCCTTGAGTCTGAGTATTATGGGTAACAGCTTTGCCAGTTGCCCCATGAGTCTGAGGACTTGGGCGTCCTGGACATGGCTATGCCGGTGTCAAAATATTCATTCACTCAGGACTTCACTGCCTCAGGGCTTCCTCCCCTTTCCATACCTGGTAAGGATAACTACTGTCTGGGACGGAACCCCTGCTTCATTGGGCAGTGCTAGGAGTATATGGACTCCATCTATGCAGCTATGGAGAAGTCGCCATCCATGCTGGGGCAAAACATTCTAGTGGCACAGCTGCTGGGGGGGGGGTTCACCAATGCTCCTGTAAAGTAAGCCCACTAAATTCACTGGTTCCCCAAGATGGACTGTGCTGGAGTTGTATTTTGGCCTGTCACTGATGCCCCGTTTAGGGAGTAGATGTTTACATCTCCCAGGAGAAGTTCACACCTCAGCCTTGTCTGGCCCAGCTGCTGTGCAGGAGCTAACAATACAGCAAATGAGTTCTAGATAGTTTTTGCCTTAAGGCGGCTCTGGCCATGGAAGACATTCTCCTCCTTGTCCCCAAACAGAATGACAGGCAGAGAGGAAAGTAACTCAGTAAGAGAATACAGAAACACCAGAAGATGGGGTTGGAGAGATGGCTCAAGGATTAAGAGCTCTGACTGCTCTTCCAGAGGACCCAGGTTCAATTACCAGTACCCACATGGCAGTTCACAATTGTCTAACTCCAGGATCCAAAACCCTCATACATACAGGCAAAATACCAATAAAAGAAAGATAAACAAAATTTTAAAAAAACTGGAAGAGCAGAAGTTCTCAATGAAGATTCTGAGGGGAGGGTTTTAAGAGGGCTGTCTTTTGGGGTCAGAGACTGTAGAGGAGTCCCTAACACCATGGGTGGGCAGCATGGCAGGGGTATTAGATTTGTTAAAAGACTTACTGATCTCATGCACGGTGGGGGTTCTGAAGAGAATTCGGGCCCACAAAACAGGTTTCCTAGGGGGTTCAGAGAGTTGAGGAAGGTCCCATGCCATCCAGGTACGTGTTTGTCTCTGATTCCCAGTCAGCACGGGAGAGGGAAATATTTGGGTCTTCACCCAGTTGGTACCCATCATTTGTGATGTACCACCTGAAGCCTCTGATTGCTTGGGCTCTGGGTGCTTAGGGGAGCCTGCTAAACTTCACAAAGTCACACGAGGGTGCCTGTCAGTTTGCTAGAGTCTGGGTTCCCAGGAAGCCTGTTCGACTCTTTTAAGGGCAAAAACATTACAGACTCACAGACAAGCTCTCAGCGGGGTGCCTGTCATTTCCCTGTGGCAGAGAGAACTGTGAAGCTGGCTATGAGGGTAGGGAGACAGCTGCAGACGGGGGTGACATAGATGGGGGTGATATGAGCAGCACCTGGTTCAGATCTAACACACAGGAAGTCCAAGGCAGCCTCGTGGAAGGTAAGTACAAGGGCCCTGGACTTAGGCACAAGGAGGGCAGCGAGTAGGCAGTGCAGAGGCAGACAAGAAGGGCAAGGCGAAGTCGGTGCAGCACAGGAGAGCGGAAGCAGGCATGCACCTCCACCCCTCATCAAAGAAGCCTCCCTCCTGACTCCTTGACGGTGAGGTGCCTCAACACTCCCTTAAACTCCCACAGCAGGAGAGGAGCTGACCAACTCTCACACCCCATGGGGTTAAAAATCAAGTCTAACCATTACTATTCTAAAGCTATCCCAGCTCATAAAGACTTAACAGTGACACCCATTTGTCCCCCACTACCTTAGGAAACGAAATGCTGCCCGTTATGGAACAGTTTCCTCCAAAAACGGAACCCTTCCACCTGCAGGGAACATCCTGAAGCCAGAAGGTAAACAACTCAAACTTGCTTCAGGAAGTCCCTGAAACTGACCAGATTCACTAGGCCCTCCCCTTCCCAAGAGTAAATAATAAAGGCCGCAGAGGGTGACCCCCGGATAAGCCAAGCTATAGAGAAGAGTCCCAGGCCAGATCTGCCTGGAAGGAGCAGAAACCAGCTGAGCTGCCTGTCAGGGAAGGGGTTTAGACCAGCTGAGTCACTTGGAAAAGACAGTCTCCAACCTGCTGAGCTGCTTAATCCCAAGATTTTTTTAAACGTATGTGTTCATGTACACATGCATATATGCATGTGTGTGTTTGCATGTGTGTATGCATGTGTTTGTAACTGTGTGTACATGCATGTAGACATATATATGTAAGTGTGGTTACACATGACAGCTTGTCCCAGATAACAAGAAGTTTTCTAACTTCTAACACAGAAACGGCCTTATGAATTTTTTTTAAAGTTACAAAACAAAAAAAGTGACAAGCAAGGCATTTTCCAAATATATTGATGGGGACACCAGGCAGATTGGGTACCAGGAAAGCAAGAAATCCCCACTATTAGCCTCAGATGCTGTCTGATGGCATCCATCTTAGCTCCGGGTTGGCAGAAGCTAGTGGTCTGCTAAGAATAAACACTGAAGGTTTTGTCTCATAGTCACAATGACAATAAGTCAGACACAGAGAGACTCAGTGGACGGCTCTTATATTAAAGGGATGAAAGATAGCTCAAGGTAATCTGTCTCCTGATTAACAACACACTAGCAAAGTTTTAATAAAGTAGTCATCCAGATAGATTCTTCAGTATGCTAACTCCTACCACAAGAACATCAGCTGATGATCCCCTCGATAGACAGGAATCATTTTTATGTGTGTGCATGTGGAAGTCAGTGTTATTTCATGTCACCTAGCACTGAGAGTACTCATCCCTGGGATGTGATAAAGATGAAGCTGAGTAGACAGAACAGTCTTCCAGAAGGAGAAAGGAAGGGCTGGTGACACCATCGAGGAAGAAGTCCCCGGATGCAGTGGTTTGAATAGGAATGGCTCCCACAGACTCACGTGTTTGAATAGTTGGCCTACAGGGAGTGTGGCCTTGTTAGAGGAAGTGTGTCACTGTGGGGGTGGGCTTTGAGGTCTCCTATGCTCAAGCTATGCCCAGTGTGACACAGTCTCCTTCTGCTGCCTGTGGATCAAGATGTAGAACTCTCAGCCCCCTCCTTCAATGACGTGTTCACCAGCCTTTTGTCCTTCACTGCCTAAGTTTGGCTGTCCTGACACTCGCTCTATACACCAGGCTGGCCTCAAAGTCAGAGATCCAACAGCTTTGCCTTCCCAATGATAAGATTAAAGGCATGCCCCACAACAGTGACTCCACAAACTGTCCTTTCCAAATGGGTTAGAACTGTTCTTGGCACATAGGAGCTGTCTTGTGAGTGTTTAACTGAATCATTGATGAGATTAACTGAACCATTAATGAGATCTAAAGCACGAAGATACGGTTTAAGTAAAACACGAGGCTTTGATATGAAGGCAGTCATAACAAAAAACGTGGTTAGCAGGAAGGCAAAATGCTATCAAAGCCATCAAGATCAGTGTGATTCTTACTGAAATAAACCCAGGCAAAGTAAATCTCTCAGACAGCTTCTAAAAGATGTATGCATTTTAATTGATTCGTCCGATGGCTGGGGACCTAGGATTGTTACCAGGGAAACTGGGATTCTCCTTCTTGGTTGTTAGTCTCATTAATAAAAGTTTCTTGGAGAACTCAATTAGAAACAGAAACGGAGATAGCTTATTAAGAAAGGAAGGATGCTCCCAAGGATGAGAGTGGGCCAGTGAGCCAAAGACAGAACAGAAAGGTGCCCTGCTGTACTCATAGAGGTAGTCCACAGTCCTCTCTTCTCTGATTGTATTTTGAAGGCTTTTCATGCAAACTGTGTTCTAAGAAGCCCAGGTGAGGAAGGGCTCCCAGTCTTTCGCAGACTGGCATCTTTCATGCATCAGTGTTGATGTTTCAGCTAAGCTTCCTAATCTCCTGTCGCAGGACCTCTCCCCTGCAGACCCCCGAGTCACAGTCTTCACTTCAGGCGCCTGTAAGGCACACTCGGGTCACACTGGGTCTGCATGCTTGTGTGGCAAGCCCTTCCCCTGAGCCATCTCCCCAGCCCCTCAAGTCTGGCTTCTTGGGAAACTTCATCTGAGATGTTCAGAGACACAGCCAACTCCAAGAGGCTGTTTTCTCCTGTCGAGAGAGGATTGTTGAGGCCGCCTTTCCAGGAGTAGAACACCCTGGACCCGGCACCAAGCTTGTCAGTCACAGCTGGTGACTAGGGAGTTCCCTGTCCGTTTTGGGGAAGGCTGAGGGTGGGCCTGTATAGTCCCGGACTTCAAAGAGTTTCACGTTCATCATATTCTGCTGGCGAGCCCTGCACTCACTGTCCCGTGAGTCCATGCCACTCTGCGAACTGCCACTCTGCCTTCCGTTCAGAGAGGGTCATTTCCTGTCTACAGAGACCATCTCTGATCAGCCAGCATGAAGGCCAGCGCTCAAGGGTTTCATGACAGTTTTCATTGCTAAATGTCAGAACGGCAGACTTGGTCCTCTCCTAGCAATGCCGGTCGGCCCTGGCAGTGAGCACAGAATTCCCCAAGCCCAGTGACTGACTCGTGCCAGCCTTTGTCTTCTTACCATCTGCATTCACCCTGCCAGGGAGACTGTGCACTTCTCCATTTTCCATACCTCATCCTCCCATGACTCACTGAGCAAATGGTTCACAGCGCTATCAGGGTTCAGGTGGCATCGGAATTACCAAAGAAAGGGCCTCCCTCCTTGCCTGTTTTATGTCTCCAAGGACTGGGACATATCCCTCCAGGGGCTGGGAGTACCCGGGCCAGGCCACTCTACCCAGCAGCAGGGCTGGCCGGTTCCCGGGAAGGCCCACAGGCTGTTGGGGGTCTGAAGTGCTGCACATGCTAAAGCAACACAAATTTATTTGTTGGCCAAAGTGCCCCATTCCCCGGGGCTTAGTAAACGCTAAGCGCCAACTGCGAGTTGCTGTGTATGAACTCCCAAGATGCCTATGCCCAGCATGGTCTGCTCCTCCGCAGACGGCCGAGGAAAAGGCATCAAGGGCATGCTATTCCACGGAGGACCGCACGAGGGAGCTGTAGCCCAGCGGAAATGCAAGTGCCGCGGGGCGGAGGCCAGATGCAGCTCTCTTTGGCTGATTCATCCCCAGGCCCGCTTCCCTTTGGCCCTAGCTGGGATGAGTTTACGGCATAGAACATGAACTTACATGTTCTCCCGTTTTGTGGAGTGGAGGAGGAAAGCTTGAAACATCTTCCAGGAGAGTTCCTGTTGAGGGATAGCCACAACTCATGCCAGTCTAGGACGCAGGAGAACTGATTCACGTGATAAGACTGGGGGAATTTGTACAGCCGAGGAGGCCATCGATCAGGGTGTCACTCCAGGACAAGATCATTCACACAGATCAGCTAACCACACTGTTAAGTGCCTGTCAGCTTTTCAAGTAAAAAAAAAAAAACAAGTTCCGTCTCACACAGATTAGTTGGCAGAATGCTTGCCCAGTATGCCGGAAGCCTTGGTCTCACACAGGTTAGTTGGCAGAATGCTTGCCTTGGGTTGGCTCTCCATCCGGCACCTCATAGAGCTGAGTGTGGAGGTGCAGGCCTGCAAGCCAAGAACTCAGGAGGTGAAGGCAGCGCGATCAGAAGCGCCAAGTCCCTGCCTCAAGGAGATGATGGGACAGACATAGTAGACATTCTAGGGGAGGCCCTACTCTCTCCGGGGGACAGATGGGAGGGGGAGAGAGGGGAAGGAAAGGAGGGAGGGGGAACTGGGATTGGAATGTAAAAAATAAATTAATAATAATAATAATAAAAGAAGTGCAATCCTTGGCTACTTAGAGAATTTGGGGCTATCCTGGGCTATGTGAGACCCTGCCTACACACACACACACACACACACACACACACACACACACACACACATCTCTGCCACAGTTGTTCAACAGACAGGCAGACACAACAACTTCACCACAGAATGACAGAAATTGTGGAAGGAACACCTTGATGTTGACAAGGCTGCCTCCACTGTGAACCAGCCTCACATGTCCCCCACAAGGGCTTGTCAGAGCCCAAACCACTGAGCCACCATTGGCACCACTCCCTCATTCTGGAAGTGTTCAGCACCTTCTTCTGGAGCTGTGTTTAGGCCAGAGACAAGAACAAGCACGCCGCCACCTCCCACCTGCCCTGCCTCACTCAATGAGATCATGGGAATGGTGAGCCTTGGACTAGCCACTCTCTCCCCGCTGGGCCTGCTGAGTGCAGCCCACCTCCCACTTTGAATAGGGACACTCTGGGACGAGCCAGCACACCTTCAAAAGGGTGGGGAACTGCTTGAGTTTTCAGTGGGTCACGCTCATGTCAAGGAAAGGCACCAGGCACTCACCTTTACCCTCCCCGATCTCTAGAGCCCTCCCCTCCATCCCACAGGCTATCTCTGAGCCCCAGCTCCGTGGTACAAAGCCCACTGAGCTCCTGAACTCCAGGCCCATCCCTGTGTGAGCGAGCAGACTAGGAACTTCCTGCCTAAGACAGAGTGACAATGCCTGGACCTGAAGGTGCATGAGGATGGAGACACCCTTCCTTGGGGAAACCATGGAGAAGAAGGCTCAGAGGCTGGGGGTACAGGGCAGAGACCCTGTGTAGAGAAGTGGATGATGGGAGCTGACGGGTTACCAACACCAGCTGGCACTGACCCCCAAGGTGTGAATCTCCCCAAGGGAAGCTTGCCTACGAGCTAGCCTGGCTGGGGTTGGGTTGGGGAGCCATAGGTAAAGCAAGATCAGACCTGGGGAGAAGCAAGTGGTCAGCCAGAGGGTGTGGGCACAACTGAGGGAAAGTAGCGGGGAGTCCCATATGTTCCCAAAGGTGTCTCCTCCCTGGTCCTCACCCCACTTCCTGTGGGGTAACCGTGAGAGACAACGTGGTCTTTCCTCTGCCACTCTGTCCACGGCCTGCAACTGATCTTACCTACATGGCTCTGGAAACAGCACAAAGTCCCAGGACCCCTGACGCCTTCTCAGCCTGGCCTACTGCTTTGACCTGACGATGGGACATGCTGTTATTTTTATATTTAATACAAAATAATGTATTATTTTAAAATATCTCAGGATACAAATAAATACAATATTTTAAAGTATAAAATATTTAAAATATAAAAATAATTACTTAAAAATTCATTTGTCTAGGGGGGGTCTTAGTTACTATTCTATTGCTCTGAAGAGACACCATGGCCAAGGCAACTGCTATAAAGTAAAACCTTTCATTGGAGGCTTGCTTACAGTTTCAGATGGTTAGCCCATGAGTATCATGGCAGGAAGTACTGTAACAGGGAGGGATGGGGTGAGATCTTAAATCCTGATCTGCAGGCAGGCATGCAGGCAGAGAGATAGCAAGACTTTTGAAACCTCAAAGTCCACTCCCAGTGACACACCTGCTCCAACAAGGCCACACCTCCTAATCCTTCCCAAACAATTCCACTAACCAGGGACCAAGATTCAGACACATGAGCCTATGGGGACCATTCACATCCAAACCGCCACAATTAGCATACCAAATAACAACTTTTTAAAAACTGATATAGAATCTTGTATCAACTTTCTTTGGACTAAAGCATCCCACCCTAGATGGAAGCTGAACACCTCTCTACACGTTCAGGAGGTCTTTTCCCTCCCCAGGGTTATAAAAGCGGTAACAACAGCTGAGATGAGGAAGCTCTGACCTGTAGAGCTATCTGCAAGATGTGCAGTGTGAGCTCTGGACTTCCAGCTATCTTGAGATGTCAGCCATGCTGGGGTGGCCTTTGGTGATGCAGCTGCCTTTGAGTCAGTTCTCTTCTTGTAATTCTTCACCCATAATCCTGTAAGACCCCAATAAATTCACTGATTCACCAAGCTGGACTTCAGTGGCATCATTGCGTGCTGGTGTTTCCAGTTGTCTCTCTTGGGTGAGTAGATGCTTGCTCACCTCCCCCTGAGGACAGTGTCATGCAGCAGGTCTCATGGAGACCAGGCTCAACTCCCTGTGCACTTCAGGATGACCTTGAGCTCCCGGTCTCCTTGCCTCTTCCCTCCCAAGTGCTGAGATTACAAAACTCGCCAAAGCAATGGACCCCTTGTCAATTTGACGCATAAACACATCACAAGTATAGCCTTTCCTTTGTTGTTTATCCCCAAGATTTCATGCTGCTGTAAATATAAAACATAAAACATTGCTAGCCACAAGTCCCAGCAACTCCACTCTTAGGCATATACCCAAAAGATGCACATTCATACAACAAGGACGTCTGTTCCACTATGTTCATAGCAACATCATTTGTAATAGCCAGAACCTGGAAGCAACCTAGATGCCCCTCAACCAAAGAGTGGATAGAGAAAATGTGGTACGTTTACACAATGGAGTATCAGCGGAAAAAAACAATGGGATCTTGAAATTTGCAAACAAATGGATGGCACTAGAAGAAACCATCCTGAGTGAGGTAACCCAGTCACAAAAGGAGAAATATGGTATGTACTCACTCATTTATGGATTTTAGACATGAATCAGGGGAGTGCCAGCATACAATCCCATTGCCAGAGAGTCTGGGAAACAGAACTTTCATCCAGCGAATGATGAAAGCAGAGGCAGATACCCACAGACAAACACTGAACTCAACACCTGGAATCCAGTGTCAGAAAGAGAGAGCTGATGGGCAAAGGAGTTAAGAGTGGGCTGGTTTAACCCACAGAAACAGTTGACCTGAAGAAGGGGGATCTCTTGAACCCTAGATTGATGGCTGTGTGGAAAGCATGGGATTGACCCAGACCCCCTGAATGTGGGTGTGAGTGAGGAGGCCTAGGTAATCTATGGGGCTTTGGGTAGTATTTATCACTGTTGTACAATTAGACTTTGAGTGCCCATCCCACAATGAGGGATGCTCTCTCAGCCTGGACTCTTGAAGGAGGGTCTAGACCCTACCCTGGATGACATGATTCTGGAGATTCACCATGGAGGGCCTCACCCTCCCTGGGGATGAGAGTGGAGACTGAGTGGGGGACTGGGGGGGCCTGGTGGGGAGGGATGGGGAGGAGGGGAGGGAGAGGGAGCTGGGATTGACATGTGAAACGAACTTGTTTCTAACTTAAATTAAAAAAAGGAAGGGGGAAAAATTATCAGAAGAAAACCTAGTTTAAAACTCCTCAATATACTGGTATAAGAAAAAAAAGTTCCATAACGCAGGACTGCTTGACGCATCTGCTTGGTTTGGTGTGGACCGCCTCTACCAGTGCAGGTGCAAAGCCTCCACTGGCTGCCACCCAGGGCGAGTAGACGTGGGTGTCTCTGGATGTGGGCACACCTTGGCTGACTGCAATGCCTGTGGCTGCTCCCATTAGATTCTGCTTCTATCTGTTCGCAGAGAGAAAGCCTGGGATCCTACCCACCTTCAAGATTCAAACATGGCTCCTTGAAGCTCTGCTTGTCCTTCCATGAAATGTCCACTGAGAGGAGGTTTGACTGAGAGCTCTCCAGAGGCACTGGTGATTTTGTGCTATCTGAGGGAATCAGCTGCCCCCAAGAAAACTGTACATCTTTTCCAAGGCAGTTATCATGCAAGCAACACTGATTTTCCTCCAAAGCCCAATGTGATGGTGGATATTGTCAACGTGGTAGGACCTAGAATGGCCTAGGAGAGAAATGGAGGGGTATACCTGTCAGGGATTATTGAGATAATGACAGCCTCTCGGCACACCTGAGAGGGGTCTCTAGATGATGGTTATAGAGGTAGAAAGTTCCAATTTAACTTAAGCAGAGCAACTCCACGAGTGAATGGAATGATTAAAAGCTAGTGGAGTCAGAAGGTTCGCTTCTCTTGCCCTTTTGGCTGTGGATGCAATGCGAGTTCATGCTACCGTGATTTCCCGCCATGGTAGTCTACACTCTCTGTGAGCCAAGAGAAGCGCTTTCCCTTAATTCCTTTTGTTGGGGTGTTTTATCACAGTGGTGAAGGAAGAAACCATCCTGTTGGTTTCTAGAACTATAGGACTCATCCAGCAGGTCTGTAAAGGTGGGGTGCAAGAGATGACCCACGAGGAGGTGCACCCCACTCTCAAAGGACCCCAGGAGCTGTCTCTTCTACAAGAGATGACCCACAAGGAGGTGCACCCCACTCCCAAAGGACCCTGGAGCTGTCTCTTCTACACAAGCACAAATCCAAGGGACACGTTGGAGATACTAAGAACAGTGGAAGAAAGGACTTGAATCAGCCGGGCGTTGGTAGCGCTTGCCTTTAATCCCAGCACTCGGGAGGCAGAGGCAGGTGGATCTCTGTGAGTTCGAGGCCATCCTGGTATACAGAGCGAGTTCTAGGACAACCTCCAAAGCAATACAGAGAAACCTTGTCTCGAAAAGCAAAACAAACAAACAAAAAATGAATTAATTACCTAAATGTAAAGCATTTAACTTATGCCTAGAAAGAAGTACAGTGGAAATGACATGCTATTTGGTTTAATGGTCATTTCTCAGCTGTGACTCCAAAAGCAAGGACAACGAAAGAAATGTTGGATAAGCTGGACTTCATCAAAACTAAAACGTTAATGTGTCAAAGTAGTCACCCAACAGAGTGAAAAGCAATCCTTGGGATGGGAGAGAACATTTGCAGACCAGGTGTTTGCTATGTGCTACCCCTTCAGTGCACACACTTTGTAAATTCTCACAACTCTACAATAAAACCCAACAAAGAAATAAAAATGAAAAAGCGAGAGAAGAAAATAGACATGTCTCCTAAGAAGGTATACAAATATCTGAAGCACACGAAAAAGATGGTCAATGGCATTCATCACCTAGAAACAGAAAATTCTGGGGTAGCTGCTGCTTCACACCCAGGAGAATGGCTACAATTAGCAAACACACACACACAAACACTCACCAAAACCAACCAGAAAACAATTAGTATCTCTCAAGACTGTGGAGAAGCTGGAACTCCTATACAGAAATCACCTCTATCTACTTTGCAGCCACAGGACCGGATTCACCTTTCCCCAGAGCTCTACATTCCACTGAGAAGGAGTGGCATATACTCTCTCCTTTGCTGTGACCAAACGCCTCATCTGAGTCATCTCAAAGGAGGAAGCGTTTACTGAGGCTCACACTTTGGGAGCACGGACCATCATGGCAGGGAAGTCATGATGGCAGCAGTGTCAGGCAGCGGGTCACATAATACCCATAGCCAGGAACCAGGAAGGGAAATGCTGGTGCTCAGCTCCTTCCTCCTTTTTAGCCAGCCTAGTACCCCAGTCCATGTGACCATGCAGCCCATGGTCCAGGAACTCCCTCGCAGACATGCTTAGAAGTTTATCTCTCAGGCGATTCTATGTCCTGTCGGGCTGACCATCAATATTAACTGTTGGAGAGAGGAAGCTACTTGCAGTAGAAACATTTCCAGACTCCACTTTTCCTCATCTAATTCTTTCAACAGTTAACTATGGGAAGAGCTTTCACCGGGTTTTAGAGAGTTTGAGTGACTCGCCTGAGGACACACAGTGAAGGGACATATAAGGAACAGAGTAGTCCACGATCCTTTGGTGTCTGGAGGACCTCGTGTCTTTCAAGCATACACGGATAAAGGTCTTTAGCAGGAGGCATTAGTCATTGGGAATGCATAGAGATATTTGGGATGATAGTCCTCCTGCCCAAACTTCCTCCTGGGGGGGGTGTTTCATGGTAGAAGAAACAGTTTCTGCGAGCCACATTTGAATCTAGAAGGTAGGTAGAATCCCAGGCTCTCTTCTCTGCAAAGAACAGGTCTAGGCAGGACCTAAGGGAGGGAGTCACAGGCATAGCAGTCAGCTAGGGCTTGGCCGCATCCAGACACACCCACCTCCACCTGCCCTGGCTCCCTGCCCAGGGAGGCTTTACCAAACCAAGCCAGAGTGAATGGTGAGAGGGTGCTTGTGAGCTGCCACACCCAAGCCTGAGGCCACACAATGGGGCTTCCTTGGTTGCTAATACATAGAGCCTTTCCCTCTCCCCTTTATCCCTCAGGCTTACTCCAGCATATGGAGAACCCAATGGAGAACCCAACATAACACACACACACACACACACACACACACACACACACACACACACACACAGGAGCACTCATGCACATCACACATACCACACACAGACACACCATACCCACACCAAACATACACACTATACAACACACATACATTCACCACATATACACTACACATACACCAAACACACAACACACACACACACACACACACACGTACCACACCACACCTCACACACCCAACACACACACACACACACACACACACACCCCATATCTCCATTAAGAGCACATGCTGTCACACTTGCATTCATACATGCAGCAAACGGGCATCTATCTGTCTGTGTGTTCACACAGGTGGCAGCTATCTCAGGTTTGGATCCATGACTACTCATAAGAATCAACAGCAACTACTAAGAATAAAATTAGATCGCAATGGGACCTATCTGAATGTGATGGTGCCTGACCAGCAACTCTCAGGTTGCACACCCTGTGATGGTTAAAATTGGTTGTCAAGGTGATTGGATCTAAAATTAAGGCAAGTTGCTGAGCGCATGTGGAAGGGATTTTCTTGACCTTGGAAACCCCACCCTGACTGTGGCAGCACAGATGAAAAGAAGTGGAAGAGGAAAGCCCTTGCTTTTGCCTGCTTGCCTTCCCTCTTGCTGGCAAGTTCATCTACACTGTTGCTGCTGCTCCTGCTGCTGCAGAAGGATTCCTTTGCTGATATCAGAACCCAGAGGTTCTAGTTTGCTTTTTGCAGCTGTCACAAACCAACACGGGGTGGAAAGGGTTTATTTGGCTAAGAGGTTACAGTCCACCATTGATGGAGATGAAGTCTGGCTTGCTCCTTGCATTTGTTTAGCTAACTTCGTACAACCACAGAAGGCTAAGCTATCCTCCATCAGTTAGCAGACAAGGAAATGTCCCACAGACACACCCGCAGACCAATCTGATGGAGGCAATTTCTCTTCCCAGATGACTCTAGCTTGTATCATGTTGGCAGAAATTAGCACCAGCTTCTCTGGGCTTCCAATTTGGCTAAAGACCAGTGGCTCTCCAAGTGCCATATTGAGACTAGAGGTATATTCTGACTTCTGGATTGAGCAGCTGTTGGGTTCTTGGCCTCTCCCCTGTGAGACAGACATTGTTGAACTACCCAGACCATATCACGTAAGGCAATCTAATTAGTGTCTTTGAATCCATATTCATTCTTTCGTTTTATTCCTCTGAAGAACTCCAGTATTAAACCCCCACTTTTGCAGGTATGGAAGTTGGCTAGGCTGGGGTCTTAGAAGGGAAGGGAGAGCCAGTGGGGATGAGCTACTGGTTGATTTGGTTCAAATGGGAAATGTCCCCCATAGGCTCATGTGTTTCAGCGTTTGGTCCCCAGCTGGGGACATCGTAAGAAAAGTTTGTAGAGCCTTGTGGGGCAGATGAGACGCCTCGCTGGAGGGACTGGATCATCGGAGGCAGGGCTTCCTTCTGGTTTTATCGTCTCAGTCCATTTCCTGCTCAGTCTGCTTCCTGACTGTGGATACAATGTGACCAGCTGGCTTACTGCTCTGGCTCCAGGTGTTCCTCGTCTGCTGCTGTGTGATCTGCCATGGTAGACTGGAACAGTCCATCTCTGATCGCCAAGCCAGAGTTAGTCTCATCAGGATATTTCATCACAGCAACAGGAAATTAACCAAGAGAGTATCAGAGCCCCTGGGGAGGTGGGTAGGCCTCCCCAGGGCTCTTCCAGAGAGTTCGCTGATGCTCCGACTAACACCCAAGATTCACGTGGTGCACTTTTGTCTCTGCACTCAGTGACAGGAGCGTCCTTTGTCAGAGACATAGGCATATTTGTGTCTTTGTACAATGAATTTGCTTAATTACAAAACATTCACAGACTACGTCAATTTCATTAGCTGCAAATTGCCAAGCAGTGCCAATTTCCCCTGATAGGTGGCCAAAGCAAACACAGGTTCTTTGCTCCAATCTTAATTACTAATATTAACTCTTAGATCACACATTACACATCATGCAATAATTACATTTCTATGTATGCATATACGTAGGTTATAGAATGGCTACAAAAACATTAAGGAGGCCTTAGTAGAGTTTGAGTTTTAAAAAGCCATATTGGAGGCAGAAGGCACACACACACACACACACACACACACACACACACACACACAGTCAAACTTAAGAGTTATAGAGTCAGGGTTTAGTACAGCAGCAAAGGCAGGGTGCGGGACC
Organism: Mesocricetus auratus; assembly: GCF_017639785.1. Lineage (NCBI taxonomy): Eukaryota > Metazoa > Chordata > Mammalia > Rodentia > Cricetidae > Mesocricetus > Mesocricetus auratus. The sequence goes on from NW_024429202.1 coordinate 27,036,756, forward strand.
TGGTCAAGATAGATGAACAAGTGGACAGGCAAACATCAATTAAAGGAGGCTTTATCTACAGCAGGGGTCAAGCTGGGACAGTCTGGAGTTCCCTGCCTGGCACACACAGAATGTCAGGTGACAGATGGGAAGAAGCCATCACCACAGCAGTTGTGGAATCACCTTTGCAGTGTCCAGGTGAGGGTGTCGCACCCTTCCTCAGCCTGGTATGCTCAGTAAGTTCTCAGGTTTCATTGAGAGGGGTTGACTGTGTCCATGAGCTTATCTGGTTTCATCCTAGTTAGCTTTCTATTGCTGTGATGTGTCGCACCTGCTGTGCGGCCTGCATCCAAGAATGTAGCGAGGTGGTCGGGATAGATGACACAGAGACCGGTCGGTTGCTTTAAGAAAACTTTATATTTCCCAAGTCAGCTTAGGAGGAGACCCCAGTCCGCTTAGGAGAGCTCTCAGGCGAAATCTCAGGAGAAGTCTCCCCAAGAAAAAGGGCTTCCCTTTTTAAGGACTCCTGCCATTCATCTACATACCATTCTTTCCTCCTGGCTGGTGGTCTAATCTCCGGCCCCAGAATCGGGGAGACACCCCAGGGAAACAGGAAGAGGCATCTAGCCGTAGGAGGTGTGAACGGCATGGTATTTCAGTGAGCAAGCCCTTATCTCAGCCCTATGAAGAGCTTTAAAGCACTGAATTGTTTTCAGTAAACATTACACAGATGCCTGCTCCCAGGCCGAAGGGGAAGTGGGTTTCTGCTCAAGGTCTGGTGTCCCCACAGTGATGAGCATCATGACGAAACATAACTTAGAGAGAAAAATATTTCCACCTTACAGGTTACAGTCCATCATCAAGGGAAGTCTGGGCAGCCACTCAAGTCAGATCAGAGGCCAGCAGGCAAGAATTGAAGCAGTGACCATGAAGGAACAGTGCCTGCTGGTTGCTCCCCATGGCCTGCTCATCTTGCTTTCTTATGGCATCCAGGATCACCTGCCCAGGAGTGGCAATGTCCACAGTGGGCTGGATACTCAAGCATCAATCATTAATTAAGACATTAGACTCGCCCATGGACCAACGTGATGGGAGCATTTTTCATTTGAGGTTCCCTCTGCCCAGGTGACTCTAGTTTGTGTCAAGATGGCAAAAAACCTCAGTAGTAAGGTTCCAATCTATTGTGATAAGTTTATTGGGAGACACACTTTTACTTTTAGGAACATGTCATTGATTCACCTATGCGCCATAGGTAAACAGGTGGTATTACTTACAAGTCCACTGAGATGTAATCATTCTATCTCCATGTTTACAATTAAAATGCAGCCAAATAAGTAGTAAAATGGAGTTGTTGTGGTCAGGCACAGCCTGAAAAGTGCTGTTTTTTATAATATGAAGTAACCTCAACATTAGACAAGTTCTCTACCAATGGGATACACCATTGTCTTAGTCACCGTTCTATTGCTTTGAAGAGACACCATGGCAAAGGCAAATATTATAAGAGAAAACCTGGAGACTTGCTTATGGTTTCAGAGGTTTAGCCCATTATCATCAGGCAGGGAACATGGAGACATGCAGGCAGGCACTGGAACAGTACCTGAGAGCTATGTTCTGATCTGGAGGGAGGGAGAGAGAGAGAGAGAGAGAGAGAGAGAGAGAGAGAGAGAGAGAGAGAGAGAGAGAGAGAGAGAGAGAGAGAGAGAGAGAGAGACTGAGCCTGTCATAGGTTTTTGAAACATCAAAGCTTACCCCCCAATGACTCATTTCCGTCAACAAATCTACGCTTCCTAATCCTTTTAATCTTTTCAAATAGGTCCACTACCTGGTGGCCAAGCATTCAAGTATATGAACCTGTGGGGACCATTTTCTTCCAACCACCACAGCTATCGACGCTACGCTAAACCTGAAGGGGCTAGTTGCATGGGTATGAATTGTGTGTCAAGAAAATTCAGTAAGACTAAATGTGTGTGAACACCTAATGGCCTGGCAGTTCATGCAGATCATTACATGACCTGATCTAGTTCATCACTCTGCCATTCCAGGACACACAACCTGACTCCCTCCTCTTGTGGCAGGAGAGGAGAGACCTCCAAAAGCTGCATTAAGATTGGCATATGAATCTGAGTGGCCTGCACAGACACATGGTGCCACAGTTACAACCTGCCTGGACTGCTGCCAAGAAACATGTCTGGGTCCATGGTCCTCCTGCAGCCAGGGCCTGTGTTGATGTCTCTTGCCCATGTTGCTGCCAGGGGCCACACAGATGCCTGAATCTGTGTCACAACCTGTGGCCATGTTGGTGTCTGAGGGCTGTGCCACGGCTGGAGCCAGCTCAATTTGGGAGGCTAGGGCTGCCAGCTGGGGTCATGGGAGTGTCTGAATCAGGGCTGTGTCTGAGAGCCTTGTCTGGGTCTGTGGCCATGCCACAGCTAGTGTCTGTGTTGATGTCTGTGGCTCCTGAGACCATTGAGGACCATGCCAATGCTGGGGGTCTGGGCCACCACCTGGAGCCATATCAGTGTCTGAGATATGTCAGTCTTTGCAGGGGCCATGCCAGTCTTGGTGGCCTGTGCTGCCACCTGGCACCATGGTGACATTCAGGCCTGGGTTGCTGCCTAGGGCCATGTCTGGTTCTATCACAGTGAAGGTCTGTACTGATGTCTGTGGCCCATGTTGCCACCAAAGGCTACATAGATACACAGGATCTGGGCTGTAACCTATGGCCACGAGGGCGTCCGAGGGGACAAACTTATAGATCCAAATCAGTAGGATCTCTATGACACAGGACAACAACAGGGTGTCCAAGAGGAGCCCCAGCGAGAGCCCATTATCAGGGGTGTAGCAGAAACCAGAGGCCTTGAGCCAGACTCTTGACAGGGAACACTTTCAAGTAAAGATGAATGGACTAAGGAGTAAACTGTGTGACTCAATGAGCCACACTGGATCTTCCATTTAAATTTGGTTTTGATTGGGGTGGGGGGAGCGTCGCAAGGGCAGAGAGTGGACTAGGAATGCATGCTGTGAAATCCACAGAGAATCAACAAAAGTTTAAAGAAAAAGATTGGCGTATGAAGGAAACGAGTTGGCCGAGAAACACTGGAAACTCTTCCCTACATGAGCCCCATCTAATGGACTGCGCATGGGCAAGAAGAACCTGGTGTGATATACAAGCGGGAGAACTAGGTACTGTGTGAATTACTCTATAAAGAGTCGTAAGCCTGGCGGCCCAGGGCTCTGCCCTATGCACACTAGCCCCTCCCCCCTTTCTTCTCATGTGATAGGAAAACGGGAACAGGAATGGGAAGCACGGTCCCCTGCCACTCAGAGACTGAGTGGAGATGCAGGTGGATCTTTCCACCTCGTCTCTAAGTCTCTGGAAACATACTCACATGTATGCACACCCAAAGGCTTGTCTCCCAGGTGATTCTAAACCTTATCAAGCTGATAATGAAGACTGGCCATCATTGGGACTCTGAAGGTTTAGGTCATCAAACTGCAAGGAAGCTGTTTACAAGAAACTGCAAATTAAGAGACAGCAGTGGAGGGAGAGAGAGAGAGAGAGAGAGAGAGAGAGAGAGAGAGAGAGAGAGAGGAAGAAAGAGAGAGAGAACAGTATCAATATGCAAAGAAGTTCCCTGCTAGCCTTAATCCTTACCCAGGCACACAATGATAACCTGCAGTAACCTGATGTTACTAATCAGTTATTTTCCTATTGTTCCATACATCTGTTACAGATTGAGCCTAGGGAAACGGTTCTCAACCTGTGTGTCACAACCCTTTTGTAGGTTGATGACCATTTCACAGGAGTCATCTAATTCTATTGAAAAGCACAGGTATTTATATTATGATTCATAACAGAATCAAAATTATAGTAATGAAGTAGCAAAAATAATTTTATGGCTGGGGGTCACCACAACGTGGTGTATTAAAGGGTTGCAGCATTAGGAACTGTATTAAAGGGTTGCAGCATTAGGAAGGTTGAGAACCGCTGGCCTAGGAAATTCCACATTATCGATCTCTGAGCTACACTTGTAGCCATTTTCATAGCTTGTTTTGAGAGAGTATCATGCTAAATTTCCCAGGTAGGTCTTGAACATTTAGTCATCCTATTCCATTCTCAAGAGTAGCTGGAATCACAGGCCTATGCCACCAAGTGTGGTGGTTTGAAGGAAAATGGCCCCAAAGGGAGGTGTGGCCTTGTTGGAGTGGGTGTGGCTTTGTTGGAGGAAGTGTGTCACTGTGGGGGTGGGTTTTGAGGTCTCTCTTGCTCAAGCTTCACTCAGTGTGACACTCAACTTGCTGTTGTCTGCAAAATGTAGGACTCTCAGCTACTTCTCTAGCCCCATGTCTGCCTGCATGCCTCCATGTCCCACAATGTTGATAATGGACCCAGCATCTGAACTGTAAGCCACCCTGGTTAAATGTTTTCCTTTGTAAAGGTTGTTTCGGTCATGGTGTCTCTTCACAGCAATAGAAAACCTAATTAAGACCCCAGATCAACCTGAAATTATTTTCTGTGGTGTGAGTCACAATCCCAGGGTACCTAAGTAGACGTTTCTAAAGCACTCCTGTCTTAGTGAGGGTTCTATTGCTATGAAGAGACACCATGACCATAATAAGTCTTGAGAAATGTTTAATTAAGGTGGCTTACATTTTCAGAAGTTTAGTCCATTATCTCCATGGCAGGACATGGTGGAGTGCAGGAAGACATGGTGTTGGAGCAGGAGCTGAGATTCCTGCATCTCGACTTGTAGGCAACAGGAAGTGGTCTGTGTCACCGGGCATGGCTTGAGCATGCATGAGACCTCGAAGTCTGCCTCCACAGTGACACACTTCCTCCAACAAAGCCACACCCACTCCAACAAGGCCACACCTCCCTTTGGGGCCATTTTCTTTCAAACCACCACACTTGGTGGCATAGGTCTGTGATTCCAGCTACTCTCTTTGGGGGCCATTTTCCTTCAAACCACAACTCCTCTGACCTCACCAACCTTGTGCTTCGTGAGTCCCTGACCCCACTCTGATACAGATGTTTCTTGCACCATTGCAGATTCAGGCCAGAACTGGTTAACATAAGAGTCTTCGAGGTGATAACCATAGAGCTAGACAACACTGACACTTCCCAACACCAGACTTATCTCTGGACCATGCCTACCACTGCCCTACAGCACGGCTGACTTCTCTTACCCTCCGAGTCAGGCAGAGCTGCTTGGAATGAGCCCTGTAGCCCAGGCTGTCCTGACCACAGAGCTGTGCCAAGGGTCAAGGCCCCACGGCTGCTGAAGGTTGCTGTCTATGTGAAATGCCAGTTTTCTGTTGGTTGCTATGAAACTTCATCAAAGCCACTCAGGGTAGCCAAGCCATCTGTTACTTTGTCCTCATCAGTCTGACAAGCCATGGTGCATCTACAGAAGAGAGCACATAGCCCGAAATTGGGGTGATGTCTCCTGGAGGGGACAAACTGCTATACTGAGAAGGGACACCATCTGTCCCTAGAAGAAAAAGAGATCAGCTCAGGGCCACTGTTATCCAGTACGGACTTAGCACCAGAGCTGAGTCAGGGCCCAAGATAGCAGTTACATGAACTTAATCTGTCATGAACAAATGTCTGCTTCCCCAGATGGAACACTGTTCTGTTTAGGTTTCCATTGCTGTGATAAACACCAAGACCAAAAGCAACTTGGGGATGAAAGGGTTTGTTTCAATGTACAGCTTATAGTCTACCACGAAGGGAAGTCAGGCAAGAACTAAAGCAAGAGACCACAGAGGAGTGCTGCTTACTGGCTTTCTCCTTCAGCCTTGCCAATCTGATGGGGGCGGGGAGCATTTTCTTAATTAGGATTAGCTCTTCTCAGCTTGTGTCAGAGTTAACGAGAAACTAACTAGCACAGGTACCCATGACAGATATAATCCCATTGGAGTGTAGCTTCGTGAACCAGTGAGTTTAATCGGGATTACACACAGGAGCGTGGGCAACTGGTGGGCAGCTTCACCATGGAAGAAAAAAAATCTCTTCCCTGGCAATTGCTAACAGTCCATATTTCTTTGGGAAAGGATGTGGTCTTATAAGCACCCCCACCCCAGCAACCATCAATGACAATACATGAGGAGGGACAGGATCTCCAGAGCCTCTCTCCGCCATGACTAGACCAGACTCATATAGGTTTCCTATGGATAATCACACCTCTGAGAGTCCAAGAGGGCAATGGCCATGCCATGCTTGGGGAACAGACTTCCACAACATCTGCACATAGAGCAATCCTACAAAGAGCTATACCAGGATCTTCCCAGAAGCAAAAAACCCTTCTTCTAAGAGTGGACCTGTTAGTCTAGATATGCTGGAGGGCTGGGAGGAATGCTCTTTGCATAAAACTTCTGCTAGTGTGGGCCCTCCCTCACCAGATCTACTGAGTGCTACACACTTGAGGGATATCCTCCCCCTGGGCAGGCAGCGTCACCGAGCCATGCTGTGGGCATAGGAAGATGATTGGGTCAGATGAGATGAAGTTAAGTGTAGTCTATAGAGTTGGAGTTAACTCTTTGTCCGGTCTTGTGGAAGTTACACAATGTGATAAGCTGACGTCCGTATATTGACGCATGGTAAACACACTCAAGGTGATTAATGCCTGGTACGCACGGTGGTAACATATCCTGTAAGCGTGTGTCAAGAGTCCCCAGGAGACTCAAGTCCAGAGTCTATTTTTCATGGACTCACTCATGCACTGATTCCACAGCCCAATCTCTTGGGGGGAGGGGGTGTTCTGAGGCTCTGGCCACGCCAGCCTGGTCTTTCTCCTAGGACTCAGTGCTGAACACAAACTCTGCCTGGGTCCCTCTGTTCTCTTTGAGTTCTATAAGGTTGGCTTTTAATGGCAGGGGTCAAAGGAACCGAAGAACTCTGGATAACTTCTCTAGCTGTTTAGTCTTAGTTGAGTGTCCTCTTCCAAGCCTGGCAAGGCCCCTATGACTAAGTTTCTCCCTCAAGGACCCACACTCACGAGTCAGTAGATTCAGGACACAGCTGAATCCTCTTTTCATACAGCTCAAGTTCTGACCTGTCATTCACAGACTGAAGGGTGTGACCTCTCAGCCTCTTTTCCTCATCTATAGAATGGACCACTGGTTGGCTTGTGGTCCCAGTGTGCCTATGGGCTAATGCTCCCAGTTTGTGCCTAGTTTACATCAGGCAATACTCTTCTGGGCCCTGTCATGTGGTTCACTGGGCTAGCCAGTACCTCCATGTTCTGTCTCTGCAAACCCTGTGGCCAGCATCTTGGGACAGCCATACACAGACCTGAACACATACACGAGGCCAAGGCATCCTAGGTAGCCACAGCATGCCCACTTAGGTCATTTCTCCATGGGAAAACAAGAAATTCTTAATAGTGTACAAACATCTGCTCCCATGAAAGGTTCTTTGTTGGGTTGTGTGTGTGTGTGTGTGTCTGTGTGTGTAAAGACATTGATTCTTAGGGACACAAGTACACTCTGTGCAGGTGTCTTCTTGGTTTCCTGCTGTCAGTGGTGGCCTGATTTGTGATTGGTCCCCATTCAGTTTTTTGTTCTATATAAGCTCTATCTTGTGTGTGAGAAGTGATTCATGCACATACAAGCACGTACACACATACACACACACACACACACACAATGTCCTTTTGTAAAGGCTCCTCACACAGGCACACAGTCTCCATGGCAAACAGCCACACATGCCCTGAATTGTGAGCACAAGTTTCCCTGAACACCCTGTTGCTAAGAGCAGCCTTGGCCTGGCTCCCAGGCACAGGGGCTCAACTTCCATCTTGCTGGCTGTGTAGGCCTCAGGACTGAATAGTTCAAATAGAGTGATTGGGGTCATCTCATGTTGGTGTGGTAAGCACAGCAGCAGACATGGTGAACAGGGTCTTGCAGGGGATTCCATCCCATCTCCTTCCAAGGCCCCCTTCCAGGACAGGGGCTGCTGTTTGCAGGGAAGTTCTCAGCCCCTGGACTCCCTAGAAATCTGTAAACTATCCTAGGAGGGAGACAGGGCTAGGGATCCCCACCCCACGAAAGCTGACTCGGCACATTGTTGCCCTAATCTGAGCTTGACTGTGTGACATCATGGAGATAGTCACAGGTCCCCAGACTTCCCACAGCCGCCTGTGTCCTCAGGTAGCAGGTCTTATGTTGGTGGTAGCATAGACAAACTCCGCTGGCTACAGCATCCTTCCCTCATAAGGAGACCACAGGCATCCTTTCAACCCATTAAAGGTCCTTGCCTCCTCTGGCCCAGCCTTGAAGCACCGGCACAGGTGGTGTGGTCAGGTACAGGCATAGGGCTGAGCAGCCAACACTTGCTCCATGGCCAGGTCTACACTCACATGGGGGTGGAGCACTCAGCCTGGGGATGCAGTGGTATAACTGAGGCTCAGGAGACAACACTCCGGACCTGATTCATTCTTCCATCTGACATCTGCTGTCCTCTTAGCCCTTGGGGAGAAGGGACAAGACCCTGCTGTGGGAACCATGCTACGTGGCTTGCCAACTAACTCCAGTCATGCTCCATTAGACAGATGCAGGAAGGACTTCTTCATGCTGAGCTGGGTACACCTTCTCAGGTTCCAGACCCCCCCCTTTCTGCTCGCTCCTCCCCAGTCAGGTCCCTATTCAGAGCATGCAGTCTCCTTGTCTGGGCCGCCTAAAATCAAAGCCATTTGTTGCCTAGCAAGCTTACAAAGAGGGCATCCCTGCCATGTTCGATGGCTCCTTTCATTCCTTCCTCCACTGTCTCTCTCCTGGGACAACCCCCCACCCCACTCCATCTACTGCGCACAAAAGCTCATTCTGTCCTCTCTCTTTGAGACCGGTGTCACCCTGGAGACTGGCGCCTTCCAGCTTGGGCGGTCTTCTTTGCATCAGCCCAGCCCCCTGGCTCCCAGGCTGCCTGGAGCCCTGCCCGGTGACCCCGGCCCCTGTTCTGGCTTCCCTTCTGCAACTGAAGTCTGGCACCTCCTGCTTTCTTGTAGTGCCAGCATGAGCATGGCTCTACCGCGTCTGCTACCCTGGCAAATCCTTAGCAGCCAGCACTTTGTGCCTGCCCACCATCCGTACCAACAGTTCCCTCTCCAGTCCTTCAGGGTTCCCAGAGTCCGTCCCCACCAGTCTCAGCACCTGCTTCAAGCTCAGCACTAGCTCATGTCTTTGGGTCACAGGCTTCTGGGTGCTTGGTAGCGGATAATCACATTGCTCCTCCTAGGATATCATGCCACGGTGTGGTAGATACCAATGGTGGAGCGCGGGAGCTCAGGGGGCACGATGCCTGCCAAGGAGTGTGTGCCAAGCATGGCTCCCAGCTGCCTCATACGTGTTGACATGTTAAGCCTCACTTCAACATTAGAACCGAAAGTAACGCTCCCTGCATTGGTTCTTTTTTTCATAGCTGTGACATAAAACCCGATCTTGAAAATAAGACAACTTAGAGAGGGGAGAGTTTCTTTAGGCTCATAATCTGTGGATACAGTCCATCATGGTGCAGACGTCACAGCCGCAGGAGCCTGAAAAGCTGGTCATAGCACAGCCACGGTCAGGAAGTAAGGGATGATGAGAGCTGGTGCACACCCCACGTCCATGCAATTCAGGCCCCCAGCCCACAGAGCAGCCCATCCACATCCACGGAAACTTCCCACGACAACGAACTTAGACAGTCCCTCAGTATGCCCAGAAGCGTATCATGTCACCTGTGATTCCAGATCGTCTTAAATTGACAACCAGCATTAATTATTACATTCCTTTGGTGTTGGTCTTAACGGAATTATTCTATGGTGGCCTCTCTTGTCTGGGAGTTTCTGGGCTCAGTGTGAAGTTCTGTGTGGCAAGGGCTGCATAGAGAGTCCCAACACAGCTAGGGGTTCACCTGCTTTACTACTGGGCCCACCTTCTTTTGTTGGCACCATGAATGATAAACATAAAAAACCATGGCACAGGAGAAGCTCATCCCAAGAAGGTGCTACTGACAACACTTTAGGTGTCAAACCAACCATCATTGTTTCTTTCATCCATGCCACCCCGGATGAAAGAAACATCCATGCAGCAGAACTGTTTGCTCCCCTCCCCCACGTGACTCTTGTGTCTTCACCAGGACACAGGGGCAGTGGAGCCACAGAAAGGTCAGAGTCTTGCCTCCAGCTACACAGTCGACGCCAAGGGACCTCAGCTGTGTTGAGCAGGAGGACAAGACTATTTGCAAGCCTTGTGTCAGCCAGGCCAAGACTCAAGCCCCCCAAGGCCCAGCCTCCACCCCCTTCTTCACCCTAGCACCCCCTGTGCTGACTCTGGTCCCCTAGGGTTTGGCACAGACTCGGGACCGTACGCAGGCCCCTCACATGCATGCAATGACTGCCTTTCCCGGGCTTCTTCTCGTGTTTCTACCTCCACGTCACTCTGCTTGGTCAGGCCCCAAGCCAGCTCTTTCTCTTCCCAAAGCCTAACGTCCAACTTGCCAGCACTTCCTGTTGGAATTGCCTCCTGTTTGCACCTCACCCTCATCCCTCCCTACCCCTCTCTCCTGAGGCCCACTAATGTGTCTCAGAAGTTTGCTTCTTGTGCGCCCAGGCCACCAGCTTCCCATGGCCCTGTGATAAACCAAGCCCTCCCTGTCCACCTCCAGGGGTCTCTGCCTCTGCCTTCCCCACATTCCACCACACTGTCCCATCTTCATCTTTCATCCGAGCTCCTCGAGGTGCATCTGGCAGGGTTCCTTTCTGCCTGCCCCCCACCCCCACCCCCAAGTTTGTTGTGGCCACCGGGGCATTTGCACGTGCTCTCCTGTAGTCCTGCCTCTGTCAGGAGCCTCTACACCTGGACCCCCGTGGCTTCTTAGTGTCCAGAGCTCAGAAAGGTCGTCTTGAACAGTATAAACCACGTCTCCCCTTCACCTACTGATGACTTTTTACCTCAATGCACTTCATCTATTGTCCACCTTTCAGTCTGATGATTCACTTGCAAGAGTTCCCTGAGGATGGGTCTGTCAGCTGCTTTTCCCATTGCTGTAACAAAGTATCTGACAAAAGAAATTTGAAGGAAGAAAAGCTTATTAGGGGATACAATCCACCATGGTGGAGAAGGCATGGCAGAAGGAACAGAAGGCTCCCGTTCACATCACATCCACCATCAGAGAACACAGAGAGATGAACGTTCATGCTTTGGCCTTTTCAGTCAGTCCAGGGCCCCAACTCAGCACATAGCCACGGTGCTGGGTAGAGTGTTGTGTGTTTTTCCTGTGTTCAAACCACCTCTGCTTCTCTACATCCGAGGTCCCACGCCTGCCCAGGCCAGGCTGAGAGGTAAATGCCTAGTACTCGGTGGGATCGATCACCTCAGGAAGGCACCTGGAGATTCTATGGACGTTCTGCATCCGTCACCCTCCACGCTATCCAACTTGCTGGAAGCATGTTCCCAGTCACACGGCAGTGGGAGGAAAGAGCCAGAATTCAGAACTGGACTCTTGACTGTGTGGGCTGTATGTGTTCGGTCTTGGACACCAGCCCTGAACCTGTGTTCTTCACCTGGGAGAGGAACACTACCTAGAGAGGAATTTACTCGCTGTTGCAACTTTCTATGAGGAGTTTGCTTCTATTCACCCCAGAATAGATCAAACCAGAGACCAAAGAAAGGATTCCATGCAAGTCCACCTTGGTGAACATTGACGTACTTAGAGGACTGTGGGTGAGGGATTACTTTCAGCGGTTTGGGTGATTCAGGTAGCTACATCTCTGAAAAGCCTACCCCCTCATGGATGAACACTCATGAATCCGTGATGCATGGACAGAGTTCCCTGAGGAACTTACATGAAAGTCTCCTCTCCTCCAGCAGTTGCTTGCAATTGAGTCCAAACTCTGGGAGGAGCCTTGGGTGAGTTTCATGAGAGTCATCAGCCTCCAGGTTCTTTGTAGGACTGAATGCTTCAATCTGGAGGAGGTGTCTATGCAGCACCTACTAAGCCTCCCAGGTGCTGACCATGAATTCTGGCTTCTTGGAAGGCTGAGTGCTAAGCTTTCGCAGAAGAGGGTGGGATTCATTGCAAGCATGCACATCTGGCCACTTGTTCTGCTGTCATCTGACCAGTGGACTGGCCCTGGACCACATAATCACCTGGAGAGCTTATCAGGACTCAACCTCCAATGCCTTCCAAAGTTTGTAAGTTGGTCTGGTAAAGCCTGTTAAATTGCATATTAATAACCTGCTAGTGTATTAACAAGTTGTGAGTGACACTCTCTGCCCTCACACCACTGAAGCCACACATGGAAACCTGGTCTTGGAAGCAGGATCTGAGCCAGCCATCATGGCTGAGGAGCAAGCAGACCCTATGCAGGAGAATAGCCATCCAAAGGGCTCCAGTGACCAAGTGCTTTCTGTATCTCGGGACCCTTGCTATAGTCTTACTTCTCAGCAGTTCCGAAGAAGGTGGCATCTAACACTCAAGAGAAAACTCAGATGTAGCCTTGTGTTTGATTCCTCCTTGTGGGGAACAGGATTTCAGGAGGACTTCATTCATTTTTGTCATTTAAAATAATAAAAGGTAGGCTTGTTTTTGATAAAAGGTTTGTGCAATAGGGTTTTACATTATCTGAGCCCCTCCCCCTTTGAATACAACTCCAAGATCATTATCTGTTGTGTGCTACAACTAAACACAGTCTACAGGGAAGTAGTGGTGGCTGAACAAGAAACATCACAACAGATGCCAAGAAAAGATGGAAACAGACAGGCAGGCTCATGCCCTGTATTCCCCGTGTTCAGATTTCCTGGGCACACAGGTAGATGAGCCTATGCCACCAGTGAGGGTCTTGGATACAATGTCCAGAAACTTCCCTTGATTGACATGGCAAGAGAGACACGTTAGGAAGAATATGGACTTGATCACAAATCCATGGGAGGGATGCTGACTCAGAGCAGGCAGGAAGTGGGAGAGCGGGTGCATTCGTTGTAGCCAGAATTCTGGCTGAGAAAATCTGAGAAGGTTGAGGCTGGAGCTGAGGACTTAGGCTGTGCTCCTGAACTCTGGTCCCCCACCGCCTCTGCAGCAAATCCCGGGCTCCTTGGCCCTTGATGTCTCCTTAGGATATAAAGTACAGAATTGTCTCCATCCCTCACAGGCACTCCAGGCAGCATGGAAAGGACGGGGTGACATTCAGCTTCCCTGGTCAGAGGCCAGCCTGCCTGAACTCCCGTTACAGGTGGGAGACATATCACGGACATATGGGCAGTGAATTTTTAAAAGGGGGGGTCAAAAGAACACAGAGCATAGTGGGATTGTATGACTAGTAGGGGTAAGAAGTGGAGGTGCCAGGCAATGGAGCAGAGCAGGGCTGAGCCCCACAGTGGAAGGCCTTCGGGAAGCTGCATGGGGTCTTAAAAGGAAGAAGGACTCCAGGAGGAAGACTGCAGGCTGAGAGTGTCCCTGGGGCCCTGCTGTGGATACGGCACTGGTTGGACCTGGAGAGCTGAGGAAAATTCACAGAGATGTCTCTGAAGGTAATAACCAGGGGGAGATACTTTCTAGACATGCCCGTAAGCTTGGGGTAGGGGAGCCGATCTGATTTGTTTGATGTGATTGTTAATGATTGTTGTCAACTTAATGGGATCCATAACCCCCTAGCAGACAAACTTGTTTGTGAGGGCATTTCTAAACGAGGCTGATTGAAGTGGTGATGTGCTAATGGTCCGTGGGGCTAGGACTTGAGTGAGGGCTGCAGGCAGTGTTACCCAAAGCCAGTGTGGACAGACGCCCACCATCCATGGAATGCTTCCAGCACAGGGTCTACCCGCTCCTCAGTCTTGAAGTGGCTGGTTGAGGTCCTGCTCCCAGGACCAGGTTTCCATGTATGGTTTCAGTAGCATGGGGGAGAGGGTGTCATTCACAACCTACTAACCATACGTGACCCCATCCAGTGCAGAACAATGCACACAGCTCTTGGCTTTGTGTTTCCCTGTAGAAAACTAGAGTATTCTATTATGTTTTACATGTGCATGTGTGTGAATGTTTGAGTGTGTTACAGCTGCATTTAAATAAAGGCAAATATAACTCAGGTTGACCTCACTGTCTGTGCATTTAACCTTTTCTTTTCGTGCCAAGGAATTAGAACTAGAGGCCAGGGAGATGGCCCGGTCCTGAAGAGCACTTGATGTACAAACATGAGGAGTTGAATTTGATCCCAGTTCCCACATAAAAAGCTGGGTGTGGCCACATCTGGCCCTAACTCCTTCCTGGATCAGGGAAGCTGGCAGAGACAGGACTTGATAGCCAGTCATCCTGGTTGATAATCCCGCTCCAGATTCATCGAGAGACCCCCGTCTCAAGGCGGGAATGGCAGGGAGCAATAGCGGAGACCCTGAACATCTTTCAGTGGTGTGTGCGCTTGTGCATGAACACGCAGAAGAAGCTAAAAACTATGACTCATCAAAAATGTTGCCCTAGAGACCGTCTGTGGCCTTGGAAGAGATAGGACCTGCTTCAGTCTCAGCAGCCGTCATCACCATCATCCAGGATTCCCAACGCCTTTCCGGCACATATCTATCTGTTAGCGCTTACCTGAAAAGGTAGGGGAGGGGAGCAAAAGTGGGCTCTGAGTCAAGACTTAATTCGCAGGGATCTGAGTTCACAATTGCCCCCTACAATCTGTGTGAGTACAGACTGCTGTGCAGCCTGTTTCCTCAACTGCTAACATGCTGTGCTAACATCCTGAACGCTCTCAAAGCTTGACTAAGCGTTCAGGGAGAAAGGCAGACGGCCGTTTCCAATAGGACCTGGGCCAGGCACTAGTTACTCACAGCACTGCGTGCCAGACAGGCACAGGGGACCAAAGGGCAGAGACGCGAGCCTGTGTGTGGCAGATGCACAGCTGCGATTCACTTGCCCATTTCTTACTTAGATTAAGCTCATATTCCTAGTGGGCTCAAGAACTTTGCCCGCCACGTCCAATGACTGCTCGTGGTGTGTGTGTGTGTGTTTGTGTGTGCGTGTGTCTGTGTGTCTGTGGTTCCTGCTGAGCCTTGCGGATAGGCAGGACCAGTGTTTGGACAAGTCCCTGCGGACTCGCACGTGCCCGGAGTGGCCGGGTTGCAGAGGCGCCGCCTCGGCGGTCCAGGGCGGACCATGGGGCGGGGCGCGGGGTGGGGTCTGGAGCTTGGCTCGGCAATGTGGTCAGGAGCAGCGGGTGGCCGTTGAGCACCAGCGGCACCATGCTCGGTGTGGTGCACTTTCTTCGCAGCTTCTTCAAGGTGAGAGACATCGTCCCGGGGACCCAAAGCCGGGCTTGCTTGCAGCAAAGCAAAGCGGGGCGGGGGGGGGTGGGGGTGGTTGGGGAGCAGCCGCAGCTACTGCACCCTGGGCTGTCTATGGGTAGCTGCAAGGTACCGCGGAGGACGATCTGTGCCGCCGCAGTTAAAACTTTCTCTAAGTTCTGGATATGGAAGCAGTGGCCTGCGGAAGTGTGGCCCTGGTGACAGAGAAGACTACGGCAAGGGAAGGGGCACAGGGGAGGGAGGTACGCGGAGGAGGAGACTGGGGAAGACTGTCTTGACCAGGGTTGGAGAGACTGGCAAGGACCCGGGCTCTCCTGGGTTCTCGCCGCAGCCCTGGTTGGTGTTGGCCTGGAGCTACCCAGGAAGTGTTTGCTATTGTTATTACGTGGGCTGAATGTATCAGAGGAAGAACCTGGGTTGGGGCACCATGGTGAGCAAGTGCCTAAGACACTGTAGGGCATTCAGAACTTAAGAGGAGCTGAGACCAGGGCTGGGCGCCTGAGTTTCTCAGGTCATGCAGACACCACTGTAGTGGGATGCTACCAACTTTCTTGCCTACATAGGGACTTGGGGTGGGTAGCCGGCTGCAGGGCACTGGCAGAGGGGTAGCTGGCTGAAGGTTGCCAAGCTCCATCTCTCCAGCAGTGTGGGAGGTGGGAATGTGTCCTGACTTCAGAACCGAGGCTACAAGAATCTGGAAGCATCAGGTGGAGGCCGGCAGGAGGAGGCCGGCAGGAGGAGGCCCTGGGTGAGGCCAACAGGTGACATTGGGAGGAGCTATCACAGCTCTGTGGCTGCCATCTGAAACTACATAATCAAGAGTGAGGCAGAGACCCCTAGCCCGGAGAGAGAAAGCAAGTGACTCAGGTCCAGACCCACTGGAAGGAACCCTGACCTCAGCCTTTGCCTCTGCCATCTGGAAGGTCAGCCCGCTTACCGGTAACCACCAAGGCGGTTATAACACTATTGGAGGTGGGGGGGGGTTGCTTTCTAGGGTTGCACACAGAGGTGGGGAAGGTAGACCATGCTGGGCTGCTCTGTAGGATTCCAGTTTTGCTGTCCAGATTCTGCCACAGAATCCTGAGCTATATGATCTTGGACTACTCAGTTAACCACTTTGTTTTCCTCTTTGGAAAAGTGTGGGCAATTCGTTTTGCTCCTTTCGGGTGAAGACCTTATGCAGCGTGTGGGTGGTGTCTGTGTGAGCCCCCGGGGACCTTGGTTCTTCCTCACCAACATAGGCAATAGTAAGCAACAGGTGGCTTAGGTGACAAGTCAACCAGACAGAGTCTCCAGGCCTTGCTTGCCTCAGCTCATGGAACAGAGTGTAGCCTATGGGGAGGCTGCAGGCAGCTCTGGGACAGCTTGCTTGTTTGCTAAGCAGGCCTGGGAAGTGGGGACAGGATGTCCCCACATTCCTCTCTTACTCACTGTTCTGCCTCCAGACCCTCTTACCCCACTCCATGTATAAAGGGCAGACAGGGTCACCATGCCTTGGAGGCACTCCCCTGGGAGGAGCCAGAGGCCACCACACCCACTTCTGGCTGTGCAGGTACATCTTACAGCGCCACCTGGGGATGCAGATCACAATTTTACCTCCATGGACACTGGTCTTGTGGGAAGTGATGGGCAGCACTGTGTCCAGTGGGCTTCCATAGGAATTATCTAGTGACAGGAACCTGATTGTCAACCTCAGTATCTCCAGTTGGACTGTTAACCGGGCCACGGCTAATCTCTGAGTCCCAGGAGAAACGGTGCCTCAGATGCCCAAAGCCCAGGTAGACAACAATGCTGCTAGGCCTGTCTACAGACCCCATGAGGCACTCATACCTGCAGTGAGTGTGTAAGGCACAGTTAAGTTCAGGAGGACCAGACAGAGAGCTCACATTTGCTATGGGCCCCTACGGCACACAACCCTGGTGGCACCAGGAGGGGTGTCTCAAAAGGTCAGAGCCCCATCCATGCATGCCCCTTCCAATGGAGTACTCTAGAATGTTACAGAAAATTGGGCATCCCAGTTATCCACTGCAGTGGTAGATCTCTCTGTTTTCATCAAACTAGTCATATGCCTAATACAACAGCCAAACATTTAGGCTGTCTTGCCACTTGATTTCATCCAAGGCCTAACAATACAATGTCATAGACCATCAAGAGACTGTTGAGAGGACAGAAAGGATAGGTCTCAATTAGCTGAGGAATGGCCCGGAGGTAGTGGGCAAGGCAGCGAAGGTTTGTGTGGCCTCTGTCCTAGGAGTGTGATCTGTTTCCATTGATTCCAGAACATGGTATGCACACTGGGATGTTGTACACCTATGTGTATAGGGGAACACCCT
Source organism: Mesocricetus auratus (assembly GCF_017639785.1). Taxonomy (NCBI): domain Eukaryota; kingdom Metazoa; phylum Chordata; class Mammalia; order Rodentia; family Cricetidae; genus Mesocricetus; species Mesocricetus auratus. The sequence goes on from NW_024429202.1 coordinate 27,054,347, forward strand.
GGCATGTCTGTGTTCACACGTCCACACATAGGCACACACATATCAACATGCTTGTGGATACATGTTGGTAAATAGGGCATGTACACTGACAGGCTCGTGTACACATGCATGTACGTGCACACCAGCAAACTTATGCACACACATACATACATACAGGCATGCCCCAGTGTAGACCTAAACACATAGTACACACACACACACACATGCCAATATGCTCAGGTACACAATACATATGCATACTGGCATTCTTGTATATACATGTATGAATGCACACTGGCATACTTATTCACACACACATATGTATGTATGTAGGCCATAGATATCTGTTGACTGCAGTTCATGCACACACATGCACACCAGCATGCTCTCAGGGACATGTACACACACAGTACATGTATATTGGCCTGCTTGTTTACATACATGCACATTGGCACGCATACACAACAGGACACACACATATTATATATATATATACATATCTATATCTATCTATCTATCTACATATATATGTACATGCAAGGGGACTCCATCAAAGAAATAGCTTTGTATTAATGCCAGAGATTGTAGCATATGTATTTCAGTATGCAGGCCACATGGTGATGAGAGAATCCTCATAGGTCAGCCTAGGTCAGCCCACTGACTTCTTTTATTATTATCACACACACACACACACACACACACACACACACACACTATGGTGGGGCATGTGCATGCCATGGTACATGTGTCGAGGTTAGGGGACAACTTTGTGGGGTCATTTCTCTTAGTCCACTTTTACATGGGACCCAAGGATTGAACTCGGGTCATCATCAGTCATCTCGACAGCCACCTACAGCACCCTTCATGGCTACTGTACAAACCCAACAGGCAGACTAGACAGCTCTTCTCAGTTGGTGGCGCATCTTTAGTCACCATGGATGAAGGGTTGGCATGAGTCACTGTTTTGGACTGGAGAGTGCTCCCGAGGCTTTCGGGTAGCCTTTCTTGCTACTCTAAGTGTGTACACCTAGGGTCAGAGTTTCTGTCAGCTGCTGACTACACCTTTGTCAGCTGAACACTCAGAATGGGGAAGTCACCAGAGGACAGGCTCAGGTAATGGTCTCTATGAGGTGGACTTGGGGTGTGGTTCTATGTTGTGATCTGTGACCTTCCTTCCATGCCTCTGCATCTCTTGAGCCCTTACTCCTGGTGGTGAGACTTGGTGACATCCTGAGCTACCAGGAATTAGCTCAGAACCAATGCTTAATAATTTCTAAAAGGTCTGTGTGATTCTCTGTATAGACATTTGGAAGATTTACATTGTGCCTCTGATACTAATTCAGGTATGTGCAAGTCAACTTTCTGCCGTGGTAAGAAGACACTTGAGATGATCAACTTGTAAAGACAGTGGGTTTGGGGCTATCCAGGATTGGTTGGTTGATTCTGTTGCTTTGGGGCTGTGGTGAGACAGCCCAGCACGGGGTAGACATGTAGTGCATCGAAGTTAGACACAGACAGAGAATGTGACTGTGACATAAAACCTTTCTCTAAACCATATCTCTTAACAGCTCTGTCACCTCCCTTTAACACCAATCTAAGGACAATCCTTTTGAAAACGGGACTTTAGTGGACAGCCCCATTCTAAATTACAGCCCAGCCACCCCACCACACACACACACACACACACACACACACCATGAATGAGCTTTGAGTCTTTGGAGTCAGGTCAGGGACTTGCATAAGGGCAGTGGAGTTTACCCAACAAATATGTATTTTGCAAATATTTATTTATTTATTTACTTATTTATTTAGAAACAGGGTTTCTCTGTGTAATAGTTCTGGTTATCCTGGAACTAGCTCTGTAGACCAGGCTGGCTTCAAACTCACAGAGATCCACCTGCCTTTGCCTCCCAAGTGCTGGGACTAAAGGCGTGAGCCACCATTGCCAGCTCTCAACAAATATTTGTTGATCACCTACTGTGTACTACACACTCTGATCATCGAGACTATATACAAGACTTAGTGTAGACTGCATTTTTCTTGTGTACATGTGTGTGTACACAAGCATGCATGCAAAAAGACCAGAGATAGACATCTGCTGACTTCATTAGTTGCTTTCTGTTTTATTTTGGGGGACATGGTCTGTCCTTGAACCTGGAGCTTACTGATATGACTGTACTGGGTGTGGTCTTCCGGTCTCCACTGCCCCCTTAGCAGTGCTGATGTTATAAGCACACTGTACTGCCCTTGGCTTTTTATGTTGGTCCTGGGGGTCCAAATTTAAGTCCTCATTGTTCCCAGACACAGACACAGTTTTGGTCTTTGTTTTGTTTTTCATTTTTGCCTTTATTGGTGTGTGTGTGTGTGTGTGTGTGTGTGTGTGTGTGTGTGTGTGTGTGTGTAGTCAGTTGAGGAGGACATCAGAACCCAGTTGACAGAGGTGGGGGATCTCTTCTTATACCTTTTTGGGCATGGGAGAGAGTCCACAGCACCAGCCTGAAGTCACCTCTCTCTCTGATTCCCGGGCATGAGGCAGAGGAGGGCGGTGGGGAACAGGTTCTGTGGCCGCCCGTACCCACTTTAGTGTAAACTCACTTCTCCAGGTGGTAGAATAGAAGTCGGTTAGCTGAGGACTCAGGGAGCCCGTGGGGCATTTGTGAGAGGGGAAAGGCTGCAGCCCGGTGTGGCTTCAACAGCCACAAGGTCCTCCCGCTCCAGTCTTACAATAGGAGAGTTCAAAGAACGTGTCTATTCACCCCAGACAGGACACCGATGAGATGACAGACCCAGGAAACGATCCCAGCCTCGTCCAGCTTAGTGAACCAGGGACTTGGCTGGGGTTGTGTGTAGGAGTACCAAGGGGTGTTGATCACAGTCCTGTGAATGACTAAAGGCCATCGCTGAAAAGCCCACCCCAGAGTGGGTGACTACTCACAAAAGCTGCGTCCAGCGGCTCCCTGCACAGCTGTGGACCACGTGACCAGCCGGCAGCCTCCCCAGCCCCAGTCATTGCTTCTGTAACTGCTTACTGCTTCTGTAACTCTGCTGGGGCCTGCTGGATACTGTCACCTTTGAGCGTCCCAGCTTATTTTCATTCTGGAGTCTGACGAGCTGCTCCCTTGTTTCAGCTCTGAGGAAATTTCAGTTTAGAGGAAATACCGTCAACATGACCCAGTACATCTCTGTGACAAGGACGCAAGGCTCTCACCTTGTCCAACGGGGTGTGTGTGGGATGGTGATAGATTATAGAGTGTGGTAGGCAGCCTCCACAGGGGACACATCCACACCTCATCACAGCACAGGGATGTACCCTGTCTAAAGCTCATAACTGGGGCCTCACTGGGTAGACAGAGCCTGAGACCGGGAGAATAGTCTCACCGAAGTGGTAGAACAAACATCAATATCAACTCCCTTCCCACAATGCAGGCTTTCTGTGAGAACCCTGGATGTCCCTGGCCTGTATGCATGGAGCATGAGAGAGCCAGCCAGACAGACAGACAGACACACACACACACACACACACACACACACAGAGACAGAGAGACAGAGAAAGAGAGAAAGAGAGAGAGTTCTGTCCCTATGCAGGTGGATGCTTTGCAGGCCATGCTACCAGTACATAAGACTTCCCTGTGGCACTGGGGGTACCCCCTTGCTGGGCACTTACAGAATGGAGTGTATGGGGGGGATGGTTATGAGCTCCCTGGGCTTGGGAGGTGTAGGCCACTGACCTGTGCTCTTGAGTTGTACCTAGGGAAGGAAGGGTGCTCTTGGCCAGGGAATGGGATGACTTCTTCCTGCTCTGGTGGCCCGGGGACTGGGAGGGCTGTGACCTGAGAAGCAGAGCTGGCCTCTGTAGCCGGTAATTGGCATTGTGTGCCTGCAAGCTGTTGTTAGGTTGCGGCTGCCTGCCAGCTAGGGTTTGGTCAGCATTGTTCTCAAACAGCTGGGCCTTTCCAGGCTGAGGGAGATGAGCACCTAGGAAGTGCTGTGAGTGCGACTGTGTTTTCACCTGGCACTTCCTGTAGAGCAGGGGCAAGCGCGTCTCCTTCTGGTTTTTCCAGAATGATCGTGTCCACCCTGTAGGGGTACTGTGGGGATGTTGTCAATCTTGGAGGAGTCTGTGACTGTCTCTGAGCCAAAAGGGTGGAGTGGGGCTAGCTGGGGTCCTCCTGACTGGATAAGAAGCGCAAATCAGAGCTTGACGCCTTGTGGTTAGGTGATGTTACCCTATGACCCTTTGGCTGTTACCACCATCTGCTCTTCTGGAAGCCCGAGCAGGTCCAGGTCAGTTGTTTTACCTTTTTTAATTGTTGCTGTCTTTTAAGTTGATGGCTGTCCTTTTCAGCAACTGCCACCTATGTTGGTACCAGCAGCCACTAGGCTACAAGAGCCAAAGCCTGAGGGAATTGTGCTCCCTCAGGCACAACTCTTTCAAAGCTACTAAGAAAACTTGCTAACATCTCCTTCCTGCTAAAGCACTCAAGATTCAAAGGTTGAGGTAGAATCCTGCTTCCCAGAGAGGCTGACTAGTAAGCAGCTCACCTAGCTCACCTCTCCTGTCTCCCAAGAAATCCCCATGCTTAGTCTCACCCTCCTTATAAACCCTTCTCCACCTGGCTCCTCCCCGCAACTTCCTGTCAGCTAGTTGCTGACCCAGCCTCCTGACCACAAGTGAATTTTATTTAATCAAATATATCTTTGCATCATTAAACAAATGTTTCAGAGCATGGATGAAAGTAACACATCTTAAAATAATATTCTCAACACAGGTCAATACCAGCAAGGGACCCAGGGATTGTGGCTCAGGTAGAACACTTACCTAGCTTGCACCAGGCCCTGGGTTCTGTCCCCATCTCTAGGAACAGGAACTAAGATATTTGCTCAGGGTCTCTGTGTGGTTCTGTGGAAGTCTTCTGGGTCCCTGAGTTAAAGTGTCTACGCTTAGAATGGGAGGCAGAGAGCCCCTGTCCGAATCCCAGCACCGTGACTGAATAGTTTGGACAAGACTCTTAACTGTTGTGAGCATCTGTTTCTGTACACAGGGCTGTACACTGTCATCCTCACACGTACTGGGCCATGTGTAGCCTCCAGGCTGCATCTTGGACATGCCTGGACAGGCCACCACACCTCTGACACTTCAGGAGTGTCTGGAGGGTGCAGGGCATGTGCCAGGCACTTTGTCCATATCGATCTAATCATCAATGGTATTTTTATACTGAGAGAAACCAATCCTTCCAGTTTTGCACTTGGTATCCATTGGGAGTTTCTCAAGGATATCCTCTGGGTAGAACAGGGCTGAAATGGATGCCTAGCGGGGCTGGGTAGGAATTAGGCCGTGGAAGCAATACCTGGAAGCTGAACTGAGCCCTGACGCTTCCTGTGTTTTGGGGTGTGCTGGGCTGTACAGGTCAGCTCTGGATTACACTGTAACTTGAGGCATGGCTAATGGGCACCAACTTTTAAGACCATGGCTTCTCTGAGTTGAGAACTCAGGAACTGGATACAAACAGGTATAACTGGAGAGGGGACGTTCTCAGAAGCTAGGGCAATGCCAAAAAGCCCTCCTAGGTCTAAATCAGGCAGCTGACCCTGGGGAGGGGGGTGGCTTGGCCCTGTCAAGGACAACCTCAGGAGCTACTTAGTTCCTGGAAAGAGTTGTCTTGTGTCAGTAGCCTGATGCTTCCAGGTCAGGGCTGCTGGCATCTGTCACCACAGCTGTGTTGAGGCACCAGTGCCACATGGATTCCATTCTTTAGTTCCAGAGGCCCTTAGTCCTGTCTGGCCTTTTCCACTGACACAGGTTGGCACAGCACCACAGGGGTCCTTAGAGTGCCCAGTATTTGCAGAGTGATGCTACCACGTGGGGATGGAAAATTCAGTATCGCAGGCGGAGCTCAGGGCAGGGCTGAGTAAGGAGTGCCAGTCTCTCCTGCTGCCGTGAGGTAGATGCTCCACCCAGCCTAGCCTGGCCTCAGCCTTCTCTCTGGAATGCACTGCCTGCTTCCCAATGTTATACTGGCTTCATGAGCGTTTTTCCCAGCTGTCAATCATGTGCCGGTCTTGAATCTGAGTTTCATAAGGACGAGGAGAGAAACGTCTGTGTCTGCTAACCAGGTCTGTCCTTTAGTCTGTCCCCTAGGTGAGCTGCATGTGGGCTGGACATTTGGATAAGGAGCTTCCAGAAGCAGGCATGTCTGCTCTTGCCCTTGGCTGTCCTAGATCTATCTTCTCCATGCCAGGACGTGGCGACAGGACATGGCACATGAGTGTACCCTTCCTGTGGATATACTGTTAAGGAAAGTCCCACATTGGTAAATTACTTTCAGCAAAGTCTTATAAGCTGGGATAGTGTCAAAGACTTACACACTAAAAATAATTAAACTTTGCTGAGAGAAATTTACCAACACACAAATAAAATGGGAAGGCATTTTTGTTTGAAAATTATGATATTTAATATTGTTAAGATGCCAGTGTTGCTGAGGGTGCTCCATAGACTGACACCACCACTGCCTAGACTGTTCTGCAGACTGAAACCAGCACTGCCTAGGGGCTCCATAAATCATCACTGCTTAGAGTGCTCCACAGACTCACCCTAGTACCACTTAGAGTGCTCTATCGACTGACTTCAGTACTGCCTGACTCAAAAAACTCACATTGGTATCCCCGAGGGTGCTCCACAAGCTGACATTGGCATCCCCGAGAGTGCTCCACAGGCTGACATTAGCACCCCGAGGGTGCTCCACAGACTGACATTGGCATCCCCGAGGGTGCTCCACAGGCTGACATTAGCACCCCGAGGGTGCTCCACAGACTGACATTGGCATCCCCGAGGGTGCTCCACAGGCTGACATTAGCACCCCGAGGGTGCTCCACAGACTGACATTGGCATCCCCGAGGGTGCTCCACAGACTGACATTGGCATCCCCGAGGGTGCCCCACATACTGACATTGGCATCCCCGAGGGTGCTCCACAAGCTGACACTGGCATCCCCGAGGGTGCCCCACAGGCTGACACTGGCATCCCCAAGGGTGCCCCACAGGCTGACATTGGCATCCCCGAGGGTGCCCCACAGGCTGACATTGGCATCCCCGAGGGTGCCCCACATACTGACATTGGCATCCCCGAGGGTGCTCCACAGGCTGACACTGGCATCCCTAAGGGTGCCCCACAGGCTGACACTGGCATCCCCGAGGGTGCTCCACAGACTGACATTGGCATCCCCGAGGGTGCTCCACATACTGACATTGGCATCCCCAAGGGTGCCCCACAGGCTGACACTGGCATCCCCAAGGGTGCCCCACAGGCTGACACTGGCATCCCCGAGGGTGCCCCACAGGCTGACACTGGCATCCCCAAGGGTGCCCCACAGACTGACATTGGCATCCCCGAGGGTGCCCCACAGGCTGACATTGGCATCCCTAAGGGTGCTCTACTAACCAGTTTCAGTGCTGCTTGCAATGCCCCAGAATTGATGTCAGTACTTTCTAGAGTGCTCCAGAGATTCAATACAATTTCTTTAATTCCAATAAATTTGTCTAAGGTAGAAAAAAAAATTCCGAAGTTTACATGGAGTCTCAGTGACACCAAATACCTAAAATAGACTTAATAATGCCCAACATATGAAAACAGAACACTAAATGTTTGTTACTTGGGTTGAACAATGGCTTTTAGATATGTATGACACAAAAGCAGAAATGCCAAAAATAAAAATGAAGTTGATATGGAATTGTCTTGAATTTTAAAAGTTTGCAGTACACAAACCACTATGGAAAGGTTTAAAAGGCAATCCACTAAGTGGGAGAAAAATCTTTTCAAATGCTGTATCTGACCGGGACTTGCACCTAGAGTATAAGCAACACAGTTCAATTTAAAAACAGGCAGATTTAAGGATTTAAGTAAACACTTCTGTAGTGACATCATACACATGACTAATAAACTTACAGAGAAGTTCCTTCACGGTCATGAGTTCCTAGGAAATGTAAACAAGACCATGGTGAGATACCCTTCGTGTCCTTTGTCATTGCTGTAATGAAGATACCAACAATTTTAGATACCTTGTAGAACAGTGATGGGTTCCTAGTGGGTTTGTAAGATGGCTCGTGCACTTTGGAAAACAGTTCACCCACCTAAATACAAAGTTGCCACTTGACCTGGCAGATCTCCTTCTATACATTCAGCCAAGAGAAATGAAATCATATGTCCACGATGCCCACGGGGACTAGGTCCTGGATGCTTAAAGCTACTTCAGCAAAGGGAGCCCCAGACTGTGGGGAGCTTGTGAGTTTTGTGTGCATTTTGCTGTGCATGTGGTGCATGCTGTGTGTTCTGGTCAGGTGTCTGCTGCCCTCTGTCTTGATCCTTTCACACGAGCTCCCTCACTGAACCTGGAACCAGGCCATTAGACAAGAAAGGACCACAGATCCTCCCGTTTCTGCCTGCCACAGACTTGGGATTGCCGTGGTGTTTGCAGTCGTGCCTGGATTTTTTGTCCGGGTGGTGGAAACAAGAACTCAGGTCCTCATGTGTACGTATTAAGTGCTCTTAACCACCGAGCCGGCGCCCAGGTCCTCAAGTATCTTTGAACATTGAGAAGATAAGCAGATTGTGGCACCTCCACACAATGGAATCCTGTTTAGCAACAGAATGGGTTGACATAAGTATCAACACTTGGTGTAACAACACATGTAGTCCTTTTAATAGGAACTTTCCAGAACAGACAGACACAAAGGCAGACTAGCAGTTGCTAGGTCTGGGAGCTAGTACAGAGAGGTGGCAGGTACCCCTGCTAGTAAGTTGGGGCTTCTCTGGGGGAGAGTGGAAGGGTTCCAGAGCAGACCAAGGTAATGTCTGTGCAAGCCTGTCAACTTAAAGTGGTTAATTCCAGGAAGTTGGCAATGTATTCAATGTGTGAATTAGAGTTCAATGAACTCTTAAAAAGTGAATGTCAAGGACTGGGGAGATGGTTCAGATGGTAAAGTGTGTGTCACATGAGTGTGAGGACCTGAATTAAATGCTCAGAACACACACACACACACACACACACACACACACACACACACACACAACCAAACAAACAAAAATCCCCACCCCACCAGGTTATGATGGAGAGTGCCTATACCCACAGTTACCAGGGAGGCAGAGACAGGCAGACCCCGAGGCTCATTGGACAGCCCACCTAGCCGATTCAGCAAGTTCCAAGTGAAGCAGTGAGACCCTGTTTCAAAACAAGGCGAATGGGGCTAGAGAGGTGACTTGGTGAGCACTGCTCCTGATACCCAGTTTAGAGATTGTTATTTAGGCAAGCTCACCTCTAGGGCTTGCTCTCTGTCCCCATCCCTTCCTTCCTCCCCCACTTTCTCCCAGTTGCTGAAAAAGAAAACGAGAAACTTCTGAGACCTTTGTGATCATGGGCACCTTGAATATGGTGAACTCACACCAGCTAAATTCTTGCTTCTTCTTTTAGTAATGGTAGGGCTATTCTCTGTGTCCCACAAAGGAACATAAGGAAAAAAGTAACCCCTCCAGCAATTCCCCTCTTTATTATACATTTTCATTTTCCCCCCCTTGTGACTAGTGGGGCTCATGGACAGTAAGGCAGTTGGCAATTAGGATGTCCACGAGAGTACGCCTGTTTAGTCATGCAACAATTCCTCTCAATATTGAGTTATTGGAAAGCTTATGGCAGTTTCGTGTAACCAGATGTCTCACCAAGCCAGGAAGGTGGGCAGGAACTGCTGTAGTCTATGCTGGGGAATCCTCTCCCTCTCCTGTGAGGACACTTTGAACTGCTCTGTGTCTGCAGGGAGGCCCATCAGCTGTGGCAGGCCAGGAGGATGGCAATGTTGGAAGTTCTGGAAGGTTCTCGAGCTTCAGCCAGTGGCTAACCCTAATAGACGGGCATGCATGAACTCTGTAAGGGTGCCAGGAGCCTGACAATAGCAGAAGCTCAAGTCAGACAGTGGCCAGTCCCCTAGCTTATCTGTGACACCCTGTCTCAGGAGCACTGCAGCGCACCCTGGGGCTGCTTCCTTATTCCAGGTCTTTGGTTTTGGTTTTGGGGTTTTTGTTTGTTTTTTCACTGGTCCAGTGGGCATTAACTTGTGCTATCTGGGCTTAGGGTTGATTCCTTAACATATAGGGCTATCTTGGGGTTGGTTCATTAACATACACCTTAGGCTTGGCTCATATCGGAGCTGCCTTGTTACTGGCTCCTTACCTTGCAAGCATTACATTATTCCAAGTCACACGTAAATGGTTTGCAAGTTATACAAAGAGGTTTCACTGATGTCCAAACATCCCTGCGAACTCGGCTAGCATATGCTGACTTCCTGGAGTCTCTGCTGGCAGCGATGTGACAAGATTCTTTGGTGACAGTGGTTTCAGTGAGTCCCTGGGCAAGCCCCTAGCCTAAAGAATGAACTAATCTAGCTGTCTCTTCAGCATGGCTAAGGGTGACCCTGCCTTTCTGAGGGCTTGAGGAGAATTCATCTAGACAGTTGACTTAGCCCAAATGGAATGTTAGGTCTCTACCAGGCCAGAGAGTCTTTTCTATTGAGCAGGAGGCTTCACTGCTACTCTTATCCCCAAAATATGTCCCCTCTTTAAGGGTGATCTTAGAGTCACTTAGAAGCCAGATGGGGTTTAGAACCCACACAGCATCTGAGACCTCAAAGCCTACCCCCTCAGTGACACACTTCCTCCAGCAAGGCCTCACCTCCTAACAGTGCCGATGGGGACCATTTTCAAACAAACCACTACAGTGGGCAAGAGGCGGACTCTGACCATGTCAGTATAGAGCTCCATGTACAATTATATAACATGCAGAAGATTAGCTTCTGGTTCTTTTAACCGGTGTGTAATCGATAAGTTTAGACAAAAATCCAAAACACTTTTAAGGAAACCTTGGTTACAGACACATTTTGGTTCTTTAAGTCAGTCCTTGTAATTTGTTATCGATGAAGTGCACTTTGACTTTAGAAACTTTAACTTCATATGCATAAAGTCTCGTTCTTTGTGTGACTTACTCAGACCTTTGTAACTTGCTTAAGCAATTCAGCTTACTTTTTCATTCTGGAAAAAAAAATCTAGCCACCTTAATCTTTTCCTTTTTTACTAAAAATCTTTTCATTCTTAGCCAGGTGTGGTGGTACATGTTTTTAATCCCAGCACTTGGAGGGCAGAAACAGGTGGACCTCTGTGAGTTCAAGACCAGCCTTGTCTACAGAGTGCATTCCAGGACGTCCAGGGCTACCTAGTGAGATGCTGTTCTCAAAAGAATAATAAATAAATCTATTATTACAACCTACTTACATTTCTTCTACTTTCTGATTTTCTTTTAATGCTATGAGATGTGGGGACAATAACACGTAGATGTGCCATTTTTCTGAGATTTTTATCCTGGGGGTGGGCAGGTGAGTAAGCATAAGGTCCCAATGATAAAAATAACCTGATTTCACAAAAGTTCACCCAGAGGATTCGGTGACTTATTGGGCTTATTCACAGAGCATAGGTATGGAGTTACTGACAGGGGTATGCTGCCTCAAAAGTAGCTTTACTGGAAAGTCTTCACCCGGTTAGGTTGATGGCTTCCTCATAGTTGTGTGGGTGGAGCCCCCTTCTCCCTAGTCTTCTATAACTTATATACTCTGGCTCCTCTCCCACACTATGAGGCTACATGCAATTAGGACAACAACTGACAGGAAGGATGACTGGACACTCAGGAGAGGCTTCAGTGACCCTCCTCACCCCTCCTTCTATAAAGGAACACCAACAACCAATAAAAGTAGCTATGACAACTTTTATAAGCAGACACAGCTGGTCTAATGAAGATGGAAGTTGTTTGGCTTAGAAAATAGTGCTGTTTAATGCCACCTTAATAAAGGAAAGTGGAGTCCAAAATACAGACACCTAGAATAATGTATTGAATTAATATAATATTACCTGCCTATACACCATTAAACTGTGAGACTTTGTAAGTTTACAGATAAACTTTACTATACAGTGCATTTACTATTACCTGGGATTTGGTTTTGAATAATAGACAGAAGCAGCAGATACTTAGAAAGCATCAAATTGGTGTTGACAAACATCCAGCAGAACTCAACTAAGGAGCCCTTTTAAAACTACTGTGATGCCAGAGTTACTATTGTCATTTGGATCTTGTTTTGACCTCTCCTTACCCTCTGGGTAAAAGCTGTTCCTGGGAACGAAATGTGTGAAGGAAGCAGAAGGATGGGGAGGTGTCCATAGCTGGAGCTGGTGCTCTGGGAACACAGAAAGTGGAAAGGAGACCACCACGACGGTGGCACCATTTTGTCCCTTGAGGCCTAAGTCCTTAGTTTCTGGTAGCTGTCACCAATATTGCTCTTGTTTAAGTGTCCATTTCCAGTTGTATATTGCTATTATAATACCTAGGGTTTTTGTTTTATTTTGGTTTTAGTTTTATTATTGTAACTCATTAACTTGTAAACTCACTTTTTAGGCACCTTGTCTAGTATTCTTGGAATTTTCAATGCAAATTGTCATGATGCCTGTGAAAAATGTTTTAATTCATGCTTTTCCATTTCTACGATTTTTTGTTTCCTTTCTTTGCCTTGTTACATTAGCTGGGATGTCCAATATGACACTGAATAGGAACGGTAAGAATTGGCACTGTTGCCACGACAAGACTCTCTACTCTTAGGAGTAAAGCTTCGAATTTCTCACCGAAAGGTGTGATGTTATCTGTGGCTTTTCTACAGGTGTTTTGTTGTTGTTGTTTGTTTGTTTGTTTTCATCAAGTTTAAGGGAAATGTCAAGCGTTTTCACTCTGAAGTGATGTTAAATTTTGTCAAATGCTCCTTCTCTGTGCCCATTGATATGATCATCTGGTCTCCCTTTTCCAGCCTGTTGACATGATGGGTTACATTAGTGGGGTTTTGGATATTGAACCAGCTTTATATATCTGAGGTAGATCCCACTCAGTTACGGTGTATAATTCCTATTATACATTAGTGGATTTAACTTGCTAATTTTTTGAGGACTTTTAGGGTCTCTGGATTTTCATTATGATCACATCTTTTCTGATTTTGTAAAGCTGGTATCATAGGGTGTTAGGTAATGTTTCCTCTTCTTCTGTTTTCTACAAGATACTATAAAGAATTGGTGTTATTTGTTCCTTAAATGTTTGCTAGACTTCATTGGTGAAACTGTCTGGGCATGGTGCTGCTTAGTATTGCCCACTTATATATGACATTTAACTCTGTGTGGGCTGGTACAGCTACATTATCTTTGTGCTTATTAAGTGGGACTTCATCTAAGTAATTAAAGTTATGAGTACAAACACATTCATAATGCACCTTTATTACTCTTTTTATAACTATGGTATCCATGGTTGTGGCTCCTTGTTTTTTAAAAAATATTTTACTGTATGTGTATGCATATGTGTGTTGGCATACACATGCCACAGAGTGAGTATGGAGGTCATGAAACATCTTCTGGGAGTTGACTCTCTCCTACCATGTGGTCCTTGGCAACAAACTCAGATTGTCAGCCTTGGCAACAAATATCGTTACCAGCTGAGCCGTCTCACCAGCTATGGCTCTTTCTCAATTCTCGCTCAGTAGACCAGGCTGGCCTCGAACTCACTGAGATCTGCCTGCCTCTGCCTCCCGAGTCTAGGATTAAAGGCATGAGCCACCAACGCCCGGCTGAACCTAGACTCTTAACAGATGCCAGGTGTATTAGTTGGGTGTCTCTGGAGGAACAGAATTGATACAATGAAATTTATCTATCTATCTGTCTATCTATCTATCTATCTATCTATCTATCTATCTATCTATCTATATTAAATGGATTTACTAGAATGGCTTACAGTCTAATTGTTGTCTCCTGATAAAAAGGCCAGGAACCCAATAGTTGTTTAATCCACAAGGCTGGATGTCTCAGCTGGTCTTCAGTATTCATTGGAATCCCAAAGAAGTAGGTTCTAATGCTGCCTCAGCAGCAGGATAGATTGACTATGCGTGTGAGAGTGAGGGTAAGCAGGCGAAAGACCAAAACTTCCTTCGTCCATGGCCCCTTCCATTAGGCTGCTACCAGAAGGGTAGCCCAGATTTAAGGTGGGTCTTCTGACCTCAAATGATCTGAATTTACAGTAGACTCTCCCACCTCAAATGATCCAGTCAGGAACAATCCCTCACAGGTGTGAGCAGGTGCTTGAGTTTTAGTGGATTCCAGCTATGGTCAAATTGGACCAAGATCATCTATCACACTAGTAATTTTTTACGTTGTTTATTACCTCTCCATAGCTGTGACCAACTTCCTGGGAGAATGAATGAAAAGGGTGAGGGGTTCACTTTAGCTGCATTTTAGCTCATGACTTCAGTCCCTCATGACAAGGTTGGTGAAGCAGAGTTGCCTGGGTCATAGCTCTCAGGAAGCAGCGAAGACAGGGAGAATCCAGGCCCTTTAAAGACACACCCCTGTGACCTACTTCCTCCAACCAGGCTCCACTTTGTACAGTTTCTACTATCTCTCAACCACTTATTAAGATATTTAATGCATCAGTTCATCAAACCATTGATTAAGACAGAGTTCTCATGATCTTATCTAAAAATTACCACAGGAACATATGTACACACATACACACACACACACACACACACACACACACACACACACACACCACTACTCTCCCAAGTATGTCTCAATACAGAAGACTTTGATAAAATAAAATAAAATCAGAGTAACTGGAGATAACAGATTGTTACTGTTGTGTGACTATTTCTGGGGAGATGTAAACAAAAGTCTATTCATTCTGGATAGGGCCCTAAGGACAGACCAAATTAATGATACCATTAGAGTCCAACTTGATGACCCAGGGAACTTATTGGGGTTACTTTCAGGAGCGTGAGTGTTACTTACAAAAGCAGGGGTGACTCAAAGGCAGCTGTGTCACTGAAAACCCAACCCAGCATGGGAGTTGAGTCATGAAGGCTGCTACCTTGGAGCTTTCTGCATGACTTGCAGGTAGCATGCCAGTTTGCAGAGTCTCTTCTCTTATTACTTACATAACATTGGAGAGGAAGAGGCCTTGTGTATCTGCTCAGTTTCAGGGACTTCCTGAGACCTGTGTGTTGTTTATTTCTTAAATTATAATGAAACCCCCTTTAGAAACTCCTGAGTCTTTTTTTTTAATTGTGTGTATGCACACGTGTGTGTGTGTGTCTGTGTGTGTGTCTGTGTGTGTGTGATGTGTGTGGAGGCCAGACAAGGGCACCAGTCCCCTGAAACTAGAGTTTCAGATGGTTGTGAGTCACCCAGTGTTGGAGCTAGGAACTACACTCTGGTCCTTTGGAAAACTAACAAGTGTGCTCAACCATTGTACCATATAGCCAGCCCCAAACTTCCAGAGTCTTCATGATCTTCTCTCTGGGATGGAATGTCTCAACTCAGAAAAATTGCTATATAACAGTCACGTACCCTGGGCATTAGATGTTGGCAGTGGTGGCAGGTTTTCCAGAGAACTAGAACTTGCTGTTTCTTGGCTGCTGTTTGGGTTTGCAAGAAGTCCCATAAAAAGACTTCCAGACAAATATTCAATCAACAAGAGCATTTAATTCCAGCATGCAGGGGCCAAACCATCTGACAAAGTGGCAAAATGGAGATTCCAAGAGAAGCTGGAAGGCTCCTTTTAAGGAATATTAGGGGAATTCCAAGGAGGGGAGGTTAGTCTTGGGGCTGATTGGTGAGTTTAAACACAAAGTTTATGGTTTATTATAGGATTGGTTGGTGCCTTAATGGTTAGGGACTTTCTAGCAGCAGGGTGGGAGAAGCTATCCTTAGCTATCTTGAGCTTGCATAAAGCTACAGGGTGCTTACTGATTGGTTGCCCCTGCCTGCTCTCTGGCAGGACTATTAGGAACCTGTCATGGCATTGGTTTGGCTCCTTGGCTCTCTCAGCTCGGTATTAAAGAAGGAAGGGTAGTCTAGATATAACAAATCCTACAGAAGCAAAGGATTTTATACAAGTGGGGCATTGTATACAACAGAGTATAGAGGTGATGTGGGGCAGGCATGAGTCAGATACCTGCATTCTGTTGTGTCTGAATTTCATTAGGTTTTTTTTTGTAGAATATATTACTTTCTACATTAGTAAAACACATTACTACAGATTTAGCCATCCATGCAACACAATTGTATTCTCTCAGAACTCCAAAGAATAAAAATCTGAAGTCTTAAGTTTAAAGTCCGGGTGTCTGTGGGGCTCTGAGGTAGAATCCACTTCCTGCCACATTCATTTCCTACTGACCACTGACGGGCTTCAGGGTATGGATGGCTTCATCTTCAAATGCCTCCTCTCTCTCTGCTTCCCACATCCTGTCTTCCCATTTTCACTCCTTCTTCAGCCTCCAAGGATCCCTCATCTGTCCTCTAGAGATTTTTGTAGATATCCAGGCTCGTCTTCCATTTCAGGAACCTCTGCCACAAAATCCCTATTCTCATGAAAGGTATCTCTGGCTCTGTGCCTCAGACATGGTCATCCTAGACAGCCATTGTGCTGGCTGGTTTTATGTCAACTTGACACTAACTAGAGTTTGAAAGGAGGGGACCTCAGTTAAGAAATTGCCTCCATAAGATCTGGCTGTGAGGCATTTTTTAAATTAGTGATTGATAGTAGAGGGCCCAGCCCATTGTGGATGGTGACATCCCTGGGCTACTGGTCCTGGGTTCTATAAGAAAGCAGGCCGAACAAGCCGTGAGTGGAAATCCAGTAAGCAGCACCGCTCCATGGCCTCTGCATCAGCTCCTGCCTCCAGGTTCTGGCCCTGTTTGAGTTCCTGTCCTGACCTCTTTCAGTGATGGACTGTGATGTGGAAGTATAAGTCAAACAAACCTTTTCCTCCACCACTTGCTTTTGGTTATGGTGTTTCATCATAGCAATAAAAACCATAACTAGGACAGTCATGAATCAGGTTATTTCAAAGAAGCAGTTTACAGGTATCTGTTGGATGAAGATATATAAGAAAACCACCAGGTCTGAGACTTGGGAAGGTCTGCCTGGCAACAAGGAAGGCTAGGGGTGAGGCTGGATGTCTATAGGATAGCGATGCTGTAGGAAATATCTAGGTTCCAATGGAAAAGCACTGTGGGCTGGGTGGCAGTTAGCATGTGGATGGACAAGAAAGCCTTGAGTTCTGCCTCTGCTGGCTGGATGCATAGTGCCCTTTTTGATCAGATGTAGAACCATCAAACGATAAGCAAGGAATCCTCGTAGGCAGCTGGTCCCTTCCTGGGGAGGTGATGGGTGTTGGCTGTTTGGTGTTACCTGACATACGGAAGTTTTTATTTTCATTGCTGTGATACCATTAGGAAAAGTAATTTTGGGAGGAAATGGTTTACTTGGCTGACAGTTCCACATCATAGTCCATCATCGAGGAAAGTCAGGGCAGGAACTCAAGCAGGAGCAGAGGCGGGGACCGGGAGGAAAGCAGCTTACTGGCTTGTTCCTTCTGGCTGGTGCTCAGCTAATTATGTTGCACAGCCCAGACCCACCTACCTAGCGATGGCTCATAGTGGGCTGGGCCCGCTTAAGTCAATTAGCAATCATGACAGTGCTCCACAGACACAGCCACAGGCCAATCTGATGGAGGCCATTGCGTTTGTCATCCTCTTCCCAGGTGACTCTAGGTTGTGTCAAGTTTACTATAATCAGTGGAGATGGAATGGCAATTTAGAGCTGTATCCAGAATTTTAAAATGCCTAAAAGTTAGCAGAGAACAACAACGTGCATGTGTGTGTGTGTGTGTGTGTGTGTGTGTGCGTGTGTGTGTTCTCAAGGTGGGAATGCATGCACAAATGTACACATGTGTTCACGTATGAATATAGGTCAAGGGCCAATATGGAGTGGCTTTCCTTGCTCATTGTCAAATTTGATTTTGAAACAGACCTTTTCACTGTCCTAGTGCTTACCAAGTAGGCTAGGCAAACCTCAGGGATCTGCCTGTTTCAGGTTCCTCAGTGCAGGGATTACAAAATATGTGCCACCACACCTGGCTTTGTGTGTAGCTGTGTCTTCTGGGTATCAAACTTGAGTCTTCAGACTTCCCGTATGAGGAAAGCACTGCCCCAGCCCCAACTGCTGGTTTTACATCCGAGCAAAGTGAGACTAGCACTGGAGCGCTGTATTCCTAGTCCCTCCTAGGCGGGGAACGACCATGTCTCACTGATTCAAAGCCTAGAGGGAGAGGGTACAGAATGTTGTGTGTGTTCTTTCACTCATCAACATCAGGAACAGAGGCTCAGGCTCCTGGTGGGGGTGGCCCTGCTTCTTGGCAGCCTCAGTGAGTGCGCACAGAAACCCTGAAGGAGGTTCCCTCTCAGCAACCTAATCTGGCAGACAGGGAGCCAATTGGCCTTTGGGGTTGCCTGGCAGCCGCTGGGGAGCTATTATTTACCTTTCTGGGAATGTTCACCTGGAGAGGAATTTGGGGGCCTGTGAAAGCCTCTGAGAAGAGTCGAGATCCTCTGCTGTTGTTTGGTGTAAGGAGGTTTGCCACATGCTTCCTTCCAGAATTATTGGTACTTCTCCCTGTCTGGTGCGGTGTTTCCTCCCCAGCTCCTAGGAGGTAAACACTATTCTTCCTCCCCTTGGATGAGCTCAGACGCAGCGCCTAAGGGAGGAGAAGGGTTTTTGGAAGAGCCGAGAGGACAAGCAGAGGCAGGCACTTCAGAAGGAAGGATGGGCATGTCCAAGTGGATATGAGGAAATGATCATGGCAGGGACGGCGAACACAGAGCTGAGGAGGAACGTGTCCCAGACCCCAGCTCCCGGATGCTGTTCAGAGATGGGAGCCAGGAAGAGGCTCTGTGGCCTTGTTACCTCAGATAAAGGCTGTGTGTGTGTGTGTGTGTGTGTGTGTGTGTGTATGCACGAGCTCTCACGCGCTTATGAGTGTGAAGGTCAGAGGTCAACCTTAGTTATTGTTTCTCAGATACAAACCACTTTATTTTTTGAGACTGTGTCTCTTGGTGGCACAGAACTCACCAAGTAGGCTACATGTCTGGTCAGTGAGTCTCAGACATTCTCTTTTTCCACCTCCTCGGTGCTGGGATTATAGGTGCATCCCACAGTTCCGCTGTACCAGTACCCAGCTTTTTTTTTTCTCATGTGGACTTGGGGACTAAACACAAATCTTCATGCATACACATCGAATGCTTCGCCCACCCACTAAGTTATCTCCCAGCACACAGAAGACCTTCCTAAACCCCAGTGTCTTATATCTGGAGGAAACAAAACAAAAACAAAAACCTCATTCACGAATAAAAGCTTCAATAAATCTGTAGAGGAAAAAAAATCTACTTACTTTGTGGCGTTTTCCCAATGTTTCCTGACATGTGTCTGTTTGTGTGTTATAGTCTCTGAATCCTGACTTGAGGAACTGATTCATGCCAGCATTCTAGCAAACTGAGCCCTGTTCTCCCAGATCCTGGGAAAAGACCCTCAGAGCCCCCTGGGAATGACAAATCACTTTCTCACACCTGCTGCTGGGGCAAACGAAACAGAGCCGCCTTGTTTCTGGCTATGAGGCTCATTCTTCTTCCGTTGCTCAGCAGGGCTTCAAAGAACAACAGCCCAGCAATGGGGGCCGCTCAGCTGTGACTTCAGATCAGACCTCTGTTAGTCCCACCAGCAGTGTTAGCTCCTGGACAGGCCACGCCCGTCTTTAGCATCAACTTTGATGGAAGCCACAGCTGCAACAATGTGACACTGCTTTGTATCTTCAGGGTAGGTTAGACAGAGCAGGCAGTGGGGTCTGCTTTGGAAGAACCACTGGGTGTTTGTTTCAGTTCATCTTGTTAGTAGAGAGAATTAGCCTTCTCTCTCCTGGTTATTAAAACAATCTCTATGGCTCAGTTGGTGAAGTACTTGCCAAACCAGGATGAAGGAGTGAGCTTGGTTCTTAGCACCCACATTAATTTAAAAAAAAAGTCAGTCTTAGAAGTCAGGCATGGTGGTGCATGTCTGTAATCCCAGGGCTGGGAAAGGGGAGACCAGAGGATAAGTGTTGCTTGCTAGCCAGCCAGTCTAGACAAATGAGCAAGTGTCAAGTTCAGTAAAAAACAAAAAACATAACAAAACGTTTTTCAAAAGATAGAATGGGTCTGGGGACATGGCTCAGTGGATAAGAGCTTTCATGAGCAAGGATGAGGTTCTGAGTTCAGTTCCCGGACTTACATAAAAGCTGGGTGTGGCCGTGTGTGTCTGTAACTCCGCTGTTAGTGGCAGAGTGCAGTGAATGAAAGGGTTGCTGGGGATTGCTAACTAGCCAGCCAGCCTCACTAGAAAACCAGCCACGTCCGGGTTCTGTGAGAGATGGACATCGGGCGTCCTCCTCTTGCCGCCTAACTCCCAAGCGTGGTCACATGGAAACACTACACACAGAGAATAGGATGGAAGGTCTCTGAGCCTCATTTTCCCATCTGTAAGACGCAGATACTGTGGGTCTCTCATTGAGTGGCTTTGAATACAAATAATATTGCCATTGTTGTTGCTACCATTTCATGAAGAAAGAGAATGATCGGCACTGGCTACTTCTTCCTTAGCTTCAAAGCTAAGGAACTAACTGGGTAGAACTAACTGGGTCATGAATGTAATTTCAGTTGGTCTTCAATATTCCAGTCTACCTCTCGTGATCAGAAAAAGTGACCCTGGCGTGAATGGACAGCAGAAGCCAGCTGTTTCGCAGCTAGGGCAAAGGTAGGGCATTTGGTGGTATGATGGCTACCAGGTGACACTACCCTGGGCTTTCCTACAGCCAGAGTTCCCCAGGGTAGCCCTCAGCAAGGCGGGTTTTTTGGCAATAAATGACAGCTGTTGTGAGATCCCTGGTGCCCTCTGGTGGTGATAGGCTGCTCTTGGCGCTTTTCCCGAGGGTTGAAAGCCTAGAGGAAGTTGCCTTGGAATAGATACTCTAACTTCACGGAGGATGCTGACGTTGCTGTCTGCTTTTGTTCGGGCCTTCCTGGTGCCTCTGTCCCAGGATCACAGATTCGTTCTGATTGTTCTCCTTTTGGGAACCATCAAGTGCCTTACTTGCAGCAAATTGCCTGCCTCTCTGGGATCTGCAAGCCAGAGAGCCTCACATCACTATATTTCTGTTTGGGTCTCATTTTCCTCTTTTGTTTTCTGCAGACCAGCCTTAAGGTGACAGTGTGAGCAGTCTGTCCTATGGTTTTTCCTCAAGTTAGGGTGGGGGGCGGGAGAGGCAAGGAACCCTGATGGGCACAGGCTAGCACACACCTGAGATCTGGTATCTGTCCAGTGTTTCTGGTGATGGCCCTCCCCGTGGTCCCAGCCAGTGGCCTTGGCATAGCTTGCTCTTTCCACGGGGACCAGACAATTCACTTAATTTCCTTCTGCCTTTTCTTTCTTACATGACCAAAGAGGACTTCCTTAAAGGATGAATCTGGAGGGCTCTGATGGGCTGGCATGTGGGAATATGATAAGTTTTACTGTTAAGTTAAACTCTTTAGGAGTATTGACACAGACAGGAACTGGGGGATGGTTTAGTTCGTAAAGTGCCTGCCATACAAGCATAAAGACATGAGTTCAGATCTCCAGCATCCTTAAAGGTACCTAGGTACCTGTAACCCAGGCGTGTAGACAGGTGGGTCCATGAAACTCATTGGCCATTCATGCTAGCCGAATCCATGAACTTCAAGTTCAATGATTTAATAAGGTTTTGATTATTTATCCCTTGAATACCTTGGTAAAAAACTGCTAGAAATTTCCTTGGCAGAAAATTGTATCTTTATTATTTGTTTTGTGGCTCTAGGAATTGAACCCAGGGCTTGGCACATGCCAGGCAAGCATACTTACACTGAGCTGTTGGAATTTTGAAACAGGGTTGTGATAGGTAGCCCAGATTAGCCTCAAATTCCTCCTACCGCAGCCTCTCAAAATCTCCAAAGATTTCAATATTGGCTTAATCTGTTAGTGGTTAAGTCAGCTTGATAAACTTTTTTAAATTATAAAGATGTGTAGTCTTTCTGCTACCATCAATTGAAAGGCTATGCTGTCCTCTAATGAATTCTTTTGGAACCAACAATTTGTAAATCTACACAGCTTAATTTTGGGTCATTGTTTGGTTCCACTCCTCCACTTAATGTCTTCACACCATACCATGCTCTTTAATTACTATAGTTTTCCTTGAAAACCCTAAGACGAGCCGGTCAGTGGTGGTGCACGCCTTTAATTCCAGCACTGGGGAGGCAGAGACAGGCAGATCTCCGTGACTTTGGGACCAACCTGGTCTACAAGAACTAGTTCCAGGACAGGCTCCAAAGCTACACAGGGAAACCCTGTCTCAAAATCCCCCTCCAAAAAAAATTGAAAGAAAACAAACAAACAAAAAAAGAAAACCCTAAGACAGTCAGTGTGGTAACCTAATTATATGCTCCCTTTTCAAGATTGTTCTAGCTAGCTTAAGATATTTGTATTTCCATATAAACTTTGGAGTCTCCTTAAAATTTCTACAAAGCCTGTTGGAATTCTGATCAGTATTCTACTGATCTACAGACCAGCTTGGAGGAAAGACACCCAATGTCAACCTCTAACCTCCAGAAATACCTAAATGCCAACCTCTGACCTCTAGAAATGTCCACACAGACGCACACCAACACCACCACTACCCCCAAGCAAACAAACAGGTTGTCCCTTTTATTTATTGATTATATTTGGTCAGAGAACATAATCCATATAATGTCAATTTTCCAAATTTTGCAATCATCACATGTTTTTCTCTTGTCGCTTAGAAGTTAGGAATTAGTTCCACTATTCCTTTAGTGTTTGGTCATACTTTGTGTTGAGTAAGACATGACACACACACGTCTGCTCACCCCAGGTTAAGGAACCAGTCACAGGCCAAAGTAATGATTACACTGAAGTCCAATGTGATGAATCAATGAGTGTATTGGTCAAGAATTACTTACAGAGACAGGGAAGACTCAAATTCAGCTGTAGCACTGAAAAGCCAGCCCCGACACAGGTGATGTCTCACAAAGGTTGCGACCTTGGGGCTTCCTGAAGGACTTGCAGGCAGCTAGGTGGGTGGAGGAAACTCTTCAAGGCAGCGTGGTTCTCCACAGAGAGAGCAGTTGTTTCTACTTCTATAGTAGCGGTGAGGACCCAGTCTTCCTTGCTAGTTTAGGGATCTTCTTGAGACTTTTATGTGACTTATTTCCTGAGTCCCATGAGCCTACCACAGTTTCCCTGGAGAGAATGTATTAACTTAGAAATTTCCCAGCCTTAAGGAGCCTCCCTCCTTACTGGAAAGGCTCAACTAAAGGACATTCCTATCCAACAACTTGCAATATGTATGTTTTTCTTATCTCCTTCATGGATAATGAGCATAGAACCTTCACTCCACATCTCTGCTGACTTCTGTGGTTTTGTGTTATATTTTATATCTATGTTTCCTTTTTCTTTTCTTTTTTTTGGTGTGTGTATGTGTCTGTGTATGTATTATTGTTTGACATATGGTATATGTGTGCATGCACACAATTGTTCAAGGGCCAGATAACAACATTTTTGTCCTGATCTATCATTCTATACTTTATTCCCTTGTGAAAGACTCTTCTACTGAAGTTGGCGTTAAGCAGGCAATCAGCAAACCCCAGTGACTCTCTGCCTCTACTCCCCAGAAGCACTGGAGTTTCAAGTATGCACACGGCCATGTGCAGCTTTTTACACTGGTGATTGGCATTCAATCGGGTCCTTTAGCTTGCACAGCAATCGCTCCTCTACACAGAGCCGTCTTCTCAGCCCTAAGTTTTCTTTCTCAATGCCTCTGTGGCTTAGGACGATATACTGTAGTCCATGCTCACTCTTCCTGACTCAGCCTCTGGTTTGCTGGCTCTTCCTTCGTTCTTTCTCGTCTATGGTTACGGTCTTTCTGTATGGCACGCATCTTTTAATGTTCCTTGGTAAAAAGACACACCTCAAACTATGACCGTGGGCCTCTCAAGCAGGAGTCTCCAAAGGCAAGACACATTTAAATGTGTGTGTGGGCTCCTCGGCAGGGAAGAAGTAACTGTCTTAGCTTAGCCATATATATCATTTTTGTGGCTCTCAAGCTACATCTCAAAGGTTCTTATAAGAACTCTCCCCTCTCTCTATCTTCCCCTGCCCTCTTTTGACAACAAAGATACATGAGGTGGCTCTGTTGTTGCCTTACATGGATTTATAACCCAATAAGGTAAAGCCAGAAGCCACTAGGCACGTATCCTTTCATGGGGTTTCTGATCAGATTCCTAGAAAACTGTAGGTTTGCAGCTGGGAAGTGAGGATGGCTTGAAGCAGTTGTTGATTGGGTTGGCACCCTTGCTTTACTGCTGGCAAGCAGTTCTGACCTGATTTCAGAGTGAGGGGGCTCCTTTCCTTTTTCCACGTCTCCCATGTTTACTCTCCTTTCTCTTCTGCCTCCGTGTGTCTAGAAATAGACTTCCTTTCTTACTGATGCAGCTTGAGACTCGTCAGGCTTTGTATGGATGGGTGTGTTGGGTCTGCTGTCCAAAATTGCCAGCCATCAGCCCTTCAAATGGTGTGTCCTGCCATCTTCTCTCCCACTCCTTTGGAACTCCAGCCTGAGCTGGCATTTCCTTCTCTCTTACTCTCTCTTCCATCATTTCCATCATTTTCCTCTGTCTACTTGAATTTGTAAGTTTCTTTTAGCCTATCCTGATTCACTAAATTTGTCTGCTTATCTAGACATCTACAGATGTCTGACTTGTGCAACCTGATTTACTTGGGATAAAATTGTTTTCATCACTTCCTGACTAACTGAAGGGAACACTGCTCTGTGAACAGAGAGAGGCCTCAAGTGTGGAGCTGTGGTGTTTGTCCAATTGCGTGACGGTGTCTGAGCTGAAGGCAGAGACATAGGCGTGCATTCCATTTCCTAGCTTGCCCCAAGCTTCACATTGCGCACTTCAAAAGAAAAGAGGAGGCATGATGTGATGGCTGGCAGGAAAAGGTAACTTGCTGTAAGGCTGGCTACCGGAGTTCAAGCCCCAGAATTCACACGGCTGGATGGAGAGAACTGACTCTGGCAAGTCATCCTTTGACTTCTGTTTGCTTGCTGTCTTAGATAGTCACCCTCCTGTTCACTCACATCATTCATTCATTCATTCATTCATTCAGTCAGTCAGTCAGTCAGTCATTCATTCATAACAAAACAAAGTTTTAAAATGTCTAGAAATAAAGAAAGAAAAGGGGAAAGATTTAATAAATGCTGAGTGTACACCACTTGTAAGTCATCTTACACTTATTAGGTTATCTATTGGTTTGTTTGTTTGTTGTTTTGCTCTTTTGAGTCAGGTTTTCTCTGTGTAATCCTGGCTGGCTGTATTAGAACTTGCTCTGTAGACCAGTTTGGCCTTGAACACAGAGATCCACCTTCCTCTTTCTCCCGGGTTCTGGTTTTAAAGGCATGTGCCACCATACCCCGTTTTGCCTACTAGCTCAATTAACTTACACCTGTACATAGAATAGCTTTCTCCTCTCAGCTTATAGGTGAGGCTCAGGTCAGCTTCAGACACCACAGGCACACAGGTCGCTGGTGACTTTCTAACATCAGAGCTGTCTTAGTCAGTGTTCTATTGCTGTGAAGAGACAGTGGGGCCGTCTTATAAAAACAAACAAAAGCCTCTTATAAAAGACAGCATTGGGGCTTGCTTACAGTTTCAGAGGTTGAGGCCGTTAGCACGGTGGCATACGGGCAGACATGGTGCTGGAAAAGAGTTCTATGTCTTTATCCGAAAGCAGCAGGAACAGAGAGACTCTGGGCCCAGAATGGGCTTCTTAAAATCTCAAAGCCCACCCCCCAGTGACACACTTCTCCAAAAAGGCCACACCTCCTAAACCTTTCAAACAGTGCCACACCCTGGTGACCAAGCGTCCAATCTATGAGCCTATGGGCACCATTCTCATTCAAACCGCCACAAGAGTCTCTGAGTTTTTCTGAAACGCTAGACTGCTGTTATTTAAAGACTAAAGATGAAGATGGTACTTAAAGCAAGTGGGAAGACCAAATGAGACGATGAGCATAAGGCTGGGCGCTGCCGAATGCAACAGGCTTACTCCAGCTGTGTTTGTGTTTTAGGTGTAAGCAACCCGTGGTCCTCTGTGCTGCCCCACACACATGCTAGAAGATGTATGCAAGTGAAGGAAGAAAACAGGCTCACATCTGTGTGTGCTGGAATTAATAACCATAAATCTACAAGTCAGGAAATTGCCTTTCGTCTGTAGAGTGGTTGTTTGTTTAACCACACTTTCTCCCTGGTTCATGGACCTAAAGATGTCATTATTCATTTCTCCTTAGTATGAAGCCCTAGCTAGGCCAGGAACATGATAGGTCTACTGAAGTCTATCACACAAGTGGTGGCAGATATAGGTGGAGCCAGCATTGTGGGACATGCCGGTTGTATGCTGAGATTTCTGATGTAGGTTTGGGACTGAGATGAAGGACCGTGTCCCTTCAAGGGTCAGAAAGCTGAGAGTGGAGATGTGATTTGACTCTGTATGTATCTTATGGCATGGAGCACAGACCCAACACGAGTCAGTGAAAACGTCCTCAGACATATTCTAAAGAAAGGGGCACATGGGCGTGGCTTTAGGCTGGGAGGGCAGCATGGGGGGACAGCACTGATTGAGCTGCTGAGCTGGAGGTCAAGGAGACAAGTGGGGGAATAGAGTTAAGTGTTCTGGTTGGACATCACATTACACATCATAAATCAGGCCCATTGGTCTCCATGAGAATAAGGTCGAGGGCAGGAAAGGAAGGTGACAGGCAAAAGAAACACTGTAGGCTGAAGCTGTACCCTTTTTAGGACTAAGGAGTAGGGGGCACTGGGAAGGGCTGCAATGCTGTCCTTCCAAAGCCACCCAGCACTGTGTATTTACTCTTGTCTAATGCATCTTTGCGATTGACAGTTCTGATTCTATCAGCAGAAGTGAAGACAGCATACATGTTCAGGGCAGAGCGCTGGCCGTCTGGTATTACGTCCATGGGCTGGTTACTTTTCTCACTGTTGTGAAAACATACCTGACAGAAGCAGCTTGAGGAAGGGTTTACCTTGACTCGCAGTTGGGTGCTCGTCATAGATGGGAAGGCACGGCAGCAGGGGCAGGAGGAGACAACTGGTCACATTGCGACTACAGTCAGGAAGCAGAAGGAGAGGACTTCATTTCACCCTTTTGTATAGTCCAAGTCTCCAGCCCTTGGAGTGGCCTTGCTCCCACCGAAGGCAGGTCTTCTCACTTCAACTGGCTTAATCTAGAAACTCTTGTGTAGCACTCCCAGAGACTTATCTCCTGGGATGTTCTAGATCTTATCAAGTCTACTGCTTCATTTGAGCCTCTCAGATATAGCCTCAGATATATCTAGAGGTGTCCTCTCCATCTCCAACATGATCTTAAAAACCATCCATGTTGGCACAGACTCAACAATGCTCTTAAGACTACCTGTTAGTATTTCTCTTTGACCCCTCATTGGGCTTGAAGGCAACAGCAGCGCTGTGGCTGCCTGCCACGAGACACAGGAATCTCATTACCTCCCAATATTATGCCCAGGGGCATGATAGACTAGATAAGAGGATCTCGTGGATGTAATTGAAGTTACTAATCACCTGGCCTTAAGATAAAGCTCACTCTGGATTTGCTGGGTGAGGTCAGGTTAATGATATGCTCAAAAGCAGTCAGATGTGACAGAAGTTAGAGATGCCAACTGTGACAAAGCTCTAACCACCTTGGCTGGCTCAGGTGTAAGTAGCTGTGTACAAAAAAATGGTGCTGTGGTGAATTCCATGTTTCAGCTGTTTGTTTGAGAGTAAAATAGGTTTTTGTTGTTTTGTTTTGTTTTCCTGGAGCATCATGATGTGCTATATCCACAGAGCCAGCTGCTGGGTTCACAGTGGCTGTAACTGATCACTCCTGCCATCCAAGTGTTCTCTGCATCTTAAGGCCAACAGGATCACTTCCTCAATTACATCTACAAAGTCTTGTTTGTTTGTTTGTTTGTTTTTCGAGACAGGGTTTCTCTGTATTGTTTTGGAGGCTGTCCTGGAACTCGCTCTGTAGACCAGGCTGGTCTTGAACCCACAGAGATCTACCTGCCTCTGCCTCCCGAGTGCTGGTGCTGGGATTAAAGGTGTGCGCCACCAACACCCAGCTTTCCCCCCCCCTCTCTCTCTCTCTTTCTCTCTCTCTCTCTCTTTTTGCCAAGTGACAAATCATGTTCATGGGGTGTGATGATTAATATTGAATATCAACTTGTCGAGGTCCAGAATTATTAAAGAGACAAGCCCATGGACATGTTTGTAAGGGGTTCTCTAGAGTAAATTAACTGAAGCGGGAAGACCCACCCTAATGGAAGCACCATCCCACATGCTGGGATCTCAGGCTGAATAAAAAGGAGAAAGAGAGGTGATTACCAACATCTCTCGAAGCTTCCTGGCTGCAGGTGCAATGTGATTAGCTAAAGTGGCTGGGCCGGCAAGCCCCAGACCCTGCCTGAATCACCCAGCACTGGGGTTACAGGTGGGTGCCATCATAGCTAGCAGTTTACAGTGGGTGCTGGGTGTCACCATGCTTGCAAACAATCGACCCATCTCAGTCCCTTATACTCTTCATGGGTGACCTAGAGAGAAATGGAGTCTATATTTTCCTTGGTGTAGTAAAAATGGGTTTTTAAAAAGCATTGAGGTAATCCACATAAGCAATATGTTTTTCGCACAGTGAATTGCTTAAGTTTGGAACTGAGGCAGGAATAAGACCATTCCTTGCATGGATACAGATCAACAAATCTTGATGAAGGAGGTGAACTCACCTCATCTGGCACCAGAAGTGAGAATTGCAATAGCATATAAAATTGTAGTTGCTATCCTTAGGACACTGGGTATCCATGGGTGCATTTATTTATTGATCAAATGAGCATTTCTGAGTCTAGATCATTTTAATAACATGCAATATATGTATATAAGTTTGAATTTGAGAGGTGTGACATTTGTTTCTTGTATGCATACATGTGTAAATATTTTTTTAGTGTTTTCTATATGCCAGATATGAAGAACATAGTTTTAAAATTATATCCAAGGTCTTAATAAGGAAAATGTAACCTTTATAAATTTCCATCTTAAGTTTCATTTTAGGTTTCTGTTCCTCTAATAAAATGAGCAGAAGCAGCTTGGGGAGGAGAGGGTCATAATGCTTCATGAAGGGAAGTCAGAGCAGAAACTCAAGGCAGGAACCAGGGGGCAAGAGCTGATGCAGAGGTCATGGAAGACTGCTGCTTACTGGCTTGCTCCCCATGGCTTACTCAGAAACCAGGACCAGCAACCCTGGGATGGTATCATCCATAACAAGCTGGACCCTCCCACACCAATAATTAACCAAAAAAATGCACTACAAGCTTGCCCACAGGTCAATCTGATGGAGGCGTTTTCTCAACCTAGGTTCCTCTTCCCAGGTGGCTCTAGCCTGTGTCAAGTTGACATAAAACTAGCCAGCACACATCTCCATCGAAAATATTCCTCAGAGACATTTTTTATAATCTGTTTTGGCTTTGTTTGATTCTTGGTAAAGTATATCACAGATATACAGATGTATATATAATATCATGTTTTCTATGCAGTGTTCTTACTTAATTGGAAGTATTGATGTTGGCACACAAATTGGTTCACTCTTATGGATCTGTTTTAGTTTCACCTTATTTTTAAAGTTCTAATCACTTTAAATGTAAAATTCTCAGAGAAACTAAAAATAAAAAATTCAATAAATCCACAGATGCACACACACACACACACATAACACACAAGACATGGGTACTTTAAGAGGTACTAAATATTTCCTCAGAGACATTTTTTAGAAGACTTCTGATTCCATTAAAGATGGAACAACTCTTGATCCTCCAACATCTTCACAACCACAAACAAGGCATAACACAGCAGACAGGAAGGAAACACCCAAGAGGGGAGAAAAAGATGGCAGGCACTCTTGGGACCCCACATGTTAGAGAAGTTCTAACCATAGTCCAAAAAACCAACATTCCACACAAAAGGCCCAGGAAAGCCAGCCAAACAACACCTACGGCCATGCTCCCTGTCCCACTTTCTCAGCAGGACCAAGAGCCTAGCTGGCATTCTACCCTCTCCCAAGAAGCAGGCAGTGCTCCTGTGTGCTTCTCTAAGGGCATTCCCCTGTGGGAGTGCCAGGGTAACACCCCCTCCTCAGTTGGGTGGGAGCTGCTGGGCTCTTATTTCTTTGCATAGGGGGTGTTAGCAGGGGCAGCAGAATAGGAGCCTTGCCCTCAGCTAATAGCAATAAGGCTTAATGAGAGGAGACAGCATGAGGGGTTAACGCCCACTGTAATTCATTAGTGCCCTGTACCCTCCTTCTTCTTTCATTCACAATCACCAAATGGCAGAAGGAATGGAGAGGGGACTGGCTGGCACACCTCTTGCCTGAGTGTGTCCTTAGGGCCTATCCAGAAGTTGAACATAGAAAACAGTGGACCCTGGAAGTACACCTCAACTGCTAAAAAACAGACCAAATAAGATCCACCGTCTAATCACAGAGTACCCCGAATGCCCTGAGATACACACCCCTGTCACGATGAATGCTAGACCCTAGATGAGATTAAAAGTGTCATGTGAGCAGGAAGCATGGCTCAGTGGGGTAAAATGCTTGCTTAGCAGGTACAAACACCTGGGTTCAATTCCAGAGCCATCAAAAAAAACAAACAAACAAAAAACAAAACAAAACCAAAAAAGAGCCATCAGGGAATGCTTCCATGTTCACTTAATGAAACTAATAAAATACAGAAAATATAAGGAATAGAAAAACCAGAGTCTATCCGGTCTGAACTAAAGGGACTGAGCTTGTAACCGCGTTCGTGTGTTGGTACTGTGGGAATCACCGTGGGGGACTTTTAGTCTCAAAGGAGAAGAGCTTCAGTGGAGAGTTCAAAAATATTCAAACAATAATGGCGAAAATGTCTTAGGTTTGATGAAAGTTGAACATGTATAAATTTTGAGTAGTTAATTAAACCCCAAGTAGGAGAAACAAGAAGAATTCTGTACCAAGACAAAGTAACAGCAGAAATATAGTATAACAGCACAACACACTATGCCTGAGCTGTACAAACCAAAGACAGGGAAAACAACAGTATTCTCAGTAAACATGATTTTTAAATAAAGAAATGTCTGGGTTTTACTGTTCCTTCCTATTTATTTATTTGAATGAGTTTATTCTTTCAAAGTTATATGTGTAAATTACACAAATGAATATGTATTGTTATATTGTACTAAGTACCCTCCCAGCTAAGCTCCTTTTATCCTAACAAAGCTCCCTCATAATTTGAATGATAGCAGATTTCTCATCTAAGACTACAGAGGTGAGAGCAAAAACAGGCACTCTTCAACTGCTGAAGAAAAAAAATCTCTATCTCATGACAACGTGCAGAAATGACAGAATTTGCACCCCCAACTGCAAATTCTTCATATAGTGAAAATGTCCCTTAAAAGTGAGGAATTAAGGACACCAGAGAAGACATATGAGGGGGCGTTCTGAGCATATGCATCTTAATATGCTGACCACGACTTAGGGTCCCTAGACTCCTGACTCATGCTTTATGCTGTGGGAGCTGAGCTCTCCTGTGAGCCTCCTCATGGGAGCCACCTCATGCTGTGAGAGGGATGACTTCAGACCAAACCTAACACTCTGGAAGAACAAATGAAGTGAGTCAGAGTGAGCGGCTACTGGTGTGTGTGTGTGTGTGTGTGTGTGTGTGTGTGTGTGTTGTATTGGAGTACACACATGCTAAAACATACATGTGGAGGCGTTGCTCCTTCCCTTGCCACCTGGTTTAGTGCAGGGTTTCCTGGTTGTTTACTGCTGCACTGTGGATGTACGTGCAGTCAACCTTAGGTGGTGTTCTTCAGAAACCACCAATCTTGTTTATTGAAACAGGTCTGGAATTGGCCAAGACCTTGCCAAGAAGGTGAGACAAACTGGCCAGGAAGCCCAGATAGTCTCCTGGCTCTGACTCCCCAGGACTGGGATTACGAGTAGTTGCCATCATGCCCAGTTTTCTTGCATGGGTTCTGGGGATTGAACTCAGGTCCTCATTCTTACATAGTTAAGCACAGTGAGGTAACTCCCCATCACCCCCTTCTTTGAAGTCAAAGAACACAGGTTGACATGCTTGACTGCCTCCTGCTTCTCAGAAGCTGGGCTACATTTCTCCATGCCAGTTTGTCCAACTTGCACATGAGCTCCGGGGTCTGCCACTGTCCTTGGAGGTGTGGGAGAGAGGCAGAGAGAAGGAGGCAGATTCGCCACCACCACACCTTCCGCCTGAGGTGTGCGAGCAGCCCAGTCCCTCTCCTTCTCACCCACCTTTGATGTTGTCAGTTTTCTTTTCTTTTTTTTTTTAATTTCAGCCATTCTGGTAGATGAGTGGTGTTACGGTTTTGATTTGAATTTACCTTTGGTGAACAAAGTTGACTGTCTTTATGTGTGCTTATTCCTGTTTGTGCATCACGTGTCGTAAAGTGGTAAATGACGGCTTTTGCACCCTTTCTAACTGAATCATTTATTTTTGTTATTGAGTTTTGAGTGTTCTTTATATATTGTTAACCCTAGAACTCTGTCATGCAGACATGTGCACATATTTCTCCGAGTCTTTGGTTTGTCCTTTCATCTTTCCAACACTGTCCTCCACAGAGCAAGCCCTGTAAATTTCACCCTGTCCGTCTTTCCTTTTGCAGGAATCTCTTCTGTTCTATTGTATCCCTTTTAAAAACGTATCTCTAAAAAGATCACATTCTTAGGACTGTGAGAGGCTCAATGGGAAAAATGTACTTGCTGTGCAAGCATGAGGACCTCACTTCAAATGTCAGCACCCATCTAAAAAAGCTGGCATGATTGCACACACCTGTAACTCTATCTCTCTGTGAGGCCGAGACAGAGAATTCATTGGGGAAGGCTGAGGCAGAGCACTTGGAATGCCAAGACAGGAGAGTCAAGAGTTCAAGGGTGGCCTGAGCTACATAGCAAGATCTTAACCAATGCACGCACGCACACACACACACACACTGGGGAGAGAAGAGGAGAGAACAGATAAACTCAAGAGCTCGGCTGATCTACCTGTCAATGTCCTATTGTGATCATAACAAATTTCCACAAACGCAGTTGCTTCAGACAACGTAAGTTCATTATCGTTCGGTTCTGGAGGTTAGGCAGTCCAACAAGTGTCTCCCTGAGTGCTGTGTAGGCAGGGCTGTTCCCTTCTCCTTGCTCTAGGGTGAAACATCTGCTGCTAGGAATGTTCCCACCCATATTCTTTGGCTCAAGGCCCTTCCCTGAACACCCAGGCTTCTGTTCCCATTGTCACACCTCCCCGGACTGCTGCCTGTTTTCCCTCATAAGGGCCCACAGAGGCATTACAGATTAGCTTCCTCCTCCGGGTGCTTTAGTCATTTCTGAAAAGCCCTCTTTGCCATGAAAGGTAAAAGATCACAGGTTTCGGGAATCAGGACGAAGACTGTCTTCTGACAGAAGGGGCATTATTTTTCCTAATATAGTCTCGAAAGAATGACAGGAAGAACCTTCATGTTCTCAGGTGGGTGCTTTGTTAATTTGACAAGCACAGACATGATCTACAGAGCCCAGTGAGATGGGAGCAGGGGAGATGGGCCCGTGGGGAAGCACACCCACAAGCAGAAACATTAGAGTTTGGGTCTCCAGAACCCAAGCAAATACTGGGCAGGCTGGAGGGCCACCGGTGATCCCAGAGAGCAAGAGGTGGAAACAGATCGCTAGAGCAAGCTGACCAGCTGGGAGACAGAAGCAATGAGCTTCGGGTTCACCCAAGAGACCTTCAATATAAGGCAAAGAGTGCTGGATGACACCAGACATCAACCTTAGGGCTCCTGTGCATACACACACATGCATGTGTATACACCCGCTGGATGACACCAGACATCAACCTTAGGCCTCCTGTGCATACACACACATGCATGTGTATACACCCACATGTGAAACCACGCACATACGCACACAGAAATAGGAAAAATAAGTCAATGAATTGGGTACCATTTAGTAAAAATCCTTACTCTTTGAAAGAAATTAATAACAAAATTAAAAGGCAAACTGTGGACTAGAAGGAACTATTTATACAGTATTTTTTCCTTTCTTAAAACAATTGTTAATGTTATGTATATGTTTTGCTTACATGCATGTCTGTGCACCACATGTGTGCCCAAGGAGGTCAGAAAAGTGCACCAGATCCATGGGGACTACAGTTAAAGGTGGTTGTGAGCCATAGTGTGGGTGCTTGGGATCAAACCCAGGTCCTCACCAGTAAGTACTCTTAACTGCTGAACCATTGCTCTAGCCCTGACCTCTCCTAGCTTATATTCTGATATATAAAAAAGTATAGCAGCTCACTAGGAACACAACTCATTGTTTCTAAATGTGCAAAATAGAGTTCAGACAACAGAGTGCTCGCATATGAGCACACATAAGCTGGCACATTAATCCTAGCAGCTGGGAAGTGGAGGCAGGAAGTTCAAGGCTGGCCTGGGATACATGAGACCCCAGTGCAGTGGTTCTCAACCCTCCTACTGCTGTGACTCTTTAATACAGTCCTTCATGTTGTGGTGACCCCCCCAACCATAAAATTATTTTCATGACTATTTCATAAGTGTAGTTTTGCTACTGTTAGAAATTGTAATATAAATATATGATATTTTGGATGATCCTAGGCAATCCCCATGACAGAGTAATTTGATCCCAAAGGGGTCATGACCCACAGGCTGAGAATCACTGCCCTGGTGCTATATGGCATTTATACGTGTGTGTGTGTGTGTGTGTGTGTGTGTGTGTGTGTGTGTAGATGTCACAAATCTAGAAAGGGGCTCATGAGAAGGGGAAAAGAGATGTTAAGGGAGAGGGAAATAGCAGGAATATGGAGAGTCAACCAAAACTAAATAAACATGAAAACACTTTAGAGAGACCCTTGTTTTTTATGTTGTCTAAAAATGTAATGATATCCAGGTATGGTGATGCATACCTTTCATCTCAGTACTGAAGAGGCAGAGGCAGGCAGATCTCTGTGAGTTTGAGGCCAGCCTGGTCTAATTATAGAATTCTGGGCCAGCCAGGGTGACACAGCATTTAAATAAATAAGGCAAAAGATTTGAACAAATATTTTTCCCAAGACTTTGCAGATAGATGGGAAAATAAACATATGAAAAGATCGTATTAGTATGAAGTGTTTAATTTTAAGAGGACATGTTAATTCGGTGAGCCAAGGGGGGCTTTTGATTGTTGAACTTCAATACTTTGATAGCTGGACCTTGGTAGTCAGCATCAGGAGGAAAAAGTGACCAAATAAGGGAATAGGCCTTAGTGACTAGCTTTAGGAATATAATCTAATAGTTTTTGCCAAGGCAGAGGGAATGGAGGAGAGGAGCAAGGCCAGAGCCATGTTGGTCATGGTTGGGCTAGCTGGAATCCCTAAAAAGACCATAGGAAGACACCACTTCTCACTTAATGAAAGGTCACAGTGGCCATGCCTGGACATGCCATGTGCCATGCCTCTTGCAGTGTTGGTGGCCATGCTTAACAAGAAGGAATGGGAAACTGCCTGCAGCTTCTAAAGACACTAAATGTGGACCAGTGAGATGGTTCAGTGGGTAAATGTGCCTGCCACTGAGCCTGACGACCTGAGTTTGATCCCAAGAAGCCACAGCGTTGAAGAGAACCACAGGTTCCCAAAGGTTGTCCTTTGACCTCTACATGTGCAATGTGGCAAGCATGTGCCTCCCTTCCCAGAATACACACATGCACACAGACAAAACCAAAATAAATAAATAAATAAAATATTTTAAAATTGTAAAGAATTAATTGTATACGTCTAACACAGAACACCATGCATAAACACCATGCCTTGGTATTTAATCTAGAGAAACACAAACATATGGCCATAAAAAAGACTTGTGCACAAACATTACTCTATTTGAAAAGCCAAAAATCTGCATGACTAAGATAACATCTGTAGGTGAACACAGAAACAAACTGTGATAAGGCCATCCTTGCAGCGAAACCCTCAGTTGTGATAAAGGGGACAGAGTACTGAGCAGTGCCACAGCACAGATGCATCTCAAGATAATTGTGCTGCACAAAACAAACAACAAACAAATAAATAGATGGGAAAACAGGTAACTGTGCTGAGTGGAAAAGACCAGTCCCCCTCCCATCTCCAAATGCAGGCTGCAGAGACAACATTTCTATAAAACAAAGTAATCTGCCATGACAGAAAGCATTTACAGATCATGGGGGGATAGCAGGAGGCATTCAGGGGGGCAAAGAGGGTCTGAAGGGAGCAATTAACAAACGGCATTAACTAACTGGAGTTTTGCAAGTGAGTGTTAAAACTTGGAATCTGTGTGGTTTCCTTATATCAAGTATGTATCAATAGTTAAAATTCAGAGAAAGGAGGGTTGAGGAGAGGGTTCATTGTGTAAATGTTTGTGGTGCAAGCAGGAGGACCTGAGTTAGACTTCCTCTAGAAAGCTCTGCATCTAACTGCTACACAAGTCCTAACCTTCAAACAGCTCCTTTATGACATTAGGCCCCGCACCATGCAGTAGAACCAGTTCCAACTAATTTCAGAATATCTGAATCATACAGGCAACACCCGGACTATAGCATAATTAAACAAAAATCAGAAACCAAAAAAGACTACTAAAATATTCTTCTAGTAAACCTTGGGTCAAACAGGAAATCATGATGGGAATTAGGAGAGAAAAAAGAATTGCCGAGTTCATTGAAATATTGCACGTTACAGCTACTGTGTTGCAAGGATGGGGAGATGACTTGGTGGGTAAGAGTGCTTGCCACTCAAGCATGAGGTTGTGAGTTTGAATCCCAAGCACCTGTATGTACCACCACACACACACACACACACACACACACACACACACACACACACACGTCTGAAATTGCTGTTTGGAGGGCATATTGTGTCTGCAAATACTGACATTTTAAAAATAAGTGATAGACGAGGAAGTGTGGAGATTAAGTGTTTGGAGTTGAGATGAGGAGAGACGTGGTGAGATTCATGTGGGGTGAAGGGAGGTGTGTCTCCAGAGCCACCTGGAGAGAGGTGCCCTGAAGCTGAGGTGCGGGAGGGCAAGGGCTGGAACCTGCCCCCTACCCCATCCACTCTTACCTCTGTGAAATCCTGTTCTCAGCTCAGCTCTGTCAAAACTCATGAGAGCTCAGTGTCCTTTAAAGGAGAAAAGCCCAACTCTGGCCTTAGTGTCTGAGGCAGCACACTGCCCAAGAGAAGGTGGCAAGCCTGCCTTTTAAAAACCATCCCAATCTGATCCACTCCCCCATCTAGTACGTTCTGAGCCTCACTGTCAAAAAAATATTTCTTCAAATTTGATTTCCAATCCTAGGTCATAGCCTAGATTTAATATGAGAGTTAATACGTTTTTACTTTGTGATTTTATTTCTATTCATTTACTATTAATTAACATGCTGAGAATTGCAAAGTGGGTTATACATATTTATAGGAAGCTGTACACATTGCAGCAGATGGATGTATTTTATTTTATTTGTGTGTGTGCGCGCGCGCGTGTGTGTGTGCGCGCGCGCGCACACACACACACACACACACACACGCGCGCGCGCGCGCGACCTAGAGAAACCATGTTTGGGAAGGGTACAGAATTTGAGGAGCCCTAACTAGATTCTGGAACAAGTGCCCATACCACTTATAGCCTGGGGAAATGAAGGAAGCTTTGACGGTTGAATGCCGAGTACAGTGAGTGCTACCTCACATTTGCGGTTACTGCATGCGCAAGGGTTAGCAGTCACGTCTAACCCTGAACATCACCATATCTACACATTTGTGCTTGAGAATCATGTAGTCGAGTTATATTTTTAAACACACACACGCACACACACACACACACACACACACAAATCTCATGTTTTAGGTAACTTGGTAGTTTTGCATGGCTGCATTCATAGCTATCATGGGTCACATGCAGCTTGCAGGCTTCAGGTTGGATATTTGTGATACAGGCATGACACCTGAGGGAATGAAGCCAGGCCCCAAAAGACATATTGTAGAGTCTGTCCACATCAAACCCCAGGGCTGATTAATCAAGACTAACGGAAGTCAGATCCCTGACCCTGGGAAGGACTGGGACGAGGAGAACATTGGCTAGGAAGGGACAGGGATTTTTAGGGGAAATAGAAATAGATCTTTGTAGGTGACTACCTTTTTCACAGCTTATACCTGCATTTTTTTAAATGGGCACATGAGAATTCATGACTTAGAGAGTGGATTAAGAAACGTATAAACTGGGCATGGTGGCATATGTCTTTAGTCTCAGCACTCACTGAAGGCAGAAACAGGTGGATCTCTGTGTTTGAGACTAGCCTAATCTACATAGAGAGTTCCAAGGCTATGCAATGAGACCTTGTCTTTCAAAGGGGGTGGTGGTGTAACTAGAGACCGTCTCAAACAAAAATCCAAGCAATGACACCCACATGTGGATATCAGATGTAACACACACACACACATACTCACACGAACGAGAGACAGACAGAGGAGAGAGAGAGAGAGAGGGAGGGAGGGAGGGAGGGAGGGAGAGAGAGAGAGAAAGAGAGAGAGAGGGAGAGAGAGAGAGAGAGAGAGAGGGAGGGAGAGAGAGAGAGAGAGAAAGAAAACGGCAAAGTTTCTGCCAAGTTCCCTTTCTTCTTGTTCTCAAAGCTGCCTTGAGCATACAGACCATCCCATGTTTGTAGCCTCAGTAATTCTCAAGACTTCTTTTGTTTTCTTCTTTTCCCCCCTCTGGCTATGCGAACTTAAGAAGCAATTCTACACATAAAAGCATTTACTATAAGCCACTGGGCTACACAAGAACAAACAGTATTTTTGTTGAGGGTAGACATGTATTAATCTGTTTCTTCTTGCTGGATACCCCACACAGAAGCATGCTTCTCACGGTGACTCACACAGCATGCTCATGCTTACCTAAACTGCGAATGCTGGACTGGCCTGTTAGGCCTTTTGGTGGCTTTGTTTTAATTTCTGTGACATTTTCTCTCCATAACTCAGGCTTGACTTCATTCCTTGTTTACTTTTTCTTTTTTCATTTTTTTCCATGTGCTCTTTTTTTGTTTGCTTTTTTTCTCTTCCTTTTTTAAATTTAAGTTAGATACAAGTTTGTTTCACGTGTCAATCCCAGTTCCCTCTCCCTCCCCTCCTCCGCATCCCTCCCCACCAGGCTCCCCAGTCCCCCACCCAATCTACACTCTGATCCCCAGGGAGGGTGAGGCCCTCCATGGTGGATCTCCAGAGTCTTTTTTCATCTTTGTGTGTATGTGTGCAGACAGGTGTGTGGATACATTAGTGTGTATATGTGATATATATATATATATATGTGTGTGTGTGTTTATGTATTTGTATATTCATGTTTGTGTGTATATGAATGTGAATGTGTGTGTAGGCATGAGTGTATGACTGTGATAATATATATGTGTATGAGTGTGTTGTATATGTATGTTCATGTTTGTATTTGTATGTTAGTGTGTGCATGTGTGTGTGTGCTCGAGCGCATGTGCACACACTGATTGTTCATGCTTGTGTATTTGTGCGTTCATTTGGGGGGCAGGATATATATGTACCACAGTACACATGAGCATGTCAGAGGACAACCTTGAGTGACAGCCTTGAGACCAGGTCTCTCTTATTTATTGCTACCTACACTAAGCCTGCTAGTCTTTGAGTTTCTGGCTATTCTCCTGCCTCTGCCTTCCACCTTGTCATAAGCATGCTGGGATTACAGGCTTAAGCTACCGCAGCTGACTTTTATATGAGCTCCAGAAATCCAAATGGGGGTTGTCCAGCTTGTATGGCACACAATGCTCATGGAGCCATCCCCTCAGCCCTGCATGCTCTTTTCTATGTTAATGCCTCCCTTCCTTGCTGGGACTATGTGGGAAATGAGGAAGGATATTTCCTTCTGAAAAGGGCATGTGTGATGGTGTAAATGTGTGTGCCTAGGTCCTGGGGACAGCTCTCTGACTCTTCTCTTCTCATCCAGACTCCAGAGCCAGATGCACCTGCTCCAGGTGAGAGTGAAGATAACCAACTCCACCCAAACCCCGCAGACCCAGAAGAGCAGGAATGGTGCCAGGAAATAGACCCTGAGGATTTTGAGACACTGTCCCATAAGAGTGAAAGTCGCTCAGACACAAAAACAGAACCCTTTGAGAGCGCTTCTGATGCAGAGTCCCTGCCTGGGGATCCCACAGGTGGAGTCTGCCTCTCTCCAGGTGGCCCCTCTGCAGACAGAGAAGCAGACTGGGGATGCCCCGATGACTCAGCAGTTAGACCTCCTCAGGGGCAGCATTTGGCTTGTGTTGATGGGCTCCACACAGGGGAAGAGTCGGATTTACTCTCAGGCTTGAAGAAAGATTATCATCAAAGTAAACTGCACACCTCAACGGCTACGGCTGCTGGAAAACGGGATGAAGAAATCCTCTGTGACTGTAGGGCCAGTTTGGTGCAGAAGCCCTCGCCAGTTGCTACGTCACAGAACGCCACCGACAGCGTCAGTCCCCGGCTGCAGAAGTCCAGGACAAAAGGCTATCTGGACGTCCCCTTGGTCTGGCCCTGCTTTCTGCAACACTGTGAACTCGGTCAGAGCTGGCCACACATCCACAGCAGGGCTGGGGCAGCTGAGCTACTTCACACAGGCCTGCAGGACACTGAGTTCCCTCTGTGGATCAGGACAAAGAAGGGGCCTGCCTCCAGGCCCACAGTGGGTACAGACTTACTCTGGATTCATTCCTGCTTGGATGTAGCCTGCCTACCACGACTGGGCGCACCTTGTCTTGTAGACACCAAATGTCATCATAGTGTCCCAGAAAATCTTGGTGACAATGGCAAGACACCCCGAAGACGCCAACATGTGAAGACTCTGGTTAGGGCTCATTCTATAGCAGCGTTTCCCTTGTGTTGCCTTAAGGAGCCTTTGAAGCGGAAATGTGTGACATTCAGGCCCTACCTGAGAGAAGGGACAGAAATAGAACCCGGACTCCCAATAATTCATAGCACCCTTTCCCCTGGGCCCACCCAGCTGTCTTATTTCCTTCCCACTTCTCCAAGTAAGGCCCCTCCTTTGCCAGGTGAGTACAAGCCGAGTGACTGTAGCTTTAAAAGGCCATCTCAAGACACACCCTGTGTAGGTCTCCCACAGGAAAACCCGGTAGAGCAGGCTTCTAGGTCATGCCTAGACCCTTCCCACCTTACTTCAGAATTGCTGAAGCTTGGCAGCCAAGAGGAAGTGCCTGGGCCAGCTGAATGCCAGCCAGGACATAGGCCAGAGTGCAGACTCGAGAAGCCCGAAGGTGTCCACCCTGATGATGCTATCGGTAAACAAAGGTGCCTGCAAAACATCCCTGCCAAGACAGGAAACCAGACCCAGACCTACTCATCAAAGTACGTTCTCAATGAGGAGAGAAAGCCGCCTGACAGAACGCCTCACTGCAGCGGCAGTGAGATGGCCGTGGGTTCCTCAGAAGTGAGTGATAGCGCCTACGCCCCAGAGAGCATCCTGAGTTCAAGTGTAATGCATCCTTCAGAAGCAGCAGGTGAGGTAGCAGCTCTAGACCTCCAATGCAGGGGAAATGCCTTGCAGAGTCTTTCGGATTTCCCAACAGTCGAACTGTCTTACTGCAGGCCTGGGAATGAGTGTGCACAGGGGACTGGGGATGCCAGGGAAACTTGCACTTCTGGCCAGCAGGTGTCCAAGGTACATGGGGCCTCTAAACACAGCTGCAAACTCGTTATGATAGCAGTAAAGCAGGAACACAAACAGACCTCTACAAGGAAGGCCCGCTGTCGTCTAGACTCTCAGTCGGGTGATTTCCCAGAGGAAAGACTGGAATCTTCACAAGGCACGGGCACCAGGGCTTATGCGTCTCCCAGGACCCCAGAAATGCCAACGTGCCGCAGTGAGTGCCCTGCAGCAGGACCGGGTGATGGGGATCCTCAGCGGCTGGCCCAAGGCATAGAACTTGTGAGAGCTCTGCTCCCTAGGGCTGCTTCGGAGGACACACTGAGCTCAGAAGACACACTGGAGGAGAAGCTTGGGGAAGCCTCGAGCCTGGGGTCTGAGTGTGTGCACTCAGACTTGGGCATGCACCCCGAGGGGAACCAGGAATCTCCCAGTCCAGAACTCAGACAAAGAGAGTGTGCCACAGAGGGTGCAGAGGTCAGAGAAGTCTCCAGTGTGTGGGCTGGGGAGGTAGAGGTCCTGCATTCGGGAGTCCTGACTTCCGCCCACGTCACGACGCTGCAGATCCAGCAACGGTGTGGCCGCCTTCAGCCGGATGCACTGGAGTCAGAGCAGCGCTCTGCCGGTCTCCGGATGACACCTTTAAGGACTGACAGGTCCTGGTCTGAGGAGAGCCCCGGAGGGGACATACCATGCAGCCAGGCCTTGACCTCAGAAGGTCTGAACCTGACTTGCCCCAGCTCTGAGGAAGGTGTGCCCCAGAGTCGGTGGTTTGCAGCCTGCCGGATGGAGCCGCCTCTGCACCACGTGCACCAGAGCGTGTCTCTGGAGACCCATTCTGTTGGTACACACCAAGAGCTTCAAGTGGGGACACCAGGGGACCTTGGTGGTGAAGGCCCTTCCCCAGAAGGCTGCAACATCAAGAGACTGAAAACAACAGAGAGCAAGATCAGAGCAAGGCTGGCCTTAGCCCATAAGACCTTTACTAATTTTTTTGAGGCCAAAGTTACAGAGAAAACGCATGCTGGCTCTGTCAAAGGCGAGAAAGAGAAGCGCAGGCGAGGCCAGAGCTCCTGGCGCACGTTTCTGAGAAGCAAAGATGTGGAAGGTTCCAAAAGGACCCCTTTAGTGAGTGGGGTTCCGGGTCCAGACTTTCCCGAACTCCTCCGCTCTTCCCCACCAGCAGCCAGAGGAAACCGTGAAGAGTGGACAGTTAGCACGGACAGCCATGTGTGTGTGGAGTCTCGGACACCCCTACAGTCTCCTGCAACTCCACCCTCCAGCTGTCTAACGTCTCCAGAACACAGGAGGAAAAGTGAACCGACCATAAAACGCACTGCTACCCAGGAGAGTAGTAGGTACTTTTCTTCTACCATCTTCCCAGAGCCATCCTGGCTGACTACCCCCACCAGCCCTGGAGCCCAGCACGCTGGCATCGGTTGTACACTCCCCTGCAGCTCTGCCTGCCACTTGGCCTATGGAAACCAAGGCATGCCTTGCAGACCCACAAGCCCCAAGCCCACGAGTCCCAAGGCCGGGGCTCAGAGGGTAGATCTCTGCCTTGGGGGCAGGACTAGTGCAGTCTCCATGGTCTCTCTTAGAAGCTACAGGGACGCCAACAGATGTTCAGAGGCCTCCGAACTGCCCAAGAGCAAGGCCAGAGCAAGCCTCTTACTCTCCCTGCAAACACTAACCCAGAATGACCGGAAGGAAGACAGCACCGGCACATGCCAGTGTCACCATGGCCTGGGTACAGCATCCTTCCTTAGGGACCTTCCTCGGAGTGAGGTAAGTGAGCTGTTGGTGGCAACAACCTTTTCTTTATCTCTTAAGGCAAGTGGAGGGATGTTCCCTTGGGTTAGTGTTGTCATGGTTTTAAAAAGTATTTATTTATTTAGTGAGTGTATGTCTGTTTGTGTGTCTATGAGTCTGTGTGTCTCTATCTGTATGTATGTCTATGTGTGTGTGTGTCTGTGTGTGTGTCTTAGTGTATGTCTGTATCTGTGTGTGTGTCTATATGTCTATGTGTGTATGTGTGTCTGTCTGTCTGTCTGTGTCTGTGTCTGTCTTTCTGTCTGTGTCTGTGTCTGTCTGTCTATATGTCTGTCTGTCTCTGTGTGCATCTGTATATGTCTATGTGTGTGTCTGGTATATGTTTGTGTCTGTGTGTATGCCATGTGTGTGTGTTTGTTTATGTATGTGTGTATATATGTCTGTGCATATATCTTGTGTATGTGTGTGTATACACACCTGTGTTTGTATCTGTGTATGTGTGTATGTGTGTCTGTGTATATGTCTGAGTCTGTGTGTATGTCTTGTGTGTCTGTGTCTGTGTGTATATCTGTGTATGTCTCTGTGTGTGTCTGTTTGTCTGTGTGTGTGTCTGGTATAACTGTGTGTATGCCTTGTGTCTGTGTGTGTGTTTCTGTGTCTGTGTCTGTGTGTCTG
Source organism: Mesocricetus auratus (assembly GCF_017639785.1). Classification (NCBI taxonomy): domain Eukaryota; kingdom Metazoa; phylum Chordata; class Mammalia; order Rodentia; family Cricetidae; genus Mesocricetus; species Mesocricetus auratus. The sequence goes on from NW_024429202.1 coordinate 27,098,643, forward strand.
TGTCTGTGTGTCTGTGTCTGTGTGGAGCAGGGCATGTTTCAGATCGAAGGACAGTGAGTTCTCCCCTTCCACAGTGTTCAGGGATTGAATTCAGGTGGTCAGGTGTGACTGTGAGCACCTCAGGCCACTGAACCATCTCCCCTCCCTTTAGATTTGCTGTGTTGACACAAAGTCTCATATAGCTCAGGCTGGTCATGGGCTTGCTGTGTAGCCAAGGATGGCCTTGAGCTCCTGGTCCTCCTGCCCTCACTTCCCAAGTGTTAAGATTACAGGCATGAACAACCATGCTCGGTGTTACAGGGTACTGAGCATTGAGCCCAGGACTTCATGCATGCTAGGCAAGCACTACCGACTGAGCTACATCCTTAACACCCACCCCAGGTAAAACTGAAAAAATATTCAAGTGCTAAGACACAGTATTAGGAAACTTACTTCACTAATCTCAAATACAAAATATAATACAACATGATAAAGTTTTAGGGGAAAAAATCACAAGGAAGAACACAACGTCTGGTTTAAACCTTTTATTTGCAACCTGTGTGTCCAACAGAACAATACCCACACTACACAAATAAGGCTCAACACTCAACAAAAAAGAATACAAAAAGTATGTCAAGTTTTAATTATCTTTGCAGTTGTAGAAATTTTCCATATACATAAATGAGACAGCTTGAAGGTGACACCAAGTTTAAATTCAGAGCTGAGTCAGTGAGATGTCTCAGAGGTTAAGAGCACTTGCTGCTCTTGCATAGGGCTGGTGTCCAGTTTTCAGCATCTCAGGAGATTCACAAGCACCTGTAACTTCTGCTCTGGGTGACCCAAAGCCCTCTGCTGCCTTCCAAGGGCATGAACATGTCTAAACACACATGAATACAAGTAAAATGAATCTTAAGCACAGAACTCACTGGTATCATGGCTGACTCACAGCCTGGAGGGAGCAAATTGGATAGTGAGACTAACTGAATCCTCAAGCTCTGGGTTCACATGAGAGACACATACTAAGAAAAAGCGGCGATTGGAGAGTGATCATGGATGAGCCTCAACATCAGTTCAGTCCTTCACATGCATTCACACATACGTGTACGCCTACACACAGACATGCTCGCATATGTACAAATATGCATGCACACCGCACACAGATGAGAAGAAGAAAGAAACTACCAAACTGTTGGGTGTAGAGTTTTTGAGGATCGCAACAGGGCTTGAGAAAGGCTTGGGGTCTGTTCCTTCTGTGGACTAGAGGTTTGTTACGGCCATGCAGATGGGCAGAGGGACGGAGGTAAAGTTTTTGGCCCCTTCCAGGGAGAGCAAAGCCTGTTCTTCGAAGGTCTCTTGTGAGGGAGGAGGAAGTGGTCGCTGTGCTATAGGATGTGAGTCCGGGGTCAGGTGACAATCAAATTAGAATAAAGGACAATATGTTTTGTGGTTCCCAACTGAGTCAGGTGTGTGGAGGGTTCCAATGACGTTTCTAGATAAGGGACACCTGGAGGAGGAATGACGGGATTAGACAGTGTGTAATTAACTCCACATGGCAGTGGTCAGCCTGCCTAGAGTGGAGGTGTGTGTCATCTTGCCCTGCTTAGAGCCTTCTGGAGTTAAGGCTCTGCTGTCTGCAAGGCCTGTTTTCAGAGAGGCAAGTTCACTGCCTGTGTGACCTGACAGAGGGCCTGTGTCATCTCACAGGATCATCGCCAATGAATGAGAAATGCTGTTCTTGCCCTTGTCAGGGTATGAACTGCTGTTGTAATCATCATGCCATTGGAATCATCATGCTGGGCTGCCTCATTTTGATCTTAATGTGAGCGTCACTAGGGCTAGGCTGCTGAACTTTTCTTTCCCTTTCTTTTTTACGGCACATCTATCTTCTTTTTGTAGTTGTTTGTTTGTCTTTTTGGTTTTGAAAACAGTTTCTCTGTATAGTTCTAGCTGTCCTGGAACACGGTCTGTAGACCAGGCTGGCCTTGAACTCAGGGAGCTGCCTTCTCAGCACTGGGATTAAAGGCATGCACCACCACATCCAGATACATCTACCTTCTTTAGTGAAATATAGCTGCATGTGTTTTGCCCATTTTCTAGTTACATTGTTGTTGTTTATGCAATTAAGTTTCTAAAATGCTAATATTGGATTCAAATCTTTTTCTTTTTTTATTTTGTTTTTGTTTTTCTTATATGTGATTTTCGACTATTTCCCTCTGCCTGCAATTGGTCGTGTTGTCTTCCTAACAGGATCTCTTACAAAGAGACCTTTTCAAGGAAAAGGGGGAAAGTGGTGTAATTCTATTTCAATTAAACATATATTTTTAAAAAGCAAGCCAGGAGAAAAAAACACAGATAAAACATTTACATTTTGAGGCAGCCCATCTTCAGTTTTTTTTGGTACAATCATGTAAAATAGGTCACGTTCTCAGTGCAGTGTCCAAGGGTTCTTAGCCAGCCCCAAGATGTGCTTCCTTCCATTCTCACTCTGAAGCTTATTATAAATTTTTGGTTTTGTGCTTTCTTATACTGGGTCACATAAAGCAGCCTTTATGCAATACATAATGAACTTGGGGCGTGTTTCACCATCCATGCCCTTGCCCTTATCTCCCCCCCTTAGTCCCCTATGTCCCCTAAGCAGCTTCATGTCCACCTTCACGTCATCTGTCATGTGCGATTTTATAAACCTATATAAAATCTGGACCCCGCAGATGAGAGACCATATGTAACTGTTGTCTGTCTTGACTGAATTCCGTTGTGCATGCAAACCACCCTTTCTTTATCCAGTTCCCGTTGATGGACACAGTTTGGTCCCTAATTTAGCTTTTGTGACCCGTGTTTCCACAAACATTAATGTGTAGGTGGCTCTGTGATGCACTGACTTGGAACATTTTGGGTGATATGGCAGGATAGGGATATTTTTGGTTTCTTGAGGAAACTCCATGCTGGTTTCTGTATCTTGAGAAAATATTGTTAAGGTTTGAGATTTAGGAAAAGTCATTTCTCTGCCTGTGGGTAGTCAGTTGCTCCCGCACGAGTTGCTTGTAATATTAGCCTCAGGTCTTGAATGGTACTTATGGGGCTACACTCATATGTCTTTATTGAGTAGTACTTGTGGGGCTACACTCATATGTCCTTATTCTGTTGCATTGATCTGTGTGTATCATGTCCCCAGTTCCACAGTAACCTAGTGATTGTCATTGAATAAAGTCATAAAACCGAGTGAATGGATTGCTCACACTTTCTCTTTCTCAGAATTATTTTATTCTAGTTCTCTTGTATTTCTATATAAAGTTTAGTAAATCTTAACTTCACCTGCAAATGGCTTTGCTCAGACTTTGACAGGAGTGGAATTAAGCAGCGTGTGAATTGGAACATAACTGGAGTCTTTACTATGCTGGGTTTTCTAACTGATAAAAGAGCGTCTTCATTTATTCAGATCTTCTGTGCTGTTTCAGTGTTTTGTAGTTTTCAATTTTTGAAAAGTTTAGTTTGATTTATTCATACACATCTCATAATTTTGAAGTGATTATAAATGGCATCACGTCTTAAATTTTGGGTCTTGTGCAGGCAACCGCAGCTGCTGTGTGTTCATGAGAGCAGTGGTCCTGCCTTGTACAGAGAGTACGATTTGGCTCTAGTCCTCCCTATCCTCTATTCCCTCTTCTGTAATGGTCTATAACCCTTGGAGGCTGAGATAGATGTTACATTTGTAACTGAACTGTCTGCTGACACTTATTCTCTGTACTCTGACTGACTGTGTTTCTGCATTAACTGTCATCCACTACACAAAGAAACACATGATAAAGTCTGGTGGCCACACTAATCTACAGCTAGAGAAATATGAATTTAGAGGGCAGTTTGTTTCTATGTCCATTTAGCAAAATAACAATAATAAGCGGCCAGAGAACTCCCCAGCCATAGGTTCTTGACCATACCAAACATGTTTACTTCTGTGCTGTGGCTAATCAGAAACCAGATGGTTACCCCCATAACGTACGTACTTCTGTTGGACCCATGGGCATATTTTGCCATGCTGGTCATTAGTATAGCTTACAGGTAAGACTGTTGTTGCCAGTTCTCAGCAGCCTGAATAACACCTGGTCAGTACCACCTTAATTTCCCTATGTAGACTGTGACAGGTAAGTGTGGCATCTTCAGCAATAGGATCTCAGCATCAAGTTCCCATGGGCAACAAAGAGCCACGTCGATTGGAGCCTCTCTTGTTTGCAGGTCTCTGAACGCCTCTAGCAGCTTGAAGGGAAGCAACCCTCCTACACCACTTGGTTTTTTATTTGGCATTCTATGGCTTCTGGGAGAAGCATAAACCCCTGTGTTTAATGGGTTCATTTTTATAAACATGGGAATAAAAGAGTTTCTTCTCCCGGTGGTCATGGGTTGATTTCAAGGAACAGATGATGGAGATGTGAACACAAATTCCAATTCTTCTAGTGCGGACAGGTTTTATGTTGAAATGGTTGTGATGCCTAAGTGCTAGCCCTGAACTGAGACAATGAGAGTGGTTGGGAGGTGAGAACTGTGCCTGCGACAAGCTCTGCTTGAGCAAGAGCTCTGGGATACAGACATGGCTCAGTCGAGAACGTGCTCTTGTCACAAACATGAGGACTTGAATTCAGTCTCCATAGCCCACATCAAAACGCTAGGCAAGATTGCATATGCATGTAGTCTCAACACTGGGGAAGTGGACTTGAGGGCCAGCCAGCCCAGATTAGTCAGTGAGCCCCAGGTTCCAGTGATAGGCCCTGCATCAGAAAATGGGGTACCCCCTCTAAGGAATGACCTCTGAAGTTGACCCCTGGCCGCCTCACTCATGTGCACATGTGTCCCAGCACACACACACACACACACACACACACACACACACGAGTATTTACAAGTATTTCTAACTGGCATGCCAAGTCCATTAGGTTCTTTAACAGATATGGTCTTTGATCAAATCAGGAGTTTTTCTTGTTTGAAACGCTCTTACAGGTAGACATTATAACAGAAACAAGATTTATTTTATATCTAATCTGTTTTTACTTTTTGGTTGGGGTGGATTTGAGACAGGGTTTTTCTGTGTAACAGCCCTGGCTGTCCTAGAACTCACTCTGTAGACCAGGCGGGCCTCAGATTCACTGATATCCCCCTGCCTCTGCCTCCTGAGTGCTGAGATTAAAGCACTGCCTGACATCTAATTTTAATACTTTTCAAAATGACTGTGAATGAAGCATCTCAGTGTAATCTTTACTTTGAAAATAAGTCAAAACAACGTGCTACATCCGAAAGACTCTAGGGGGAAGAGCAGCATCCCCAGTTGATTTACCCTTGCTTTGACCTCTGATGATGTCTCTCTGCTCTCTAGAGCTACACTGTCCGGGAAAAACCTCCAGACAAGAAGGCCAGTTGTTCCTGTGATCAGAAAACCTCTTACACAGCGCCTACTCCACAGCTGCTGCCTGCCACTGAGGTAGTGCCATGGGCCCTACCTTCCATCTCCACAGAGCAAGTCCCCAGAGAGGTCTCTTCAGATCTCAGGAGGGCCCCGCGGCATTCCCACTTCAGCTTGGATGACCTATGGATAGAAAAGACTCAGAGGAGGAAGCTGGAGAAGCAGAAGCAGCTTAGAAGAAAGACGTGCACAGGAACAGTACACTTGGACCAAGTTCAGGTAAGGCATCGGAAGATGCCACAGGCTGGGCATCTTATGACATGGCCGGGGTGCCTGCCATTTCCTGACTCTGTCCTGCACTGACGCTTGTCACCAGTGGTCTTCTGGGTCACAGGAGCTGACCAGTGTGAACCTATGTGTTAGTTAGCTTCCCATTATTGTCGTAAAGGCCTGACATAAATCAATAGATAAAGATAAAGGGCTTGGGGCTGAGGAGACACCTCAGTCGGTAAAGCACTCGAGGACGTGAGTTCAACTCCCCAAACTCACATTTTAAAAATAAAATAGGCTGGTGACATATTTGTAATCCAGGTGCACGGAAGCAGAGACAGGTGGATCCCTGGGAGCTCACTGACTACCAGGCAGCACAGCCACATTGGCCAGTGAGAGACCCAGTCACATAAAACAAGTGTTTGGGCAACGACTCTCTAGGTTGTCCTCTGCCCCCCTGAACATATGTACACACATGTGCATCTGCACACATACACATGCACTCACACAAACATGTATGCATGCATGCATGCACACATAAATACAAATACTCACACAGAAAAAAAAGAAAAAGTGTGTTTTCTCATTTCCTCAGAGGTTTCAGTCCCTGTTTGTAGAGTGATGCCTTTTCCTTGCCAGCTGCTTTGATTTTTCCCCACCAGTCGCCTGGGCTCTGCCACGTTGTAGTCCCCAAATAACACTCAAGACACTGTATTAATTATGAAGCTGTTGGCCTTGCTTGTTTCTTACTGGCTAGCTCTGACTTAAGTATTTACTCCATAATTGTTAATCTAAGTATTTCTCTTACCGGAGAAAAAGGTCCAGACTTCTTACCCCTATAGTAGCTACATGATGACTCCCTGTGTTTCTTCTTCTCAGAATCCTATTCGACTCCTAGTCCCACCTATCTTGCTTCCTTATTGGCCAACAGTGCTTTATTGACATACACAGGACTTCCCCATCACCTGTTACTTTGGGTTTGTGGTAGCTCAGTATATCATAGTAGGTGTGCATGGCAGAGGAAGCCCTATGAGTTCTTCACAGCTGGGGAGAGGTAGAGAAGAAGATTGGGGCCCCATATTCCCTTTTACAGGTGCCCCTCATTGCATAGTCTTCTGGCGTCTAACTCTCGAAGGTTTCATGCCTTCCAAGATGAGGACCACCAAGCCTTTTAACACACAGGCATTTGAGGGACATCCTAGACCAAGCTATAACAGTGTAAAAAGTACTGCACAGCGGGACCTGCCCCAGAGTTCCCAGAACACTGCTCCCCTGTGTGATCTGTCCCTGTCCAGTGGTCAGCATTTGGTCCCATGAATACCTACATGCAACTGACCGCCTACTATAAATGACTTCATGAGCCAGCAAGATGCTCAGCAGGTAAAAACACTTCTGACTCAGCTTGATGGTGACTTGAGTTCACTTCTAGGCACTACATTGTAGAAGGAAGACCTGCTTCCAGCAAGTTCTCTGACCTCCTCACACAAGATAAATAAAAGGCAACACAAATGTTTAAAAAGGGACTTCATGGTCTTTACAGCATACCTTCTCAATTTTCAATTTGCTGATTTTTTTCTTTCTCTTGATAAAATATTAAGGTTGTTGCCAAGTAGCTGTGAAGTACATACCCCTGAGCCTGGCTTGGTCTGCTCGCAGTGTTTTACAAGCTATTGCTGTCAAAACCCAAGGCTTATCTTTTGCATTTTTAATTGCATTTTGAATTGACATGGGAAGTATTAGGTTCCATCATGCCATTCTGAAGCAGACTTTGTTTCGGCTGACCCCCTTCTCCACTCTCCAGAACCTCCCTCCCCACTGCTTGAGCCCCTTTGCCTCAGAAACCACCCCTCCATTTTCATACCAGGATTGCTCCGCTACCCTCTGTACCCCTTCCCTCAACATCCGCGCCCCCCTCTCACGGCCCCTTGCTAGGCTCCTGGCCTCTGCTCACACTCACCTCCACATAAATAAACACATACATAAATTAACAACTAAGTCCCACATATGAGAGAAAACAGACAGTGTTTGTGTGAGTCTGAATTACCTCACAATGTTTTCTGGATCCATCCATTTTCCTAAAAACAGAGTGTCTTTTCCCAAGATATTTTCATCATCAGAAAAGGAAACCCCATATTTATTGAGCAGTCAGTGCCCACTGATCTTCCCTGGGCCCTGGGAAGCATGAATCTGCTTCACCCTCCTATGGGTTTGTACATCCCGGTGGTTTCAGGGACATGGACTTGTGTATGTGACTGCGCCTGGCTTCTTTCATTAATGCAATGATGTCAAGGTCCTTCCAACTCTTAGCATCTAACAGCACTTCATTCCTTTCTATGGCTGGATGTTTTATTACGTGTAGATATTTGTTCAATTATTCCTCAATAGATATTTGGACTGGTTCCAGTTTTTGGCTACAGTTAATGTTATTTCCAGGAGCAGTAAACAAGTTTGAATGCATGATTTTTGTTCTTTGGGGTATATGCTTAGCAGTAGAATTCCTGGGTCGGGTGGCAATTCTGCGATTAACTTTTAGGAAATCTGCCTGACTGACCCTTTGACCACACTGCTATCTTCCCACACGCTGGGGACTACACAGTTTCAGGTTCTCCTCTCCGGAACTTGTTTTCTGTTTTGTTCTGTTGTTGAAACACAACAGGTGCCGGTGAGAATGTGAAGAAAATGGAACACTTCCATGCTGTTAGTAAAAAGTTGTATTAGGACAGCCATCATGAAACACTGGATGGACGTTCCTCAAAAAGCTAAAAATAGAACTATTGTACGAGTCACACCCCCACTTCTTAGTGTTTACCTAAAGACTTGAAATCGGTATGTTGAGGAGACATTTACAGACCACTGATTGTCACAGCAGTATCCATAGTAGACAAGATAAGGAAATTGAATGTCCATCAACACATGAGCAGATACAGAAAATGCGGCCCACTCACACGGTGGAATAGTATTCCTCTAAAAAGGGAGCAGTATGTGTCATTTACATCGAGGATTGCATTGGAGAACTGTATGAGATGTGAAGTAAGTCAGACACTAAAGACAAATACCATGTTTTCTTACGTGGACATACACTCCAAAGCAGCTGAAATCATAGAGGCCAAGAACGGAGCGATGGTTACCAGTGAGGCAGGGGCTGGGGGGACTGGAGAGACTGGAGAGGGGATAACCAAAGGGACAAGTCCTGTTACATAGGAAGAAAAAATTTGATTTTTGTATCTCCTGCTCAGCACAGTGTACAACTGAGTGTCATACATTGCTTTGAATTTTTTACATGTAATTATTTAGTGTATGCAGGCATGTGCCAGGGTACATATGTGGAGATCCCAGTTCTCGCTGGTTCAACAGCAGGTGCCTTCAGCCCACCAAGCCATCTTACCAGACCTCAGTGCCATACATTCGAGTGTCACTAAGAAAATAAACTCCAATATTCTTCCCATGAAAGTGTCAGATATTTGATTGATGGATGGGTTAATTAGCTCAATTTAATCATCTTACATTCTGTTCAAAATCATAGCATCAGCCTGGGCATGGTGCCTCACACCTGCAACCCAGGGCTCAGGAGGCTGAACAGCAGGGCCAGACGTCTCAGGGGAGACTGAGCTGATGGTGAGATCCTGGTAGGAATCACAGATCTGGGGAAGTAGCTTGGTGGTGGAGTGCTCGCCTGGTATGTGCAAGGGTTCCACCTTCAGCACTGAAAAAAAAAATCCCTGATATCACTTATCACTTTATATCACACAAATATATGCAACGATAGCTTTCAGATCCATGCTTTAAAATATTTCAAAATATTTTTGCTATTCTTTTAACAGTATGTTTGTATGGGGTGTGTGTGTGTGTGTGTGTGTGTGTGTGTGTGTGTGTGTGTGTGTGTGTGTGTGTTGCAGGTGCCCTTGGAGTCCAGAATGGATTTCTGGTCCTCACAGTTGGAGTTACAGGTGTTTGTGAGCTCCCTGGTGTGGGTGCTGGGAACTGAACTCAGGTCCTCTGCAAGAGCAACATGTGCACTTAACCGCTGGACCAGCTCTGCAGCATCACTTTAAGATTTGTTTTAGAAGAAAGTGCAAATCAAAATACATGTGAGAGGAGACACCGAGTGCGTGGTTCTCAGATTCACAAGGTGATTCGTGCATTTTTACTTTCTGTCACATTTTTCATTATGTGACTGGAAGGATAAGGAAACTAAGAATATAGACAAAAAATGTAATTTAAAGCCAAGTAAGAATTACGTGGGACAACAGTTAAGTGGAAAATTAAATCTCAGTGTTGATGATATCAGTTTGTTCTAGAAGGATGCTGACAAAGGAACTCAGATAAGGCAAATAGCATCTTAACCACAAAACTACTACCAGGGGTGGAGCTACTGTAACTCACAGGAGAGTGGGTGCTTGGTATTCACAAGACCCAGCAAATGCTCCCCAAAGTATAACCAGAAACTCACCAGGTCCTTGCTGTCTCATCACTCAAAGAAACAGCTCACTGCTTCAGTGTTTGACCTTGTAACCCACAGCTAGAAACATAATAGCTCAGGTGGAGACCAGAGCCTCCAGGAAGATATCAGGACTTTGGGAATGCACGTGGTTCTTGGCTTAGATGAGGTCATCAGGATGTAATCCCATCATACCTCTAGGATGGCAACTAAGGCCCCCTCCCCAAGTCTATTGTTTTTAATTAGACTCAGCAACAGGGAATGCTGGCACATCAGTTCTCCTATGACCGCCAGAGAGCACTGCACTGCCTACCACCAAACCCAAATTCAAATCCAAGGCTGTGTCCACTAAATGGACACATCCCTGTCACACTATATAAAGTGGAATGTCCTAAGTCAAGGTCCACTTGCAGGTGGACACAAACCTATCATATTCAGTTGTAGCTCTTATTAACTTCACTTTTAAATAACTTTTTCCATGGGGGTGGGGAGATAGCTTAGTGGAGAAAGTGCTTGCCAAGCAAGCATAAAGGTCTACATTCAGATCCCCAGCACCCACATAAAAAGCCAGGTGTGGCCACACATGTCTGGAACTGTAGAGCTGAGAAGGTGGAGAAAGACAGATTCGAAGAGCTTTTCAGCCAGCCAGTTGAGCCAATCTGTTCCAGGATCAGCAAAGCAATGTCACCTCTACAAATAAAGTGTGGAGTGACAGAGGACCACACCTAACTCCAACTTCTGGCTTCCACATACATGCACACATGTGTGTGTGCACCTGTATAAATGTACACACACACACACACACAAACACACACACACAGAGAGATCTCCATCTGGTATTTCTGATTGCCACTTGACCATGATTGGCCATTGGAGTGGCAGAAAGAATCTAATATGTCCTTGGATCCTAGCTTGACTATCAACTGAGCAGTTGAATAATGATATCACTTCCTGAGGTTAGGAAAACAGGGCCTGCTGTGTGGTGTTTGGGCTGCTTCACAATGGCACCATAGAATGCATGGCTTCCCAACAACAGATGGTGACTTAGTTACTGTTCTTCTGCTGTGAAGAGACACCATGACCAAGCCAACTCTTACAAAAGAAAGTATTTAATTGGAGGCTTGCTTACAGTTTTAGAGGGCTAGTCCATGGTCATCATGGTGAGAAGCAGACAGGCATGTCACTGGAAAAACAGTAGTTAAGGGGTTTGCATCCTGATCCACAGGCAGGAGAGAGAGACAGAGACAGAGACAGACACAGACACAGACACAGAGACAGACACGACACAGACACAGAGAGACACAGAGACAGAGAGACAGAGACAGAGAGACAGACAAAGAGAGGAGAGAGAGAGAGAGAGAGAGAGAGAGAGAGAGAGAGAGAGAGAGAGAGAGAGAGAGAGAGAAGCACACAGACTAACAGACTGACTAACTGATTGACTGACTCTGGGCCTGAATGGGCTTTTGAAAGCTCAAAGCCCACCCTCCAGTGACACACCTCCTCCAAGAACACACCCATTCCAAGGCCATACTTCCAAAGAGTTCAGCACAGGACTGATCGTGTAAATATATGCACCTATGTGTGTGGGGGGGTCAATTCTCATTCAAGTCACCATAGATAGACAATTATCTCTAGAGGCTAGAAGTCCAAAATCAGAGTGCCAGTGATACCCAGTTTTTTTTTAGTAAGATGGATCCTTTCATGATACAGTTGTGTATAACCTAAGGAACAAGGATACTGAATACCTGAGGTTATCAAAGGCTGACCCAAGTCAGTGACTTCAAGGTCACTGAAGATGGATATTCTCATGGGTGGGGTGTGCTGGGCGGAAGCAGACTTTATTAAGGACAATCACGGTTAAGTGAGAATTGGATAAAGGTGAGACATTAAGGGAGTGAGAGGAACTCCTGAGAAAGGGAGGTGGAAACAACCACTGAGCTTCTCTGCCTAAGGGCTCTTATAGGGTCATAGCAGAAACCTTGACATTCATTAATTCTCATGGGCCAAGCCAGCAGAGAGTCCACACTCTATGCATCTTCCATTAGCCAGGGGGACGATCATGACTATGTTTCTAAACTATCCACCTAGTTCAGGCTGGTTGGAACCCTACCCTGTGAATTTCTGACTCTGACTTTATTAGTTATTGGCCATGACTGTCTGCAGGCTGTCACTGTCTTGGCTGGAGTTACTATTCCCCTCTGACCTTTGTAGGTGTCTGAGTGCTGTTAATTGTACTAAGCGCTCCTTGTTCTTGGTGACTACCAAAACAAGTTGTTCTTGGTTACATTATATTTAGTTCCTTGTCTCTGGAGTGGTCTGGAATGGTCTTCTAGATGGAGAACCCTTGTTTGAAGATCTCCTGTTGAAATTAGCTGCATCTGAAGCAAGGATATTAGGAAACACGATGGGGGTTGAGCAGCCGTAGTGACGGGAGTGGAAGCAGCCGCTAAGATTGCTCCCACATCCTCTCTCCCTCCCATTCTCAGCTGGCTTCCTGGGCCCTGAAACTCCATAGTCTTGCTCCTGCCACACCCTAGAATTAACAAGAGAACCCTACAGAGGAGATTAGCAAGGAGACACAGGCGTCACAGCAGAGAAGGTGTTCTGAGGAGGCAGAGTTAAAAGGCCAAATATCCAAGCCTAGGATGAAAGCCTGGAGATCCCAACCTCCTCATGAAAACTCACCAGAATGGGTGAATGTTCTTTGACTTGGGAACTACAACATGGCCAAAGCTGCATAGGAGCAGCAACTGCCAAGCACCGGACCAGACAAGAGCCTGGTGACTGGTGGCACATCCACACCCCATAGGCTCTGCCCCAGAGAAAGCTCTCCCTTGCCACCAGCAAACTTGTGGGGTCCCATGAGCCCCTTCTTCCTCCCTTGGATTTTTATATATTTTAGGCAGGGAATAGACACCTAGTCATAGCTCAGCTTCCCAGCTGGGGAGGCCCTCGGAGGTCCTTTCTTTGGCTACACTGAAACTTTCACACCCTCACTGCAACCCAGGTAGGGACCCAGAAGCAGAAAAGATCAGCACCCAGGAATGCTGCAACTTTTTCTGTGATGAGAAACATAGGGTGTGAATATTTGGGGGAGAAATTCCATGGACAGTCTTGAGTCTTGGAGCAGTGTGGCAGCTTCAGTGTCCCTAGGCTGAGATGACATGTTGGGAAAGACAGAATGAGAGAAACACACTCTCTGCGCATCTGAGTGTGTTGTCCCTTAGGCCACTGTGCTTTATCGTGGGGGGGGTGATAGAAAGGACGTTTAATAAAGGAAAAGGATTTGCTTGTCTACAGCGACCTCCATAACCTTCTTTGCCAACTACCTCTAAAAGTTTGTCCTGGCTATCAAGGGTTGTGAAGTTTGATGGACATTATTCATGAAAAACACATAACTTCTCCCTTCCAGTGTGTTGCTTTTGAAGGTATTATGTGTTAGTGAGAAGGGTGCTGGTTTACGAGTAGAAATAGTTGAACTCTAGTTCCATCCAGTCTTAGAAGTACTGATGTGTACCCTTGGTAGGCTCATTTAGCTTCTCTGGATTCTAAAACAGAACGAAACGTGCATGTGCTAACTCTGACTCAAAAATCCTATCCCTGCTATAACTATGCCATTCATCATAAAACCCAAAGTGAAGAAGAACCATGGCCAAGCCTCCACTCTGTAAAACTAGGAATCTATGTAATACAAAGGTAGAGTGAAAGTTTGGGGTTTCAAGGTCATGTATTCAGGCATCACAGTCTCAAACGTACGGTAGTCTTCCTGGGATGTGGGTGGGGCTGAAGAAGACAGCCATGGAGGTTCCTTGAATCCACCCTCTTTCTGGGCCTTCAGTGAGGTCCTAGCTGCTGCAAAACCGCTCTGGTATCGGAGTGGATGGGCTTGAGGAAACAGGTTTGGTCATGTCCATACGGAGGCCACTTATGATGTAATCAGATGCTAGGCATATTGTTAGGGAGCAAGGAGAAAGGTCCCGAGGGCTTAGTGAGACTGCATGGCTGCAGCAGCAGGCTCTTGGCAGAGGACTCGCTGCAGTGGAGGCTGGGGAGACGGCTTAGGGAAGGAAGACTGAGGAGTCTGGCCTTCTGGGGATCACTCACCTAGCTCTAGTCCAGTGCCGACTGAAGAAACGCAAGACAAGGGGGTTTTGGTGGCCGGATCTTTAATCTAGTTATCAGCAGTTTGTCCTGGATCTTACCAAATGCCACCTTTCAGTTGATGGCAGGGAGAGCCAGGGTGAGAATAGCTCCAGAAAG